>NW_027286763.1:52533520-53068520 GCF_022747635.1 Hetaerina americana | reverse complement strand
AATCGTAAAAAATCTCTAATCGTAAATAGGCTATAACTCGACTTGCATCGGTTTACTTTCCTCTGCACGTCAAATTTACCTCCAGGTGTATTTTGATCAATGAAAGTTCGATGTGATTAAAAAAGAAAAAGAAAATATTATCTTATGACAAAGTTTTAAATTATCCTTCATTTCCATTCCTTATCGAGTACTAGTTTTTCATGGAAACCAAAGACGGCATTTTGAGAATTTTTGTCATGGAAATTATAAACAGCGTACCATTATCTAATCTCCTCAGTTTTTAAAAGATAATACATTTTGCCGTCTATTCAAATACGTGCAATGTATAGAACATACGTTTTATAGATAAAATTAGTGTTATGAGAAGCAAGATAATGTATCAATGTATCAAACTTGATAAAAAAAACAAATAAACAATAAAAGTAAGGCATAACCGTAGACTTAGACGTATTTTCAAAACATAATTGCCTATAATTATGAGCTGATATTTGACGATTATACGGCCATAAAGTATGGCAGGTGGAACAGAGCGGTTGTATCGGGAAGTGCTTTGGACCAAATTGGACAAAATAGTAGGGATGCATTGGAAAGTCAGTGCGATAGTTATGAGATGAGATCAATTACTAACAAAACAAAGGCTGTGCGGTTTTCGAAAAAGAGGAAGACTAATTAATAAGTATATTAAAAAGTAGGACTTTATACCCTAGAGCAGATGGAACAGTTGACTTATCTTCCAAGTGTTCTACACCAAAATGGTCTAAGAAGTAGAAGGACATAAGCAGAAGAATTGCGTCTGACAAAGAAGTTTTCACTTGGAGTTGATGCCAGTGACCTTGAGTAAGGATGTTAAGAAAAAAACTCATCAAAACCTTGATTTGTTGAGTAGCTTTGTACAGCGCGGGAACATGGTCATTGAAACAGGATGAAAGGTATAGATTTTAGGTTTTTGAAATGTGGGTGTGGAGAAAGATGGCAAAGATGAAATGGACAGAAAGGAAAATAAACGAGAGGATTGTTGAGGTAAGAAAGATGGATGCAGCACATTTTGATTAGCAGTGGGATGTTGAAGACTGTGATAAAGGGGAGAATTTTGGAAATGCGAGGAAGAAGTAGGAATAGGATAATCATGCTGAACGGAATAAAGGGAAGAAGGAAATACGCGTAATTGAAAAGGGGCTTATTGCAGTATTCGATGTCAAGTAGTGTTACTTCATGAGAGACAAGGAAATTATCATTCGACAGTTGTGTAATTTGTGTCCATCCAAAACATACCTTGACCGGTTGATTACCAATAATTATGATAACATATACTAATATTACCCATAATAATAAAAGCATACTAGTCTATAAAATTCTATTTAAAAAATCAATGCAGAGGCAAACAATAAGACAATCTGAAATAATTAAACCATTGTTTCTGTAATGCCATTCGCAATTGTGGTAATGGAATCGGTATGCATTGCGATTTTGATACGAAACACCCCACCACGAGCTTAGTCATACAAATTAAAGTGGATAAGGAAAGGGTATGTTAACTTTAATAAATTTCCTTTTCGTCACTGAAATGCACTTTCAGCTTCATAAAATTAAACTGCCAACCAGCGCGTCCGCTGTGGTCCATTTCGAATCACCACAAGCACCTTTCACCTTTCGGTTTTCCACCTCCTTCATTCGAATGCTGGAATCAGGGCAACATTTTTGCAAGGATACAATATTTATTCTTTATAACCGCTGAATAATTGAAGAGAGTTGCGTATGAGGGAAAAAATAATATTGGTATACCACTTGCATAAAATATTTGCGAATGCTAACGTCATCATCAAGGTCACCTCGGTGACCTCAAATTGCATTTGTTTCACAAGGTTTCCCTCATGTCGCGACTTTAGAGCTGAAAATTGAAGACCCAGTTCACGTACGCGTAGACTCCTTTCAGTTTGAGTTGTTGCTCCCTGAAATTCCTATTTTACACAGATTTACAGAAACTGTGAACGGGCAAAGAAATGGATTATTTTGAAGATTGATGTGCGATACAGTGAAGAGGTATGCAAATCCAAAATGCTTATCTTTGGATGTCACGCCATTTTAGTATGAGTGGGCAGACTCGATGTTCTCTTAGCGTTGCAGCATGGTAGAGGCAACCATTTCAAACTCACTGGCATCCACAATAGCTTCTCTTTATGAGAAATAAGTCACTGTCCACGTCGTTCTCTATCTGTTCTTCCCCAAACAGAAGATGTGTCCCGAGTGCTTCGGTCAGAACCTAATAATGGAGTGATCGTGGAAGAAAACGCATGAAGACAGCGCGCGTCATCGTGCGTTAACGTTGAATCTCAGCAACGTCGAAAAACATCTTCGTAAAGGGACGCGAAACGTGTCATCAACGAGTGAGACTCAGGAGCCCAAGGGGAGACATTTTCCACATCGGTGGTGACATAAGTTCCTCGTCCCTTCTCTTTTTCCATCCGGGAGTGGCGGTAAATGTGCTTGACGGCGCTACTCACGCATCACCGCATGTATTACCCGTGCCTATCATGTTTTACTAACTCGGTTATCACCTTCGGTCACCAATACTCAGATTGGTTTGACGCAGCTCAACGCTCCCATCGTCAAACCCATTCACGTTTACGCATCTCTTCTCTTCGAAGTCTGCCATTACTTGTTCCATTTTTTTTCAACCGAAATCTTCTCCTGATATTTTTCCCGTTCACTTTTACTCCGACGACTGATTTCATTTGGCCATCGTGCCACAAAATGAATCCGACACAGTTATCATCGCTTCATTTTTTCTCTATTTTCATTTCATTAGTTCCTCTCTCATTCTTATTACTCCGGTCTTCGCCAGGCATTCAATCAATAATTTGATCTTCACTACTCCTCTGTGGCATCACATTCCCGATACTTCCAATCTTTCCTTTTTCGTTGATATAATTGTCCATGCCTCACCACCACCAAAGAATAATACGCACGCTTCAAATATGTAAAAATTGAAATTGCTAGCTCCCTCATCTCCAGATATGTAGCCATCTGTCAGCAGCCAGAATAATTCTTCACGTGGAATTGATTTTTGCCTAGACTATTGTACCAGTTATTTACGATATTATTCCTCCATTGTTGCTGATTAGGCTTCTCAAATAAAAAAAGCTCTTCCAAACAAAGGTGAAGATTCAGGCGTCAGTCGGTCAAAATTCGCGATAGCCATCATAAAACACCATCGTGTAAATTTTCACGCTGTTATTATAATTCACCGACTATGATTTTGACTGCTAATAATTATGATGTAAAAATTTACTCAGTGGAGTGTTTTATTATGGAAATCTTTTCCACCTCTAGCTATTGGATCTCCAGTTTTATATCTATGCGGCCTTGTGCTTTAAAGCCTAATATTTCTTTTATTCTTCTTTATCTGCAGGTGGCATCTTTTCATCTCCTTCTCTAAATTAACAAGCGACTTCCTCAAACCTCTTCCTCTCTTTCTGTCATCTGAAAAGCTATCTCAAGCCGGAAAACGCGACATTATGATCTTTACTTCGTGAATACGCACCCCGAAGAATTATGTTCGTTTCATGCACGTATTTCTTTCCCTATGTTGACACTGAAGACAATGTATTTAGAGTTCAATTCCTTGCTTTATTCTTCCCTCTTCATTTCTGAGCCGAGATTTAAGTGCAGCCACCTGCTCTTTTGCAAAAGTCGTGCTGAAATCTCGGTCGTTTTGAGGAACTCCTTGGGCCTTCAAAATTAGAAGCAGTTTACTCCAGTCGACACTACGAAATATTTTTCCCAGAACCACAAATGAAATGAATTCCTGTGGGTGCTATCCCATTCTCTTCCCTCCAAGTAGGTATTATAAATTGGGCAGTATGTCGTGTTAAGGCATGTTTTTGGATAGACACCGACTGTACACTCCTAAATTTCTTAGCCTCCCCTAAAAAGACAAATTCTGACACCCCGCACTACAATAAAAGCTTTTCTTCATTTCCGCATACATTCTTATCTTCCTTCATTCCGTTCAACTTGCCTATTCTTTTCCTATCCCTGAATTGCTTGTCTAACATCCTGTCACAGTCTTCAGCATTCCATCGCTGATCGAAATGCTCGACATCCACCTTTCCTGTCTCCTTTGGATTACTCCCAAAAGCCTCTCTCTCTCCCCACCATGCCTAGCACTTCCTCGTTTGTTTTCCTTTCTGTCCCCTTCAACTTTTGCATCCTTCTCCACACCCACATCTCATGACTCCAATCTACAGCTATTAATTTGCTTCAACGACCAAGTTTCTGAGCCGTACCAAACTACGCCCCAATCCAAAGTTTTCACTAAACTTTTCCTAACCTCCCTTCTTAAGGTCCCTGTCACAAATTCTCTCACTGCGACAGCTCACTTTTCTAAGCCAATTCTTCTTCTTATATATCAAAGTCACCATCTTGGTTCAATACACTTTCAAAGGTACGTGAACTGTTCCTCCTTCTCTAGTCTTTGCCCTCCCATTTTAACAATTAACTTAGCCCTCCTGGATGGGGGGCTAAGTTAATTATGGCTCGTACTGGCTTCCCACCCAGAGGGCCCGGGTGCAAATCCCGGCGGTGTTGAATATTTTTCAGAGGTATCTCGATCCCTACTTGTGGTGCTTTCTGGAGGGCACTTTGAGTGAGTACGCTGTCCGTCGGATGGGACGTTAAGCTGCGGACCCCTTGGCGCCTTTCGTAAAGAGTAGGCTAATGCCGACGCCGGGTTTCTCTCCGCCCTTCATCCTTTCCTGTCCATCCCCTATGGCGCAAATGACCTCAGCAGTCGGTCGGCTCCCCTAAATACTACTCCATAAATAAAATAGCAATAACAAAGATAGCTTTGCAGCTTCGGTTGGCCCGCTTTAAAGTAATAATATCCCATCTTTCTTCGCGGCTGCATTTACATGGTGCCACACAAGCCACCGCTAGGGTGCGTGGCATGGGGGAAACTCCACGCCAGACTTGCAACATCAAAGTTAAGATGATTTAAAGCGATAAGAAAGTGTTCCTCTGTGCTTGTCAGCATCTTTCTCCAGTTTCTCAATTCGTACTCTCCGATGGTTTATCCAACCTAGTCTTCTCTCAGGATTTGCTTCAATTTTCTTCACCTCTAAGTTATTTTTCACTCCCGTGATATTTCGTCAAACACTTAAGGGGTCTTGCGTAGACCCGTCTTACACACCTGCGACAATCCTATCCGTTGGACTTATTGATATATCAGCCATAACTTTCCATTTTTTGAATCACAGAAAACTCTTCACACGCATCCCGGCATCCTTCCTGAGCATTTAGCCTAAAGATACATAGTAGACTTATGAACTCTCCGAATGTCGTCGCTTATTACCTACTGGGGTTTATTTGTCGAGAACCCATGTTTCCTCCGTAGTTCAACTTCAATTCGTTTAATTACTAGAGGCTAAAATAGAGTAGATAGATTTTTAGTATCCTGCAAGCCTCAGATAGGGTGTGTGGCAGGGGGTGAATACACTTCAGACAAATTTTGAAACGAATATGACCCCACTGCAGTCGTACAATGTTATTCTGATCCTTCATCGTTCGTGGAAAAAAATACATCTAAAACCTATCTGTTCTGCACTTAATCTCTCTAATTTTATTGGCATGATCTCTCCTACCGTAGTACGATGGGGGTAATAATACATTTTCAACTCCACTGCTGAAGGGAATTCCTTCCAATTTATGGAATAGATTTGCTCTGTAATTTAACCTTCGCTCCGTGAGTAATTCTCAGCCTAGCTGCTCATATAATTGGATACGCTACTAACTTTATCATAACAATGTTATACAAGTCTAGCTCCTCTACGCTGCACGCGATCCTATACGGCAATCAATCCAACTTCGTGACTATCCCATATACTTGCAGCATATTCTAATTAATGCAGGCTTAATCAATGATAGATAACATTTTTCTTTGATCTTATCATCACATTTACCCAGCACTCTTCTAATAAATCCTAATTTTTTGTTAGCTTGTCCATATATTCCCCGTATGCGTTTCAACAAGGAGAGATCGTGAGTGAGGGTAACGCCTAGGTATTTAATTGAATGTACACATTCGATTTCGGCGTTCCCAATGCAGTAGGCGTTCGGGGGGAATCGATCTTTTTCCAAAAATGTATGCCTACGCACTTTTTTAAGTTTTATTCTAATTTCCAAGTGTCGCACCAGCGTTGTATAGCATTTATGTTTCCTGATATAGCTGCCCTGTCCTGAGCATATCACGTTTGCATGTATGTGTTGATTTTGCATGTGGTTGTGTTCCTTTTTAAGGGTGGTGAACTAACACTCCCCGTCACACACCCTTGCGGCGGCTTGCGGGGTATTATGTAGATGTAGAAACCACAGCACATGCGGCAAATAAAGTATCTTACTAGTGAATACGTAGTCAATTTCGTTAACGTAAAGTAGGAATAAAAGAGTTCCATCATCCGCAACCCGGTTGAGGCCCTCGGTGGCTTAAAGCACAGCCCTAATACTTATATTCTTCTTCGTAATCTGTCCTCGGACAGATATCGATGCGACGATACCCTCACTCTGTTTTGGTTCTGAGAATTTTTTTTCATCTTCCGGTAGCTTATTTACTTTCTGAAATCTGTTTGCGCTTCAAACCGTCTTCATCTTTTCCCGTCTACCTTTCCCTGCTCCCTCTGTAAGCATTGCCTTCGTTGTACGTGGCCCAAACAGGATCATTTCCCCTTCATCATCGTCTTATCAGGCTACGCTCCACTCCAAATATCTACCAAACCTCCTCATTCCTCACCCTATCGGCTCATTTCACCCTTTCCATTCCTACTCAAAAGCACATTTAACAAATCCTCCAAGTTCCTCTGTTTCCTTATTCTTAACTTCCACGTCAAGTCTAGCATTTAAGAGTAAAAAGGCGATTTATTTAAATTCTTCAAAAACACGGTCGTCATTTCACCGGATAACTATCGCTCGAAAAATTCTGCAGTATCAGTTACGCATTCCTACGCTTTTAAGCTGGTCCTGAGTCTATGAACTGCCAAGCTGGCCCGCGGAGTGCAGAAGTTTGGTCAGCACTGATCTCGCGATATTACTGTTAATATTAATGCAAATCAGAAGGTAGTCACAGAAACCTCTTACAAATTGCATATTACGAAATTTCCCTCGATTTTCCTCGTTTACATCACGCAATCGTCTCAATAGAATGTATAGCGATTTACTATAATTAATGCGGGGGGGTTTGGATACACCCTTTAGCCATTCGGTGTTGAAGTACACGGTTGACGCCGCATGTACTCATATAAAAATATTTTCTTTGGATTCCACATGGGAAACTCAATACCCAGCGTCATTACGGAGGGATGACCCTCAATCCCGCGGACGTCTTGCACGCATAAGTAATGCTCCCGCAGGGCGCTAAAGTGAGCGTCCAACTTGCAGGAGGAAAGAGTACCCGAGGAAGAAAGGCGCTCAGTGAAGCCTCTCCCCGCACCGTGTCCTAATGGGCCTCGGGGAATAAAGCAGGCAGTGCATGCATCCTTTCCCCCCAGGCTCCTTTGAGACTGCTAGTTTCGGTTGAGTGCCATCTTTGATGGAAAGACGCAGCTACGCGGTGGCTCCCGTAAAAGCTCCGCGGAAATGGCTTCTTTGGAATATAAACTGGATGTTCAAGCGGACCGGAAATGGCCACAAAAGAAAACCCGGGAGTAGAAAGCGGAGGGAGAGAGAGAGAGATGAAAAAATAAGAAAATGACTGAAAAAGTAAGATGTTACGCCTCTTCCTCCTCCTTTCCCCCACACCGCATATAGATTGTACATTTCGACGGCGGAGATAAGAAGGGCGCTTACCCATGAGATCGACATCGTTCCGCGCCAACCTCGATATTAATATGTGAACTTCTCCGCAGTAGGCATTCCTTTTAGGGATGGGCTCCTGTGCCCTTCTCGAGGTGTGAGAGGGGCGGTCGTGAGCAGAAATTACACCACACTGAGGATATGAGATTATTATGGCGAGGCACAATATCTCTAAACGACACAGAAAAAAAAACCAATGGAAAAATTTCCGGAAAGTTCCGCGCGCGAGATTACATCGTAGTTCGCACGACCCTGCTCAGAACTGCCCCCCCCCACCGCGTGCAACCCTCGTATTTTGCCGTTTTCGAAACGATTTGCGCAGAACTCCATGGGTAGGAAGCTAGGAAATTCATGGTACGCCGAGTCACGAATACCTTTGGTTCCTTAAAGCGCCCTGGAAATGTTACTAATGACTATTCTGCTCGTGTGATTCAAAATCATGCAGTAGGTGAGTGTCAGATGGAGTGGGAGAGTAGAAATACCACTGCTAAAGTAATTAGAAATCATTTGAATATATGTCATAAGCCATTATCTTCGTGTGTACAACAATGCAACTATTTAAATCTGTGCATTACAATGCCGCTATGTGTGAATTACAATGCGTGTAATGCAACGCGTGCATTACAATGCAACTATGTGTGAATTACAATGCGTGTAATGCAACGTGTGCATTAAAATGCTACTATGTGTGAATTACAATGCGTGTAATGCAACGTGTGCATTACAGTGCAACTATGAGTGAATTACAATGCATGTAATGCAACGCGTGCATTACAATGCAACTTTGAAATATTTGCATTTTAATAAACATTTAGCGGATGACTCCGTTAAAAGTTGGTCGCGGCATCTCCCGCAGTTTCTTAGAATTGCATGGGTACATTTAATTGGCGTGTGACGCGTAATGGTTCAAGGCAGGCGTCTAGTAGGTATGGAACCTTCGGCTACTGAACAAAGGGACTTATAATACGGGTTTTATCTTTGAATTACACTGACTATGGGATTTTCTGGAAGCCAAAATAATTCTGGTCAACTGAGGGAAAGAATCTGGCTCCCCTATCCAGTGGTGCCAATTTGAAACGCATAATTGTTAATTACGAGATGAGCCCCCTTCACACAAAGATTCGAATTGGCCACTGTGGCTTGTGAAAAATTTATTTGAGTAGGCAATGATGCATTTATGATGTTAGATTCTTAGACAGAAATTTGATATCTAGTTTCCAAAACGTACGAATATTTGGCGAAAAAGCCCTATCGAGGCAGCAATGAAAACTTAAAAATGTTAAATTCGAGACATTCCCTATTTGAATGGAAAAATACCAAATATTTGAAATAGTATATCCCCTTTTCTTTAGTTAATCTTTTCTGATCGGTCACCCATCAATTATGTTGAAATAAGATTTTTAAATAAGTTATGATTAAGTAAAACTTAAGCTTTAGGTCTTTGCTAACGGAAAGGTATACGTGTAAATGCTGCCACGGAAATCTATGCGTAGGCAATGTTCACGGAGTAAATTTAAATATAAAATTTCAAATATTTCAACCAAATAAAAAACGTGATGACATAAGAAAGATTACGTTTTCCCCGTGTTCCCGTCTTCATTAAAATGTGACAAGTGAATTACTTAGTGCCTTGCATTTTGTAAGCATTTTTGTAATAACCTTTCCTTGAGTATACAGGTAAGATACTGCAAAAAATCGAGAGGTATAGATGTTTTGTCTTGGTTTAGCCTAAGTTAGACTTCGTTTTGCAAATACCCTTTGACAAACAAAAATCGATGCCTCAATATCTTCACGAGTTCATCCCACATTATTATTATTAGCAGTAGTCTACCGGCTGAAGGTAGATATTCGATGGACTCTGGAGCTACACACTACTGTACTGGTAAGCCCTAAACAACATGACGCAAAATATCTCTAAACCCTCTGCTATAACGTACATTAACTCACTAATTAGCTCTGCATACTTTCTAACTTCCTTAATGCCATTCAAAATTTTCCAATATTCTCCCATATCTAGTCTTCATCATCCCATTGCCTATTAGTATCTCCTGCATCCACTTGTCCTGCCTTCTTCGGATTTCGCCCATCTATCTCTCTTCACCTGCCATTCCCAAGAATTCTTAGTTTGTTTTCCTTTTCGTCCATTTTATTTTCTCTCTCCCCCCCATAGTCACATCTCGAAGGCCTCCATCTACGTTTGTCCGTTTTACGCTTATTATATTCCCTCAAAAACCAAGTTCCGAGCCATTTAAACTACATTCCATTTTAAAACTTTCGAGTATTTTTTTAACGCTACTTCTTGAGGTAACTATCATCAACTTCCGCCTCATCGTTAACTTCCTGGACTAATTCACTTCTTCTTTTTATGTCCTCGTACGCCTAGTACTCTTCCCACCTTCTTCCAAATCACCTTCTTCATTGCTGAATTTTTCTGTTCATATCTACCAACCTTATCATTGTTTATCTTTGCATTTCTACTTCTTGAGAATACCATTGCCATCGTTTGGTTATGTTTGATTCTTATACGATATCTATCACACTGATTTTTCAGTGTGCTAAGCATTGATTGTAACCATTGGCTAACAGACTAACTAACGCTTGATCATTCGCAAATCGAATTTAATGAGTTCCCTGCCTACTTCCACTGCAACCTTCATTCCTTCCCACGACTCGTTTACCATTTACGCATATTATCTCGACAAAAACAGGTGGAATGGACATCCTGGTCTTACTCCCATGCATGGCACTGCCCATCCCGACTCTCCATCAGCTACAGGGACTGCCTCAAAATTAAGTAGGATGATTTTTTTCGCCACCAATGCACGTGGCTTGAGTGGGGTGATTTGTAGTAGAAAAGGTAATGGGAGATATGGGGAAAGCAACGCGACCCACGTCGGCTAACTGTTGGCATTTACAGTGCGCGGATTGCTGCTAGATTGGACCCCTGTTCGACGGTCACGTCACGAATTCACGATGCCATTTTCCATGCGGCAATGATATGCGATAAAATTGTGCATTGAGCTTGGAAAATTGGTCTCCGAGACCATGGCCAAGGCACTGTCAGAAGGCTGCTTATGTGACAATTTTGCCTTGGACCTCTTGGACCACAGTGAAAGTGACTCGTATTCTTTATAATAGGTGGTTACTGGTGACGAGATATGGGTATTTGGGTACGACCCAAATATAAACCCTTTGAGTACCATTTTAAACCACTGGATTATGTCTAAGAGGCCATGAACGAGGTGCCTAAACGAGGGTTATGTTGATGCTTTGCTTAAAGCATACCAAAACTGGTGCAGGCACTGGAATTGGTGTGTCGATACATAAGGGTGCTCTTATGAAGAATTTAAGCAATTTGTACTTTGATCTGCAGTAAATTCCCCCCCCCCCCAGATTTTTTTCCATTTATTTTTGGGACAGACCTTTTATCCGCACGTGTTGAATTAGAAATGTGCAAGTTCCGGATCCGTTGTCTATCCATCCAGTCTACCCCTATTTTCTGTAACCTATTCATTAATTTTGCCCAGTTTACTTTATCGAATGCCTACTTAAAATCTACGAACCATAAAATACATTTTGGTTGCACTCTTTTTTCCTGTCTACTATTGACCTCATTATCTTTGCTTGCCATTTACTCTCATCTCCGTGCTTTTGGCGATGATACTCAATAATACCTTTGCCGGGAGTGGAATAAAAATCTACAATCCTAGAGTCCTCACATGTTGCTTTTCTCTTTTTTGATATGGGTATCATTATTAAACCACCATAACCTACCGGAAAAAATTCTCTATCGTAAATGCTACGAATGAGTACGCACTCGTAAAAACTCTTCCTCCTTCGTCTTCCTATATTCTTGAGTAGCTCTGTTCGGGATGTTTTCTATTCCCACAGCCTACTTCTTTTATATCCTTTGTTTTTTCTATCTCGTAGACGAGTGAGTGTTCCTAGTCCTAAGCTATCCTTGTCGACATCATATTCTCACATCATATCCAAAATCCATGGCAAATTATTTCTAAATGTATTTCCTCTATATATTCTTTCCATCTTGTTGAACGTCTTTTTTCGATTAATTTTTTACACAATGCATCTCAAAAAAGTAAATGGAATTTTCTTTCTTAAATCCTAATAGTTCCTTCGCCTTTCTGTATAGTGCGCGCATTTTTCCCCTCTCTGCTTACTCTCCATATCCTCGCACTGCTCTTTCCGCCATGTTCCCTTTGCCAACGTCTCACGTATCATTGAAATTTACTTTGATTTCATTGAAACGGCGAACGGCACGGATTCCCTAAAGTTTGATGGTGACTCAATTCTTTATTGTGAAGAATAATTATATTGTTATATAAAATAATTTCATTATAATTCAAGTTAATTATTCGGCATACTTGTTACTGTAAAATATTTATGCAAACATGAAAGTCTTTCACGGCTGCAGCTGACTTCCAATTATACAGATAAATGGTTTCCATGACTACGCCAGATTGGGCTATTGCATTGAGAGTATTTGTGGCTATAGTTTCTTTCATGGGAAATTTTGGAGTAGCTTTCTGAAAACATTTGCAATTTTGTTACTGCGATCTTTATATTTACTGCCACATCTCCTTCGTGCGATCCAAACTATTTCATAGAGCACTTAACTTTTGGAGATAGCTTTTTCAATTGGTTGGGTACAATTGCAACCCACCCAGTTTTCTTGCGTCGAAGTCGTGATCGGAACGACGAGGGCGATATGGTCCTGGGCACATCTCATGGGCATCTCTCGTCAGAGAGATGGAGACACCAATCGTTAATCTTTGAAAGTTTCGACTTGTTACTCGTATTATTTTACTCCTCTACACTTGGAGAGTATAGTCATAGTAGTAGTTACAGTTTGGCTGCATCGACAGCTAAGGTCATTTTGCATATTATAGTCATTTAATGATTTAAGTAACTTAGAGAATTTTTACCAATGCATCCGCAAGCCCCGAGACTTGAGATCATTTTTGAGGGGTACTCTCAATATTCTATTATTTTGATCGTCAATAAACTGCCTTAGTTATGCGATTTCAACACATGCACATACTTAAAATTAATGAATATCTCCTCCTGTGGAGACCCTAAATTAGAGTAGATCTAAGGGGTCCTCTATCATCCCCCTAAAGATGTTTCCATTACGAAACTATATAGTATAAATACTTTAAAACACAGGAAGGGTGGAGGGATGCTTAGGCGAAGGAATATTTAATATTTGAAGCGTGTACGATGGTACGCCAAGTAAATATTTGCGATATGTCTTGTTGCAGACTAATTAATATTCATAGTCCGATGTAGTTGCGACGACTCCAGCATCTTTTATGAGGGAACGATAATGGAGTCAATGCAGAGTTCGTCAAATTTTCCTCCGACTTTGCTTGTTTCTGAAAGTGACGTTTTCATTACATTACCGGGGTAGCTAATTAATCTTTGGGAATATGGATGATGAATTTGGTGAGAGATAAGGAAACTGATGAGACACATTTTCAAAGGTGACTTTGTTTCTTAATTACGTGGTCTGGTTTCAAATGCATTAATTTCAAGAGTCGTTTTCCTAAGGATACCCACGGATGCCACATTTCACATTTTCAGGATGTTAATGCAGATGTGGGATAAATAACACGAAAACCTAATCAGCGGTTATTTTACGGCAGGATGTAGCTACATATTAGAACGCTCCACTAATTAGTATCCATCATCAATATGGCTTGGATTTTTAATCGACGTTTAGACGCCGGACATATTTGCACATGGTTTAACCTATTCAGCTCGAACAGAGGGAAGCGCTATCGCCAGTTTTTGGCTAAATTTGCTGAACTAACAACACCCAAGGTATGGCAACTGCGTAATAGAATCTTCACATTAAAAAAAACTGGTTTGATTATCTCCTTATACACTTTGCATCTTCGATTTTTCTCCGGGGCAGACGGAGGGGAGTGATCGTTAACCGAATGGGATTTTTCTCTCGATTTTACCCGAGGACGAAACCTGTTTTTTGTGCTGCGTTGTGCGCCAGTATGAAGCTCACAATTATTCCCTTGTCCAGGCTTTTTCGTTCCGTTAATCCCCGGCATCAAATATGGTATCGTCCTTTCCCTTGAATGCAATCCCTGCTTCATTCATTCATTTTGAAAAAAAATCTGAGCTATCCGAGGCAGGATATTGGGGATTGAGCCATTTTGTCTTCGGTTCCGGATGTAAAAGTTCTGTGGATTGATCGCAAATTGTTAATGGATTTGAAGTGGGAACACAAGTACAGGAGCCAGACCGTACGCCACGATGGGGTAAACGAGTATAAAGAGAATAATTTAAGGCTCTGGTCACGTTCTTTCCAGCTGAAATACTACTGGGTTTCAACGATTTATGAAAAATATTTTTAAATTCTTATTTTCTAAATTGTTTCCCTACGTGTCATAGAACAAATTCGCTATTCCCAGCGACGTTAAGGTTTATTCAACAAATATCGGGAAAACTTAAATTGGGAAAATATTTTCTCTTCGCCGGACATGGATATTGAGAATATTTATACTTTAACAATTATTTTTTAGGGCCCAGAGCGTTTTTTCCAATTCAATTTATCCAACCAGAGAAAAAATTTCTTTCAAAAAGGAGCCAATGTTAGATCCTTCAAGATTAGAGTAAAATGACATGAGGAACTAAAAATCAGGTGTTTGGAATAAAAGTAGCTGCTGTTGAGTACACGTCGTGTGAGTAATTCGCGAATGGCTCCCATGGGAGGTATAATACGGATGTCAGGAATCACTGTTCCTCGACTTCATCACACTTGCTCGACTCCAATGTGGGCCAATGAATGAGGGTTGCTACATTATACCAATGCATTCAAGAACTTCTCCGCATGCACACGGGACCTGGTAAATGCCTGGGGTCTTATTTCATCTCATATTTGGATAGACATAATTTGTAAATTTTATTACTCCGTATCGCATCACTCAACTTCAGTACTGACGGCATCAGTCAAGGTGAACTCGATTTTTCTCTGAAAATTTCCAGAAAAACATTTGTATATAATTGAATGCAAAGAAACTGCGGGAGATTCCGCAAGAATAATTTCATATGTTAATTAAATGCTGCGCAATGACCAACATTGGGCTATAAGAGAATTTCGTCCATGAATATTATTTTAGACTAACATTGTATTGAAATATAAATTTATGGCCCAGAACACATTTCATATATATATATATATATATATATATATATATATATATATATATAGCCAAAATTAGTATAGTCGAATACGTAAAATCAGCCTAATCATACAAACCTTGAGAAACATAAATCTCCAAAATTTATAACACCCAATTACAATGTTTACGAGGGCGATACGATTAGATTCATATTCATCGCAAGGAGACTGGATTTGTGACTACTCATCCTCGTATAAATTACATAACGGATAGAAATACCTTTCACTAAACAAGCGAGCAAAATTTATAACTCGTAATTCGTCGAAATAATTAACGATGATAAAAGGCTTAATTCGTATGAATTTCTTTGAAGCCATCACGTTAAACAATTTACGCTCAAATAAATGGAAGCACAGGTGGAAAAATTCAGACCCCCCTCATCATTAAAACCATACCTACGGTGTCTCAATGTCGCGGACTTGTTCACAACTGTATCTCTTACGCAGAGTAGAGTTAGGCTGCTTTGTCAAACGAGTGCTCGTTGAGGAACGTGCCTGGGATCACGTTTCTGACCTCATCCCTCTTCCTTTTGTCGAGGTCGAGTTTCGTTTCTTATGCATGAGTAGTTTCAAAAGACGACAGATTCACCTTTAAAGACCATCTTAGTTTGCCCTGTCGGAGAGCTGAGGTGGCTGGCTACCTTTCATTTACCTTTGATGCCATACCCGTTTTTCACCCACCCCGTTAATAAAAATGTTGAATGTTTACTCTTTGCAAGAAAATGCACGCAAACGAAGCAGGTCAGCTTTAGACTCCCAGGGTTGCGATGACTCCTTAAAAGATTGACGCCAGACTTGTTGCTCGAGAGGCAGCCGCGCCTCGAAGACACCCTGCACCTCGATTGCTGCCCACTTATGCGCAATAACAACACGCATCGATCGCTGCAGCGGAATTCCCTTCCTCTCACCACTCCAAGATATACGCCTTCCTCCGACGGTACTAAAACGCGTGGGAATCTATATAAAGGCGATTGAAGTTGTATACATTTGTCTACTGAGAATTACGGAGCATGAAAAGAATTTTATCTTCAGAGGAACGAGTATGATGTCAACTCGGCATAATCAGTCAGCGATCTCAATGCATGACTAATAAGATCGGGCGGAAAAGATATGATACTTTGATGATTCGAGTGAATTCTTCGTGGACAGTACAGCTGACGTTTCGGGAGCAGCCTTTACCTTCGTAACGTCTACAGAATAACTGACCTGGTGTGACAAGTTTGAGAAATAAGGACCAGCTTTCTTTCGATTAGATAAGGAAGAGATAAACGATTATTGTAGTAAACGTAAGAATAACGGTAAGGTAAAGGTGAAGATGAACGATTAGTCTAGTATTGTAAGAAGCCGGTTGGCATACGATGATAGATAAAAATGGCATATATCTATTGAGGTTATAATCGCAACCCAGCGTTGAATTGGTGACAAAGAACAGTGTGAGAACCTGTTGAAAATAGACTGTCGTGCAGACAAATATACTCACAGTAATGAACCCAAGGTTGGTTCGTTAGTTCAGGATAGAGTTCACCTTGTACCCACTGAAACCTACGGAGTGCAAAATCCGCACATTTCCGCACATCCAAAAAATCCACACTCCATCCCAAAGGTTTTCCTTTCCCTGGCAGCGGTTTCTCAGGAAGATCCCGGCACCCGAAAAATGACACAGTTTGGGTGAAGCTGAGGATTCTCAGAGTTACACAAATTTGAAAAACTGATACAAGGAATATTATTTCCTTCTTACGATTGAGTGTTCACATGAGTAGAAAAAGAAAGGAACGTCGATTCTCACCGTTAAAAAATTATCTGACTGCGTAATATATTTCATGATGAAATCCCTTAAGTTTCCCTAATGATAAGTGCTTTAAAGCTTAAGTTCACATCTCCTGCCACGGCTTGCCGGGTAATGCATTGGTGTTAATCAGTAATGCCCAAAAAGATCTGTACCTGGCAGTCTTTCCGCCTGGTTTACAAAATGGGGAATAAATTTTGAGCTGTTAGGAGAAGGATAAATAGTTCAATACTCCATTTCTGCCTGAAAGAAGTGTTACATTAAATAATATTTTCGGAATGATTAAAAAAAATTAATATTTCCTTTATGAAAACGGTATGGAAATACGTCGTTTCGAGACTTCTAGAAGCACTCGCAGTAGTTCACAGAACAACGAGGTTTGAAGTTACTGTACTAAATTATCGATTTCAATCTGGTGCGCGGAAGCACTTTGAATCACCTTCGAATCCTCCAGGACTGTGACAAATATATCTCAAGCAAATTTAAAAAAACCATACAAAATAAATTGAAAACCAAATAAAATAAAAATGGAACCTTTTCTGTTTCAGGTATTATTTGATTTGGCGCACATTCATAACATGAAACACGTATGGAAATGGATTTGTGTTGTGATGCTGAAAAATGAGCTGACGTGTTGTGGCGTCGTTATGGGTGATAAGAAAATTAAGACACTGCGTCAAATAAATCTTAAGAGCCATTTCACCAGCAAAACTTAGTAATTTGTCTTAATGAAGAGCATCTTTGAAGTTCTGACAATTGCGTCATTACGAGGAAGCAATATAGAAATGCTCCGGAAAGAGAGTTATGATGATGCTCCTGAAAAATTGTTGGCAGGCAGCTGAAATAATTAAAAATAAAAGATCAATATTTAAATATGAGTGAGGCGAATGAAAAAATCACGGTTTGTATTTTCAGTGTAATTACTTCCATTATTGGCATTTAATGAATTATAAATCCTTTGAATTTGTTTTCAGACGTGACAGTAGAATAAATATTTTACACCAGCAAAATCGTCGAAACGTTTTGGAACCAATGTACACCCTTTACAATTATTAAGCAATTTTGCAATATAAGTTGTTCATATTCATGAGCGAGAAGATGGAAATAAATGTGCGTAGTTTACAGTTTTTTTTACATTTCATTGATAACTAACGTTTTTTTATATGCTTCGAAGATATTCTTTACAACTGCACCTTTACAGATAATTCTTGGCTGGATTACGCAGGTAGTACCTATTAAGTTTTTCGTGAGAAATTTATTTGAATATTTGCTAATATTCCTTCATCCGTCATTGGCATGGGCGATGATTAAACATGCATTTTGAGCAAATAAGCGTACGTCTATTGTGAACGCTGCCTCGAGGATTCCTGAGGCAAAGACGGGGGGGGGGGGAGACATGTCGTCATATCCAAATATTAATTAGAGGAAAGCCCCGAAGCCGGTATTGGAAAACGTCGATTGAATGGTGAAGTGGTGGCTCAGTTCTATAATTATTTTGTACGTTTAATTCGTATGCCATATGGGAACAAAAACTCGTTTGAATGGATGGTTTATTTTTAGAAAAAAATATTCAAAAGAGGATATTGCAACTTTCATTTGAGCTTTTCTTCATGTTCTTTTTTAACTGATGAACGAACGAATAAACCATTGAACAAAAAATATTTAAGTGAACTAAAAATCCTTGGAGAGATGAGAGGTAGAACGAAAATTTGAAAGAGAATAGCGACCGGAGATTTTTGGATGCTCGAAAACATCAGTACAAGCCCAAGGAGACTGGGCATGCACATGTGCTCAGCGATAAAATATTTTATATTAGACAGTTACAAGTTGACTTGTACCGTTACAGTCAAATCTTCAGGTATCAAAGATCCAAAAAATAGTCGATAGCAAATATTTTTATAAAAGCGAACATATTGCTCGTTTAATATCAGTTAAAAAATTATCTACAGAAAAAACGTTGTTCCTTAGTGGTAAAAAATTAAGAAACGACTCATTTCTGCAACTCGAAATATAAAATACGGCACTTTTTATCAATAAATTAGATTGAATACCATGCATCGTAGCCTACTTAAGAAAACTATTCAAATGTTATAACAGAGTGCAATATGATGCGTGATTTTGCCATTAAGAGTGAAAAATCACATTCACTTTGTGTAAAACGTCATACCATGTAAATTTCTACGATATTTTTTATATATTTTTTCACAACCAAGGTTTTGACAATTACCATAATCTTCAGGTACAAATACCAATTTAAAATAACAATATATTTCTACCTAAAGATGACGTTAATCGTCGAAACAATGGTCCCGTAAAAATATATAAAAAATCATTGTGAAAATATTCTAAGTACGAAGTTTTTCAAGTTCCACAATGTCACGCTGGAAACCATCAACTTAAAAAAACCATAATTGGGAGCAAATTTCTAGTTTCTAAATTTGCTAAAGAGTATAAGGTTGACAAATTAATATTTCTTTAAAAAATAAAAATGTATCCATCCTAACAATTTTAAACTAATGCCTATTTATACTTTATATACTTATCACACAATACAAAACCAGACACACGAGAAGAATGCGTAATAATATTTAGTCATTCGAAATACTGGTGATCTCACCGTTTGACTAATTCCGTTTCGTGCGCAAATAATAAGCTCACGGAAAATAAATTTCGCCTTGTATTCAGGATATTATAAATACTTAAGAAAACAATTAAAAATATAAATTTTTAAAAAATTAATTCAAATACTCCTTTACGACGAATGTACGAAATAATAAATCATAATATCGCGTTACATAATACAAAGTTTTTACGCTGCATAGTAGAGTGGTGCATGATATTCTGACTCTAAACGTGGTTAATTAATAAAAAATTTAATACCCAACTATGACCGCAGTGATAGGATGTGTAAAACCTCAGAGCTCTTTTTGAGGAGGTAAACTAAGCTTTTCATTGAATTAGGTGATTCACTTTGAAAAAGTAGACGGCGCTTACTTTTCTCCGGAAATCTCTGAGATATACCAAAGCTTTCTTTGATGATTCCTTTCTTCATTAATTATTTCTCTATCGCTCAATGGAATGCGGCAAACCACAAGGCAAAGGGCATACGTGAGTGTGAATTAATGGATTGAACTTCGCTCCGAATAGGATGAAATTTCTGAATAGAACTTCAATTTCTCGTGCGAAGGGTGCGAGGTATGGACTTATACTCGCGCCTTGAGTACGAATCAACAGAGAAATATTAATTGTGCCGTTGATGCATACCTTTATCACCTTAAGTGATGGCCATATTCTTAAACCTTGTCCTTTAAATACTCCTAGAATCAAACCCATGCTCAGGCAATAAAATACATTCCGTCACCCAATTTTTCCACGTATTACGGCAAATTAATAGTGAACTACCCAATGAAATTTGTTTAACGGAATAGGTAAACAACAAACAGTGGACAATAATTTCCATTTTTACAGAAATATATTAAAGGAATGGTAAAAGCGTGCTGAAATAATTCCAGTGCTTGTAATAAAGATAATAATTTTTGAAAAATCCTAAAATCATTTAACTGATTTAAAATTTCTCATTAAAAAATCCTCAGCTATTCCATACAATAATTTTATTTTCACGGTGGCATTAAAACTAGGTATGGACTGGTAAGAAAATTATGTTTGTGTTTCATAACTATTGTCTTCAATAATGTAATGAGTTTTTAATATCTTCATGCCATTTAGTAGTTTATTAATACTTTGGATGACGGCTAATTTTTAAGATAAGGAAATAAAAGGTGTAGAGAAAAGAAAATGTACCATCCTACAGTTAATAGAGTTGAATATCTTCGCACAGCGAATATTTAATCATCCATACGCCGTTTCTCGGATCATTCAATGTATAGTTCTTACGTAAAAAGACTAGTATTTTCATTATCGCACACCAAAAAATTAAGCAACATGTCAACTAAATTTGATTTATCATGGAATAAAATTAAAGTGGACGATTCATCTTCGTTAACCATATTAACCGACCTAATAGTTGCCGTTTGAAAATACAATATACGATTTGAGTAATCATTTTCCGAAAAAAAATTCCGCGAAACATATTCTGTAGTCAATGAACTTATATTAATTTCTGATATAAATAATGTCTTTACGAATAAGTATCACATAACATACATTTCTCTTTTTAAAAACCACTTAAAAAAATGTTACTTCCATTAATTTGAAATCTCATCTAGACCACATCCTCCTCCGTATCGAGGGAGTTACATGAAAACCCCTCGGAAATAGATTCAAAAGCTGTGTTTTTTTACAGATAAAAGGACGCAGGCACACAGAAGCGCCGACAGGTTGGAATCCAGGGAAGGAGGCAGGAATAACGAAGCTTCCTCATTAATCACCACCCTCCCTTTTACTCACTCCTTTTATAGGAGTGTTAGGTTCTTCTAGCAAATATTCATGGCAGGTTTAAATGGCCGGGTTAACACAATAAATAATGACGCATCTGAAATTTATTAGAGAGGCGGCAATTTGGGAGGGAGGTTGGTTTTTTTTGGGAAGGGGGGGGAACACTCCTTCCTCCTCATGCCTGCGCATAATCACTTACGCAGGTTCGTGAAAATATAAATTGGGCACCTGGCGATTCCGACGAAGACTGAGATGCCCATTTGCGACAAATTCATCGTCAACTCCAGACACAAATCTAACTACGGTTTTATACGGGGACTGAAAATTTAATGAAACTTTGCCCATTCGGAAAGTTTTTTTTGCGAAATTTAAAATAATTTGCGAGAGTAACTTGGGTGTTTTAACCTACATCCCTTGATGCATCTTAGTTACGCCTGATGAAAAGTTTCTTGGAGTACTCATAACATCTTTCAAAGAGCGTGGATTTAATTAGAAAATGAAACAAAATGAAGGCATTACCTTACCGACTCTTATTTTAGAATTTTTAGAAGTGCTTTCATGATTTTAGCTTCTCGTTCAACGAATGTGTTGACGCGGGATTAATGCATACTTGAGAGCAACTCTGAGGTAAATTTTCAGTGGATGTTGATGTGAAATAAATCAAATACGCTTTCTTTTATAGTTTTGCAATCCAATTTATTGATCCCCATGGTTCCTACGGTTCGCTTAATTTAAACTTCGTTAGCATTGGTCACAGAATCGAGGCACGCCTGTGTGGACAAAAAGGTGACGTTGAAATCATCATTTCGAGTGACTCGGTGTATCGAAACCAATAAAATAAAACCGCTCAAAGCACATATTTCAAAGTTACTTTTTTTAACGAAAGAGAAGAAAACAAGAATGTACGTTTCAGTAGCTGAAAAACAGTTGATGCATTTGATTAGTTTGAAGTACGTTGGAAGCATGACGTAAATTGCTTTTAATCAGATTTTCGGTTGAGAGATCAAAGAATTTACTTACAGGAAAGCATGAAATTTCTTTAATACAAGAATTTTTTAATGTGCAGCGAATGCAAACCAGTTATTACGGGTAATAAATAATCAACCATTTGAGTGATACGACGATCATTTTGCATCTTACACGATATACTAAAAGGATATATTTAAAACTCTCTTCTCTTCACGTTTCACGATTGGACACAACCTATCGGAAGCTAATCAAGTGTTTGGATGGGTCTTCTCAACACATGAGGTCTTTATCGCCCTTTGTGTGTCAACATGACGGTACGGATATAATGTGAATGCTCGTATATCATACGTATTCTGTTTGGGAATACAGAAACTAAGAACTAAATTTTAAGAGGTACTGTTTTACGTCAAGCACGATGATGAAAACAACAACGCTTGAGAGCTTGGTGAAGAAATTTACATTTCATTGTATGCAGCGAAGTGTTTTTAATTATAAACGGCAATATGCTGTTCGTTCGAGGTATTCTAACTAACAAGGCAGGTTTTGGACTGAACTAATTGCTATTATCGATTTTTCACCAACAATTTCTCATTTTTATCCAACATCATTCCCTTAATTTCTTCGTAGCTTACATCTACCGTCAGGTCGTCTAAAAACCAAGTCTCTTCTCCACTAACCCAACATTCTCCCTTCTATGACGGACTTAAACATCTCACTACCTGTCAAAATTTCCTCCGTCTATGTTCTTTGCCTTTTCCTGATTTCTCCCGGCAACTTCCTCTCTTCGTCCACCCTACACAAAACCTCAGCATTTGTTTTCATTCCTGTCCAACGTATTTTCTCCATTCTCCGTCACACCTATATATCAAAGGCCTCCAACCTCCTTTCATCCGCTTGCCTCAAAGACCAGGATTTAAATCCGTGCAGTGATAAGCTCCATATTAAATTTTTAACTAATGCTCTCTTCACATCTTAAATTAGCGTGTCCGTCATTAATTCTCTTTTTATTTTGAATGCTTTTTTCGCTAATGCAATTTTTCTTCCGCTACAATGCCCATTTTCCCCTTAAACACTACCCAAACATACGAAATTTTCCTCCTGATTTATTTTATTCCCTCCTACCTTAACAAATACCAGATAATCTTACGTTTTCACCAGATAAAATTCATTACCAAGCAGGTTTAGATGCACTACATCGCCCTCATCATGTAACGTCAGAAGTCGTACTACAGTGAGATGAAGATGAATGGGAAACAAATTTTATCTCGCGAAAAAAACCATTATTTGGTCTTCATAATCTAATTCCACCTTATAACACCTGAAACTACGCAATTGATTGTAATTCAATGTTTAACTTAGCTTTCTGACTTCTCGAGAAACTCACTACTTCCGTTTTCCAGTGTTTAAATACCATTCCATACATCTCGTATTGATCCTTTTAGCACTATAAAAACTAGAATACCTAGGCTTTATCACTCACAGTTGCTTGTTCATCTGAAATTCTGGCTTAATCATCTCGCCCCTCACACTCATGCCTAGCTCAAGCCATTTCCACTCCACCCATAGTATGCCTGTATGTTGAAAAGTATCGGCGGCGGCTGGTAACTATGGCTCCGTCCCTTACCTATATTAGTTTTCTCCTACAATGTTATTATTTATTACTGAGATTCCACCCATTTAAGGTAGGATTTGAATGAGCACATACGACAGCAAAACGACACATTTCTTTGCCTCTCACAACAAAACACCACCTGACATTTCAAAATATAATAAGCTCCTCTTTAATAAAATATAAAAAATATTACACACTAGCATTTCCGAAAAAAATTGACGTTATACGAGATGGTTTATAGAGTCATTTTGCTTTCAAGCTACTCGAGCGACTACGCCGTCCGTCGGATGGGACGTTAAGCTGCGGACCCCTTGGCGCCTTTCGTTAAGAGTAGGCTAATGCCGACACCGGGTTTCTCTCCACCCTTCATCCTTTCCTGTCCATCCCCTCTGGCGCAAATTACCTCAACTATCGGTCGCCTCCCCTAAATACTACTACTACTGGAATAACACACTCGATACTTTCACGTTAAATGCTTTATTCGCTAAACCTAGATCATGAACAAGCACGAGAATAAAAGTGGATTAACCAAAGTGTTTTAATTCATCTTTTTTCACTTTACAGTTTAAATGCAAGGATGGTGAGCAAACTTCAAAGTCACTGTTTGCGGAATGCATCTTTGTTCTCATGAAGTGACTTCTGACGATACGTCGCGGCAAATTGTTAGAGAGCTTTCATTACTTGTCATTGGAAATTCATGTATTTACATGAGATGCAAATTTATTTTCCTGGAGAAGTTAAAGTAACTAATTACGAGTGTGCCGTAGAACCTGAGGGCAAAGCATTATGTGACAAGTCTTCTGTGAAGAGAAAAGCCGCTTATTCCTCTGGGGAACGACGGAGAGGAGTTAATGCATGGAAGAGGAAAGGTGCCAGGCCGCGCTCCTTTCGGGCCATCGCCTTCCAAACAATCGTTCACGAACCCCCGAGGGGGTCGATGGAATGACCCCGAGATGTTAACGAGGAAAATTCGGTTATGGCCTCTTCCAGGTCCCTCCGAAGAAACTTCGGCAAATAAGGGTTCGTGCTGAAGTGAGTTTTACTTTCTCAGTGATAAAGAAAACAACGAGTTCAGTAATTCAATTGATGGACCCCAAACGCTGAGATTGCAAATACAGGAAAGTCACGACTAGATGTCTGAAAAGGACAGTATTACATCTTCTAGATAACATCGGAAGTAAGTCGAATAAATGCACATATATTCCCATTTGTGGACACTGCGGCAACCCGTATGTATTCACTAAAACCACTCTCCTTAAGTTAACGTTCGAAAACACTTTCTTGGATTATCAAGATGTAACTAGCCAAAGATTTGGCATAGTACTCGATCCCTGCTCCAATTCCTTTATTTCAAGCGATTATTGCCAAACATTTTCAACAAGCCCAACACATCCATCTACGGATGCTTTATTTTTTATCGCAATGCTACTTATCGACACATGAAATGTTTTCTATATTGCAGTGATAGGTTGATATACTAATATTGATACACTGATAGGTATCAATGATATATTTATTCAATTTAGCTGAATTTTATTTACGAGACACAAAAACCAAATAGTGTAGCAAAATCAGTCTGTATGAGTGGATAACGACGCATTTACACAGAGCAAATATTATTATATTACCGATATCTCTTAACACGAATTGAACGTAATAAGATACGACTAGTCAAACCAAGGGTTTTTATAGCAAAGATTATTTCTGAAAATAAACGGAAGCGTTCGACCGCGTTAATTTCGGTATTAATCCTCTCGACATTTTCGGACCTCTGTGTGATGACAACATTATAGACTCAGACTACGACTTAAATGGACGTGGTGTGCTGCCTATGCATCCACCCATTTACTCACTCATTAATTCAAAACTTCAAAGGCTTTATCCTACAACGTTCGGTTCCCCCCGGAATTGGATGGGAGGGAATGGGCATCATTATTATTCAAAGGTTTTGCGAGAGGAAAAAGGATGGCTCTCTCTTTCGGAGTGCCTTGCCATGACTATACGGACCACAGTTTACTCTCTTCGGGTTCATTATTATTATGAGGCCGTTGGATATTAGGAAGGTCCCGACGGGCATTATTATGAGCCTTTGGCGAAGGAGCCTCTGGGGCGCGCGGCTAATTTAGATAGGATGCAACGCACGGTTTGGGCCCATAGGGGACGCGAGAGCAGACTGGGGGCTGAGACCTTACCGCCTCATTTTTAATTAATCGATAAATGAACTCATAATATCCATATCGGTAACCCAAGGGGCTAAAAGCATTGAAGGTTCATTGAAGAAGTAATGACGTCTTAGCAAAGCCCATTAGTAAGCCATCTCTCGGAGCTTGGGAAAGTTTCCGAGCTGTTTAAACCAAAGATCAAAACCGTAGTTTAAAATACCGTTCATAAAGATTTTTTTAAGTTCAATTAGTATAATAGTTCAACAGAAGCAATGGTCATCAATTTTGAGATTGGTTTGTCCAAGTTTTACACTCAATTCTTCTGTCTGATCTTACGTCAACACTTCCACGTTGTTCTTATTTGAAATAGAACACGCAAATGGCCGAAACGGGTATCTTTGCGTCCTTTAACTCTACGATCGTCAGTGTGGAAATTATGTATTCGTGGGTTACTCCTACATCGCGTATCTTTCTATTTTGTTGAGAAAATATTCATTATTTTTCCATTCGTTATCCTTTTTTAAAAATGATCAAATTAGTAGGGGCATGAAGAGAATAATTGCATTAGGCAAAGAATCTTTCACAAAGGGGAGAGAATTGATGACAGGGACGTTGAGTAAGGATTTTAAGAAAAGGCTTGTTAAAACTTTTATATGGAACGTGGTTATGTACGGCGTTGAAAACTCGACATATATACCTCGCGATTCACCAAAACGGTGTGTGGCAGGGGGAAATTTTGGTCATTGAAACATGGGTCATTGAAACATGGTAATTGAATCAGGATGATAGGCGTAGATTGGAGGCATTTGAAATGTGGGTGTGGAGGATGGATAAAATGAAATGGACCAAAAGGAAAACAAATGAGAAACAGTTAGGATTGTTTGGAGAAATCATGAGAAGGCAGGAAAAATGGATGAGGGGCGTGTTGATTGGTAGTGGGATGTTGAAGACAGTGATATAGGGGAGAATGTTTGGCGAACGAGGAAGGGGCAGGAATAGGATAGGCATGTTGGAAGAAATGAAGAGAGGAAGTACGCGGAGATGAAGATGGACTTGCTGAAGAGTAGGTTGTGTTTTGTTAGGAGAGACAATAGAATTATTTGGTCGCTGGGTTTAGCCAAACCCTACCTTAACCGATAGGTTACCTATAATAGGTTATTTATTATTTATTTCGCATATGCCTTGGTATTTAGAAGGCGATATTTTTAAGCGCGTGCAAACGTTTTTACATCCGGTGCTGAAGCGCACCTTTCTTCAAGCGTTTCATTTAAATTAAGGCGTAGGGGTGCGCGTAGGTCAACACCGACCCCTACCATAGTCTCTTTTCCTTCTATTTTCATGGTTGAGCCCTCTCCCCCTTTCTAAGGTGCCAATTGGTACAGCGAAGACTAGAATAGGCTATTTTTTAATAGGGACATTATGAGCTAAATACGAGGGTCATCCGGAAAGTAGTACCCGTTCGTGAAATAAAGACACAAAAGTAAATATTAACAAACATAAAAAATTTTATTTGAAAGAGGATACTTTAAACTACTTCTCAACATAATCTCCAAGCAAATTAAGGCATTTGTCATAACGTGTGACAAGTTTCTGTATTCCTGCTGCATAGTCCTTCGCCGCCAGCTCATTGAGATACGCGAGGGACCCATCTTGCACAAATTTTTGCATAATGCAGATGGTGTTTAACAATTTCATGAACAATTGTTCGAGAAACATTGGGAAAATGCTCACAGATGTCATCAATTGTGACGCGCCGATCGTTCCTCACGAATTCGTCAACTGAGCTCACCAGTTGGTCTGTAATGACAGACGGTCTCCCCGAACGCTCATCGTCGTGTGTGTTCCCCCTCCCCATGTTGAAGTTGCGACACCACCGCCGAACAGACGACTCGTCCATTACATTGTCTCCATACACCTCCTTTAATTGGCGATGAATATCACATGGGCGAACGTTTCTTGCATTGAGGAATTTAATCACTGCCCTCACTTCACAACTGGCGGCGTTCTCAATTTTTTTAAACATTGTAAACAATCACAGAAACAACACAGGCAATGCTAGCGTCACGCAACTTGGCTCAGAGAAGGCAGACAAGCCACTGAAGCTATCTGACCTCGTCCAGCGGCTACTCGCGTCGTCAGCACTTCATGCGGCACGAACGGGTACTACTTTCCGGATGACCCTCGTATATAAACTGTGTTGACTTTTATGAATCATCATTTTAATCACTTTGACGAAATGCTACTTTAATCTCTTTGGTGTGATCCTCATACAGGTCACCGAGGGAAAAAAAATAACTTGGAGCACACCTGCAGTTGATAGCACGAGCCGCTTTGTTCGGGAATTTATCGTCTCCACCGAGGACGGGGGAGCGACGGGGGAAATTGTCCTCGCGGCCCTTTTAATAGCCGTTACTTGCGTAGGCACAGCGCGCGATGGAGCGTATGAATCAATCGCCTTTTCGTTTTAAAAGGCCTGCGAGCACGATAATTTATGAGAGAGCGAAAACATTTTTCAAGGGGAACGCACTGCTAGCGCGGAAATTTCACGCCGTCGGGAACCCTCGGAAAGTTTTGCTTCTGGACAAAATTAAGGTCCACTCTATAAACCCCGGTGGCCCAAGGCGATGGTCTTCCTTACCTCATGACCTCCGGCAAGTCTCCAATCGTAAAACTCAGACACTGCCTTCAGTAGGTAAGTTCCCCTCTCGACTCCTTAAAATAGTTCCGAAAGTTCATTGTAGTCCATGCTCAAAGGTGTTAATGGGTCTTCCAAAGGACAAAGGAACCCCTTTCAAAGCACTCAATCCGAAGGGTTCAAGGATCACTCCGGGGCGTAGTGGCACCGAAAGTACGACTAAAAGTTCGAGTATGAGCAGGATGCGAGGCAGCCAAAGATGGATAAGATAGTTATAAGGAAAACGAGCTTTACTAAATTTGTTTAAACAGCATATCACATTAAATAACTCTTCTTCGATACTTTTCCCATGATAGGGCATCGATTTTCCAAAGACCTGAGCTTAAAAATGATCGCATAATAACGCCATAAAGTGTGGCTGTTATAGCGAATACTTCAGTTTTGGAATCATCTTGATTCATGGGAGAGGAAAGACAATGTATTTGCAGGAGCATCAGCATAAATTTCCCATAAAGCTTTAGCTTAATATCCCCTATGGGACTTATCTCGTGAGATAAAGCATCCCGACCAGAGGGATAAATCATAAAGAAATAGTTTTCATTTAATATTAAAGGGCAGTTTATTAGACCATCCGGCTATTGAATTTGTTGAGCTACCTAAAAGGATTCTATACTTAGCTGAAACAGCCCTCAAGACTTAGGCGTCGTTATCGGCACTGAAGGATATAGAAAATAGTTCATTTGGATGAGAGACTGTTGGTTAGAAAACAACATTCCGACTGTCCACTCTATTTTGAGTTAGTCCAACATTTTGGCGGCCGATGAAAATGAGTAACTGTTTGTGAATTACAGAATATAAAGGTAAAACTGAAATACAAAGTCATAATACTCTTAGGACTCTGGACACTGTATATCGGCACCGAAACATCGGGAGTAATCAGTGCCACGACACTTAGCCTTTCATTGAATAATCAATTCGATGTCATCGACGATAGGATTAATGAGAGGTAGGTAGATTTTATTTTAAAAGTTCCGCCGAAATTTGGTGAAGTTCGCCAATTTGTAGCATAGGGTGGTTTAAAAAATTCTCAATTCGCGTCGCATTAAGCCATAAATTCTATCTTCAGGGGCGATAAAAATTGCAAATTAAGTATTGCAAATTCCCTTGAGTATTGAAGTTATTCCAGATCCAGCTGAACGCGGATATTAGGTTCAGTCACGCAGTATTCACCAGTTTGTTCCAAACCAAGTAGTTTTTCGTAATGCGTACAAAATTGTTTTAAACCATGTTAATGATGCCATTTAAAACACGCGGTAAGTTGAACTGGCGGTGACAAATTTCCGCACCAGCAACACAGTAGCGACAACATTTTGGAGGCGTGCAATTCATTTCGCGAGGCATAAATAAAAGGGACATTATTTTTATTTACCTTTGGGACACTCGAACTTTCTCTGGGTTCTGCGGAACCGTTTCCAGTTTTTTTTAATACATTTAAGCACTCATGGTTAAAAAAATACGAATTTATTACCCTCAGATCCTGTGATTAATGATACCTATGTAATGGATTCAGTTTATTATCCGAATAGTAAAACAAAAATCTATTCATCCAAAATACCTATCTACATTATTATGCTGTTTTTCGATTTAGGAATCAAATAAATTTGGCAAAATATGAGATAGAAAATTAAGAGGAGATGGAAAAAAATATTTTGCAAATCGTCTTATATTACTTCATGCTATGACTATTATCAGGCGTGAACAATTTTTCTGCTGTAGTATATCGAATTTACGCAGACCGAAGGACCTTATATTTATAAAAATGTATGCAGAAGATCAGCGATACAATAAATTGTGTGAACCTTCATCGCAAATCAACTAACACCTTTAATATACAACTAGCCACACACCTACTCTGAGAAAATCTATCAATTGAGGTGACTAACACTGCCAATAAATTTTAATGGGGGTAACTTTCTCTTCGATTTGTTTCCCTCCACAGTTTGAAGTTGAGGTTATCATACATATATTTTGGAAATTGAGATTATCATTTACGCCAAAGTCGATATAACCGTACTGTACTTATTTTGCATACTTGGCATTATTATTTTGTACGTAACAAATAGGGACTAAGTCAAGATTGCAATGCAGTACTGCTGGCAAAGAGCCAAGCAGATCTACAGGATGTTTTGGTTAGCTTTAGGGAGGTAACAGAGAGATGGGGTTAAAGGATAAAATCGCATAAAACGATATTACTTGTGTTTGATCAGGAGCATGATTGATTGCATGGCCATTGCAAATAGGGCACATAAAATTAATTCATGTCTACGACCAAAAAAATGTCAGTGCTTAAAAATATGTACCTCCCAACATTATTTCAATGAAGAGAAGCTTGGCTACGGGTATAAATACTGTTACTATAGTGTACTTGTGGAGAGACAGTGGTAAAAATAGGAGGGGCATGGTGAAGATTGAGTGGATCATGAAAGAATGTGATTTTGATCTCTCTGATTAAAGCCATAGTGAGAGATTGAGATGAGAAAGAGAGTGAGAGCATTCTCTCAGTAAAATTCAGGAGAGTCAAATCACCTAAAGGTAAATGAGGAAATGATCTGAGAGGGAGGAGCACATCGAGATAGTCACGTTGACTGTGATCGAAGAGACTCAGGTTGAGAAATATGGAATCGTCAAGAGCAAAAGGACATGCAAGAAACAATCTATGAATGAGACGAAGACGAAAGAAGAAGAAAGAATTGAATAAATTAGTAAACGATAGTATATTTCCAGGAATAACATAAAATGACGATTTATTTCACTGAAAATATCTCCAAAGAGAGCACGATGAAGGGTGCACATTTATCTGAAGTCAGAAGTGAATTTTCTAACGAAGGATGATGAACGAATAAACACTATCAATGCGTGGCCGGACGTGTTTCATTTACCATCTTGGGACGCATAGCGTACTTGGAGGAAATATTAGCATTAATAAAATTATTATTGATTGCCATTTTATTTCCATACTTTGCGGAGTTCGGTAAGAATTTGTCCCACTGCACGGCATTAAAATCATTCTCTGTCGATTGTACCATGAGGCAGAGAAATGACTCAAAACTCGGAGAATTTTTTTAAATCTTTGGAGATGTGATATTCAACGCTCACTCAAAAATTTCAACTGTGGGTGATCTTCTTTTGGAGAATCCTCACATATCTGGAATGCTACAATATTTCGTTACGCTTTCATGCAAAACTATAGGAACAGTTAACGTGGATGTCAACCAGTACCGCATTAGAAAGTCGTTTTCCAGTAAAAACTCCACGCCAGTAATTCCTTGATAATAATTCAATCGGCTGTCCATCTGGCGAGAGCCCTATACCAAATTTTCTCTTGTTTACGGTTTTATGATCCAAACTTTTAATTCGTTCATGTCACGCTATTGACGACCGTTTGAATGGGACTTGACGTTACCACAAAAATGAGTTATATATTTTTAATCCGTGACATTTTCCCGGTAGGGCATCATGGGTTCTGTTCAGGAATACGGTGATGGAATTGCATTGTAACAAGGCAAACTTCATCGGCATCAATTCCCATCCATAGTGAGAGAGAATTATCGATTTCACTACACAACAACCTCTACTCCCAGTGTTGCCAGGCTTAGAGGACTTTGAAAACCCTGTTGTTGTCCACGCCTAAATTTTGTCTTCTCGACCAGAAGAAAATCAGATCGATCAGAAGGGAATCGATAGACATAATAAGAAAGGGCCTCCAAATTAATGGATCAGCCAAAAAATCGGGACGAGCGGTGATTCTCCACCGTTACTGCTGATGGGCGTCAACTTAACTACCGCGCACCGAACGCACTGCAGGTAATGGCTTGTCCATTAGTGTGAGTTCTTCTTACGCGAGGTATTTTGCCGCGCGACACGAAACCCATTCCCGTACTGCGACACGCGCGCGCGTTTGCTCGACGGGAGCGTAGTTGGCTGGTTGAACCGGAGTTGCACCCCAGGGAGAGATATCCAAGGAAGGGGGCATGCGCAGGGGGGTTGACGAAGCGGTCGGATCCCGAGGCCTTACAAGACATTCCTCCGCTCACAAATGTACCGCGATTTCCCTGATGCCACCTTTGGGGGTTGGGACGGGAGCTCATCCGACGATACCACTCAACCACACCGGCGATGCCGCATCCTCTCCTTCGCTTGAACCCGGTAACCAACTCAAGCTAGCCACCCGACCTCAGGTGCCGTTCTAAAATTCATCCCCGACAGCAAAGGCACGAAAATGAAAAATCAGGAAACGAAAGAGACTTTTATCACTTCACTCGGCTACCTTCAGTCTATTACCAAATGACCAATAGGTGCTTAAATTCACGTCTTCACATTGACCGATGACTTCAATTATTTTTAGTGTTTTCATTTTTCTATTAACGTATGAAAAGGAAATTAGGATTAGGTAGTTGTCCACAGATTGTTATTTATGCATCTAAAGTAACCTTTTATACATATAATGTTTTTCTTTTCAGGAAATGGCTATGGTCAGCATACAGACTGCAGGTAAATGATGAAAATTTCATTATATCCGTGGAAAATAACATACAACCGGAAGATGCCCTCGTTGTCATAACGATAGGAGACACAAGTAGATTTGAAAAATACCTCAAATATTCTTAGCATACAGTAAAATCTCTCTCCGCTTTATGTATCATGATATATAAAGGTTTGGATTTTTGTGACACACATTAGAAATTCCCGGTGGTAGCTCTAAGTATGGTCATGTTAATTAATTGTCAATTAATATTTGGTGGTTGCCGAGTGATAGCGATGTTTACAGGTCCGAGGTATCAGTTATTGAGTTCAATCAGAAATCCAATAAGTCTACTATTTCAGTCTTCACTTCGTGGAAGTATTGAATATTCAACGAAAAAGAACCAGCGAATTATGACGTAGAAAATGAAAAGAGGATGAAATTTATTTGTGAAATAATGCTTATTCTTGTTCCAAGAAAGACCAATATCATTAACCAGAACGCCTATTGATAGAAAAACCAAAGCTCTCGGTAGTGAAATGCGCGATGGAATAGGGAATCGGGCACAAAAGGTTATGTGTGCGAGGAGGGGGATGGGGAGAGAGGGCAAGCAAGTGGGCGGATGTACATTCAATGCAACCGTATTGTATTTATCCTTCTCGCGTGTTTCAAATCCACACTCGACAATATTCAAGTACACATAGTAATTGAATACAGAGACCGAACCACAAAACGGACCGCATTTTCGTTAACTTCGAATTTCGCATCACGTGAGACCGTGAACACTTTCAATTTGGACGCAGAGGAACCCTTTTCCTGAAAGGGATCCGCACACACACAAACAACCCTTTCAGCCATTTTAAGGTCTTAGGACCTAGCTTCCTAAAAGCTACACTCCTGCCCTCGTGTCGGTTTGGTCCGTAATACCCCCCTGCAAGCCGCCACAGAAGCAGGAGATAACTTAGAAGACTATTAGTTATGATTACCTCAATAGGTTATTGAAAATTGAATGTCATATTTAGCACTAAAGAAGCATTCAAATATTATTTACTGATGTAGAAGATTAGTCATTAAAATATTTGTGTGACAGAGTGGTTAAAGAAATGCAATGGAGTTTCATTAGATCGTGAACTTGAACTACATGTATTTATTGAAATTAGAATTTTTCCCCTCAAATTTCACCATGGTTTCCCCCCCCCCACTCTGTAATTTGAGGAAAGGACTACTACCTCAATTTTAAGTACTAAACTCATGTATATTTTTCTTTCGGGTCCAGCGTTCCATGAATTATGGGTGACTCGAAAAGATTCCATCCCTAGTTTTTATAAAAATTGAGATGCACTTTCTTATCCTTTTCGTTAGTTTTCAACAAATTGGGGCAGTTTCATTTATATTTTTTACTTCGCACTCTAACTCCCTAGGTAGAGCATTCCAAATTTCAGAGGCGTTGTGGTGGTTCAGTCCAACCACCGCGAGATACCACTTCGCTTTAAAACTTTTCAGCGGACTTCTCTTCCAATGATTAAACCCACTTGCTTTAAAGAAGCACTGCCCATGCTTGGATGATTTCTCCAAATGTTTTCCCCCAGCTGGAATAACAGAAAGACATTTTACCTGCTCAAAATGTGCTTATATCTAAGCTTAAACTATACACTCGAAGATGTGAAGCTCTAGTTTTGATCATAGGTGTATCGCTATGCATTTGTAAATAACTTATAGCTAAAAACACTCTTTAACCATCCTTAATACTCGTAATAACTTTCGTCACTGGAGAGAGAGAGGCTGTTATCCACTGGACTAGTTATTTCTCTGGTAATCATTTAATCCCGAGAGAATGAGTTCTGTCAGTCATTTTATAATTGATGACAGTGACGAAAATTTTATTTGCATACATAACATGACACCCAAAAATGTACGGCGGGTTATATTTAAGCTCCTATGTAGAGTGATCGAGAGCAGTAAAGGATGGACTTTTAAGGGATTAAGGTATTAAGGGTAGAGAATTTTAAATTGTTGCTATCAATTTTGCTCGAAGGAAAATGGAATCCTTAAATATACCCGGTTCTTTCCACTGTGTCTATAATTTTTCATTTGTGAACTAATCTGTAAATATAGTTTGGCCTACCAAGTAATTAATTGAACCTCAGCAGTTTCGGTTAATGAATTTTCTCTCGACTTCAACCCTGAGCTGACTTTGTTTTCTTTAATGACAAGCCAACCGAAACTTCAAGCGCCGCCTTGACTTTTTTCATTCCATTCTAAACCTTTTTCAACGATTCGTGCTGCCCAACTAAGAATCTTCTCGCGTAAGTAATAGGGATATAAAAGACCCCGGAGAAAGAGCCTAGCTTCGGGTTCTCATCTCATCAATGGCGACTCAAGTAATGCAAACGGCTTAAGTTCAAATTAACATGAGAACGAAAATACCGGAATAGCCTCGTTCAGCCCGGTCTTTTTTTTCCCCCATGCGCTGACAAACTTGTGACAGGAAAACCTCCCAGCACGCCCATTCACGAGACCAAACCATGCGGACGGCATGCCATTTTTCCTCTGTGTGAACACCTACTTCATTCCGCGGACTTCCTGCGAAACGCCGAGTTCCCTACTCTCGTGAAATTCGATATGAAAGCGAGAGCATAGGAAAAAATGATAAAATCGCCCGTGGCGACCAAACACTTCTCGGTAGTCCGACATTTACCCAGGACGAGGGTGTGGTGCGGAGTCGGAGAGAGAGGGGGGGGGCAGGGGGTGACAGGGGGTGACAGGGGGTGGCAACCGCACCTAGAGCCTTGACTTGAAGGTGATTTTTTGGAGTATTCGAATTTTATGCGCGGAAACGAGTTTTGATGCCGTTGAACGCCACGCGTTCCGTAACCACTATGTCATCCGCCGCTTAAGAACTCCGGAGTGCGGGAGAGAGAGAGGGAGGGAATGCGAGCGGCGTGGAAACTCCGTAAGACGAATCGAGAGGGTTAGGAGTAATTATAAAAATGGTTACTTATAAAGGCGTTAGGTCATCAAAGCGAAGTTTAACATTAGTTTTCATTGCACGGAATATAATGATTTAAAATACAGAGCATCCAACAAAAGAAAAACAAACTTAGATTAGAAAGAGTAGCTTTCTTTGTTTAACGCCTACAATTGCGACATTATCCTTTTCTTTTCTACATAGGTGTTACGATTCAAGAGTATTGCATATTATGAGTGTCGCAGGGATTTAATGCGTTCAATTCACATTCATTTTCGTCGAGGCATCCTCACTATTAATATTTTTCTACTAGTTTTATGTAACCTGCAACTAAAAAAAATAAATCACTGAAGCATGTTCATTTCCACTTCCTACTCAGCCATGAAGGTAGGCTTAAAATACTAAATATTGACGCTACTTACATACGGAATAGTAATCCACATTAGCTTCTCTATTAGTTGGTCTCGCAGGGTTTCACACCCGCCTTCCTATGCGGGCGTTTACTTTATGCAGTGAGTTAATATTTAGCCTTCAAGCTTCAAGTCTATAATTCTATTTCATTTTAATTGAAATATTTCCTTGTTGAAACAAGGAATTGGGTGGAGGAGGAGGAGGCTAAAAATTTTCAATCTAACACCAAAGTAAAGACTTCCTTCTGTCTCTCCGTGATGAATAAGTTAAGGACAATTGAAACTTCATCAAACCCGAGAGCCTCTAAGTTCTTCCTGCGTCTCAGAAAAGAGAGGACATTATGTTTTGCAAGGCGTTGCGCCGTCTTTTTTCCACGTAAGTACAAAAACGGAGAAAGATTAGACCAGGTCAAACTTGTTGGATCGATGGAGTGCTTCGGCCTCTGAGGAATCTGAAGGAAATTTACGGGGAGTGGTTCACGGAGATCCCAGAGGATAACGGGCCACAAGAGAACACCTGGAGATGTGAATAATAGAAAAGTGAAAGTGTGTAACTTGCATTAATAAAGCACCATAAATTTCAAAGTTCGATCATAAAATTATTTCTTATAAATATTAAGGAAATAAAAGAGAAGTTTTGGGGACATCGTACTTGAATGGTGCGCTGGCTCATGTAATGGCTTCCCACCCAGAATACCCGGGTTTTAATCCCGTTGGTGGCCAGATTTTTCAGTGGTATCCCTATCCTAACTTCGTGTGCTCTGTGGAGAGCACTTTAAGTGAGTGCGCCGTCCGTCGGATGGGAAGTTTAACTGTGGATCCCTTGGCGCCTTTCGTCAAGAGTAGGCTAGTGCCGATCCTGGGTTTCTCTACACCCTTCCTCCATTCACTGAATATCCTACCCCGTACTGATTTACACACCAATCTCATTAAAGCGCAAATGATCTTACCTGTCGGTCGCCTTCCCTGATACATACAACAAGAGTAATTTCATGTACATAATATGTAGTCGATATATAATACAGGTTAATTATGCGCAATCTTTGTAAATTAAGTGCAGTTAGTTCATTATTTCAATGCAAAACGATTTTTTTAATTTTCAATCTACATTTTACCCAAAAAAAGTATGGATGATGAGATAGCGTTTTTGTAATGAATCCACCGCGCTGGAAAAACTTTGGTTAAACAGCCTCGCAATTTCTTGGGAATGACTATTTTTTGGCAGTTAGTTTGGAACGTGTATGTAAGTCAGATATCTTAAAAACCATAATTATAGTTTACAAGCCCTGTGAGCCCATGGACAACTGTTACTTTCATCGTCACTTCGTACGAATTAAAATTCCATTTTTCTAGATTTATCCTAATTTCATTAAAATTGATATACATAACTTTGTCTTAAGATGCTGGGACCGGAATATTGAACTTAAGAGATGGGATCATATAATAAAAGATAAAATAAGGATATTCACCGACCAAATTGGTAAAATGCAAAAATATAATTAGCACATACAAAATTTAATATATCCTAAACAATTTCTACATTAAAGAAGTCGGTAGCAAGGGTGTGTTTATTAATAACTGATATTTAGTTTAACCATGCTTTGTTGAATTTTGGTTTTATTTAAATTGATGTATTTACATTGAATAAGAAATTAACTATCCTTCTATATTTCATCCTTAATTGTTTTACGTATAATTTGGCGGTTTGTTCAAACGTATTACTTCAATATTTTTGAGAATCTTAGAATAAGTGTACAAGATGACGCCCGTAAATATTTTTGCTAGTACACATGCCAATATTTTTGCCCCATCCCTGAGTCATGCTTCTTTCGTCTACGTAACGTCTCCTTCGCGAAAACCAGTTTATGAACGCGAGCAGCGAATGGGTTCGTTCCCTCCACATCCTACACTGTGAGCCGCCTTCAGGGCGTGTGACGTAGCTACCCGACGTAATTATTACCGTGCATTCGGTGCACAAGACTGTTCTTCTCCAGGCAGGAAGCGAGACCTCATGCGGGACAATAAACTCGGGAGATATGGAGGGAAGCTGGAAAGGAGCTTCCCAAGGAAGGATGGATAGGAGGACGAGTACTTTCAAGCCTTGGATTGGCCGCACTAGGCTGGCGCGCAATTCCCGACTCCTCTTTGTGCGAGAACCGTGGAGTACCCTTGACTGCCAAGTACTTGCATCGCGACAGAGTGTGAGCACCACCAGAATACCCGAAAGACCGCAAAATATCCCCAGACTTCGCTTATAGACCCTAGCTCTTTGAGACACTCCGACTGTGACTGTGGAAATATGTATCGTTGTTAATAAATGGTGACGATCTTATTTTATATAATATCAACAATTTTCGTTATGTAGAGAACTTTTATACACGTTATTGATTTCACATTTCGGTTATCCTATTTCAATTGATTCCAGACGATCGTCAACAGTTTGGGGTATTTCAATGAGAGTTAGGAAGACGTTATACTCATTTAAACGTGAGCGAGCGATACAGCTGGTTTGCGTTTTAATTTTAATAATGAAAGACCTTTTCATACCACAATTACGATGAATAAGTGTCACTTATATTCCAAATATGCATTTTTACTGAAAATATCTTTCGGTATCATTAGGTACGTAAAATTAATAGTTTTCTTTATACATTACACGGTAAAAACCAGCACATTCACCATTTCATATATTTCAGGCCTTCTGAGGCTCCAGCGCAATTAACGCCATCCTACTCGCCAATCTCATATTCTAAGCTCTTTACTATGTCGATATCCGAGAGTTTTAAATATCAATATGTTTATAAGATAACTATTATGTAAACATGATTTTCTCAATTACCATTGATCCACGCTATAGACTCTAGCCCCTTCCATACTTATTAAACTACTGCATTATGTGTCACTTATACTAATTACACACGTATTCCTAATGCTGATAACGAGTTTTCTTTCATCTGAAATGCCCAGTTTTTGATAAGTATTTCTTATTTTTAATTTAACCGTGGAAAAGAATTTGTTTAATAATTTGAAGCTAATTTGGAAATAGTATTCATGACATATATATCATTCAGTTTCATACTTCAATTCATGTAGGTATTTGATATCTATGTTAAAAGATTTTTCGTACTTTTCCACAGGCATTATTTTTAAGATACAACGCGTTTCACCGGCTTACGGCATCATCAGGTACGTGATGGTATGGTACTTGATGCTGCAAGTCGGTGAAGAGCGTTATTTCGTAAAAATAAAGTCTGCGAAAAGAAAAAAATAAATCTTTTAATATGAATGTAGGACATATATTTACCTGGTGGCCAACCAAGTTCATATTCAAACAGTATAAAAACGTTTTCATTTTACATATACGTGGAGATCGAAGAAATCGAGGCACGGACAAAGAAAAGAACAAAAGAATAGAGAAGACTGATACCAACTGAAGCACATGTAAATAACACCTTCAAATAGAAATGTACTAATACCTGATAGCTAAGAATTATTTCACGGACAGCAGTTACAAGAAGGTGACTCATCGGGTGCATTCTAAGCCATTGGCTTTCAGCAAAGGAGAGTGCGACACCCATACCTGTAAACCGTCATAATACCTCAGGGATACTGGGAAGTACCGAGATGATTTGCGGCATAACGAATCTTGCATGCTTTATTTAAAATATGATAAATGAAACGTACTGAAAATATACATTAATTGTAATATAAACTAATAATAAATATTATCAGCCAGTTATGATTATTTGAAACCACAAATTATGCATGTGTACAATTTTATTAATGAGAAAATAGGTGTATCTCAAGAAAAAAAGACAACTTTGAGGTTGGCACTGTAATAAACAGGTTAAAAAGCCCTGCCATGGGCCAAAACAATCAGATGAGGTATATTCCAGAGGGGAAATGATCAAAATGAAATGAGAAGAAGGAAAAAATAGATGAATATATGATCTGAGAAGCCAAGATGCCAAACCAAAAGGTGGAGGGAGAATCTGAGAAAATGACAAATCATGATCGTTGAGCTGCCTGACATACGTGTAGTCCTCATCTACCATTTACAATCTAAGGATAATATATTCCGTTAATAAGAAGTGGTTATCATTTTGAAAAATATTTGGTAATGCACGAGGATGTATCAAAAAGCGAACGGAAGAACGGTTACTCCGTAGCACCAACCCACAGACCACAGACGATTGAAATTAGCATATAGTAAACGGCTACGGATGCTTCTTTAGGGGGTCGTATAAGTGGGCCACGGAGAGAGGAGGAATGGGTGAGGGGACGTGTGAAGTAACACAGAGGGAACACGATTTTTACAAGATACACACGAACACGATACATACAAATAAAATAGGCTACCACAATATCCAACTTGAGGAAGGATCAATAATGGGGAATATTAACCCAGATTTGAAACACTGCAGGGAGCGCATGGGCAAGCATGATGTGAGCGCGTGGGCATGATAGCATTTAAATTTTTTAGTATAATTTCATGATGGGGGTTACGTGACGATGTGGCATTAAGTAAACGGGGGAGGTTGAGTAAGTCCAACAAATGTAACATGAAGAGAGCCCATTAGCCAAAAATGCAATACTTCAATTACTTACTTAATATAAATGGTCAAAGGGTTAGTGGTTGGTATTGATTTTACTCTGTTTTAATCTATAAACACGGAAAATGGTTTGATTCACCCTGGTTTACTCCCACACAAAAGCAGTTGGAAGGTTTTCAATCGGTCCCCACCCTTTGTAAGAAGCTATCATGGAAAACTGAAGGAATTAGAGGGTATCCAAACGGGCCAATTGGAAGGTAGGAGCGAGGGAATTTGAAAAGGATAAAGCATGAATGGATTGATGTGTAAAGAAAGTGACCAAAAATGTCTCGTTACAGATTTAAGCAGATAATAAAAATCGGAGAGCTAAACGAATTGGAGAATTAAGTACATCAAACACAGAATTGCGAACATCTATTGATTAGCACCGCACTGCGCGGTCTACGAGGAAAAAGTACAATCTAGAGCTTACTCGCATCCTTTCCATCCCAATACTCTGGTTAAACGTACACTAACCACTTTCTTACGTCCAAATTCGTTCCGGATCGAGTAATTCCTCGAAACAAGTTCCGGAAAGGCGATCCGGCGCAGTTCTCACACGAAACAAGATAATATGAAACTATTTGGACTTACCGTGGTCACCTCGGCGACCCTCGCTGGCACCGGCGCCTCCGCCGCCATCCCCGCGAACCGCACCTCTGACGGCCCGCATCTCCCCTTCACGCGGACGCACGACGGTGAGTAGGGTGCGGCCAAGGCGGAAGGAGCGGCGTGCCGCGCCGGGTGCTGCCCCGAGTGCCGCGGCGAGAGGGCGAGGTGCCCCGGGAGGGGTCGGCGCGGCGGGGGTGGCTGCTGGACCGGAGGCCTTCGTGGCGGCGGTGGAGGAGGTGGGGGGGAAGGGAGAGGGGCCCTCCGTGCCGGGGGCGACGGTGGTGGCGGCCTCCTCTGGCCGTGGTGGTGGTGGGGCTGGTGCTGCGGGGGCTGCTGGTGTTGCTGCTGCTGCTGTTGGAAGTAATGCGTCCCCGTCCGCAGGTTGATGTAATACTCCGGCGGGAACGAAGCCCCCGGGGACGTGCCGTCCGTCGAGTAACCCGTGGAGTAGGCGGACTCGGGGGACGAGAGGTTGGCGGAGTAATCGGAGGCGGGGCGGGGCTCCTCCTCCGGTCCCCCGCCCGCCGTCGCCGCCCCGACCCTGCCCCCGCCGCGTCCCTCCTCGCCCTCCGCCTCGTCCCTGCGGCCTAGGAAAGGGGGCTCGGAGGAGGACGAGGAGGACTGGTCCCCGCCCCCCTTGGGAGCGGGCGGGAATCCGCCGCCGACGCCCCCCGCCGCTCCCACCGAGCCCCTCTTTCCACCACCCCCGTCCTCCTTGCCGCCCCCACCGGACCGTTTCTTTCTCGCCCGCACGATCCTCGCCTCCATCCACGATCTCAGCTTCATGCCGAACATCTTGCCGGCGGAGTCGCGGTCCCCGCCTCCGGACGCCGTCTCGTGTCGGGGGCGGTCCTCGAGGGGCGGCACTCCTGGTCCGCCTCCGCCCCTTTCCGCGGGGGCGCCGGTGGGAGGACGAGGTGAAGCACACCCGGATTCCGAGTTTAAGGAGACCCGCGTCGGCTCTCGTGAGGTCTCCGAAACCCTTTCGACTTGTTCAATGTTTTTTTTTCTTTTCTTTATATCCCCCAACTTTTCCTCTCTCCTGGGGCGACTTCTGAGGGTCAAAAGGTCCCTCCGGATTGCTCCGGTCCGTTCCCGCTCCTCGTAGAAATATCTATCGCCTCTCCTACCCCTTTTTCGGCGTCCCAACTTCTCTCTCTCCAGAGAGAGTCAAGGCCGTTCAAGGGGCCACGCGCCTCTATTTATTTCTGTGGAGAATTTATTCGCATCTCTCTCCTTTTATCCTTCAAAATTAATCACGTCGCCCTTGCTTGAGATTCCTCTCCTTTAACTTACTTCAACTGTTACCCACCGGTCCCTTAGGGAGGGAAGCTTCCTTCCGGAGAGTTTCGGGAGTCAACTTATTTGGAAGCGCCCGACTCGAGACTGCTGAGCCACCACATTACGCCGCCGGTGACATTGGGGTCGCCCGCCCGGGAGGAAAGGGGTTTTCCGTAGGGGAGGAGGGCAAGGGGCTCGGTCAAGACAGGTGAACCGTCGCCGCAGCGTCCAAATAAGTGCTCGCTCCGGAGGACGAACCGAAAGCCAACCACACTCAAACGTCTCCCGAGAGACCAGTGGGATGAAGTGAAGTAGGAGGGGTGTACACACAAGTCGGAGATATATATCGCGTCGCCGACACCAATCTCCCTTCCTTCCAGCCTCTTCCCTTTCTCACACACACAAACACACATATACTCTCGTTCGGAGGAGAGTCTAGTTCGATCTCGCGGGCGGTCATGTGGAGGTGCGAACCTCTCGCATTCTCCCTCCTCTTTCCCCCCAACACTACTAGCGACGAAAAGGTGGGAGGTCTCTCCCCTACACCCCTTCTCGGGCGCAAAACCTCCCTCCCTACCTTCCCCTCCTCATCCCATCCCCCGAACCTTCCCACGCCCACTCACCCCTTCCGAAGGGAGTAGCGAGGGAGGTAGAACACCGCCTCTCCCCTCAAGTCTCCCACCCCCACCACGTAGAGTAACACCCACCCTCAAACACAAACACACTCGAACACACTCAAAAACACCCCCTCCTCATCATTTCACCCCCTCCGACCCGACTCCGCCTCGAGCGCGCGCACACACACACACGCGACGGTCTCCTGCGCGAACACGAAAGCTCTCTCTCGCTCTCCCCGACCTGGGTACCTCCCCCCTCTCTCTCTCTCTTTCCCTACCTTCCTCCCTCTCTCCTCGTCCAACTCCCCGAGAGCCGCCTCTCTCTCTCCCGTGCAGCACTTCACCACCCACCCGGCGGCGTCGGCGGGAGGTGGTCTCCCGAGGTCGGAGCGGGGCGGGCGAGGGGGAGGCCTTGCCGGGAGCGGTGTGGGGGTCGCTGACGGTGGAGGTGGGGGCGATGGCTCATGATGATGGCCCGAGATGTTCGGGTCCCAGGAAAGAGATGGGAAGAGCAGCGCCGCGCGCTGTTGGTAGCTGCGTCGGTGGTAGAGCGACGGTAGGTAGCCTCAGCGGCGTCGGGGGAAGAGACGGAGGCGGTGATGGATGTCGGAGGACCGCCGTGACACGGGGCTGTAAGGAAACAAACGATGAAACTTTTAGCGTAGAGAGAGAGAAGAGGATGGATACTCCTAGGGAGGGTTGGTTGGGAGGGGAACGGAGGGGTTCCTTGGTGAGTCGGGGGTGTAGAGTAATGGTGGGCCATTAGTGCCGCACGGGGGCGGCGTTTGAACCTAATAAAGCGAGGAAGGCGGGCGTATTCCCTTCTCTTTTTTCCCCTTCCGTCCCTTCAACCTTAAAAGGAATTGCGGCTCCTTCGACGTCATCGGGAGCTGCACCGAAAATAGCCAATTTTAATGTCTCCCCACGTTCGTGTCCCCAAAGAGGAGGAGGGTTCCTTTCCGTGTCGCCCCCGCTCCCTCCATCTACATCGAGGGAAAATTGTGGCGCCATTCTACCACTCGGGGATATTGGTAGGGGGAGGGCGGCGAATTCAGAGGTAGCGATTGGAACTGAAAGTCGAACGTGGGTATGGTGGAGCGGTGGAGGTGAGGCACGTGCGAAATGAGAAACAGGAATGATTTTTTTCAAAAGAGTAAACAAAACGATTGATGGCAGATAGAACGCTCTGAGAAGTTCGCAGTGGCTTTGGCACGAAATTGCTGAAGAACGAAAATTTGAAACAATACACTGTATGCGTGGCAAGTGAAAGGTTTTGAAAGGAACTAAAGGAACTACTGTATATGTCATAGAACCAGTCAATGTTTCAAAAAACGAAGGAAAAATGTTACGATATTTAATTGTGACCAAAAAATTCTACTTCATATAGTTTGCAATTCCAGGGGTAAAATACTATGAAGTCAAAAGTAATTGTGCGAATCACACTTAACCTGATGCTAATGAATGGTTAATTTTTGATAAATTATGGAGCTCTCATATTATTGCCATTGACCTTTTTTTCATTTCCATGAGAATTTGCAGTTTAAAAAATTCAAAAAAATATTATGTTGCATATGTTTAAACTTTGATCAGATTTAACTAGAGGCATTCTATTGAAAATTTCCGATTTATCTATTAATTTCCTCATGATCCGTGCCATGACGTAAACGCAGAAGTTTTGAAGCGCAGGCTACGTTTAGAATTAACATTTCATTGGCATAATATATGGATAATATTCGGTAAATAAAGCGCCGGGAATTCGCTTGAATATTTATTAATTTCGTCGTTTTCCTGAAAATGATTCCGCAATTTGAGCAAATTTCAACGTTGACAATGCACAATGAATTGATTAAATCGCTCTCAAGAAACGCTTAACGCAGAAAGTATCTCATGGCAAGTTTGCAAACTTCATGCTGTTGTTAATTACGTAAATGTTTTATATTAACTATGATGCAGCATCTCAAAAAAGTCGTGAGTTACCAGAGCATAATTATTTCAATAGACACACCCCATTTATCCTCGATAGGTCATAAAAGTCTTCGATACGAGGTAAAGCTGGAACTGTGGGCGATCGATCTCGAATGCAAAACACGGTTATAAAATTGAATTTACCATGCAGTGCACGTCAGCATTCAGGTCTTGGAGAGAACTACTAGGATATATGGCCCTGCAGTCAATGCTAAAAAATCCTCTGGAATAATAAATTACTGCAAATATAAAACCCTTCAGGACTACATATGTCATTTGATTATTTAATTCCATCACAAAATTTTCATTTAAAAGTAGACTGGATGAGAACATGGATTCTTAAGCTATTACTCATTTGCAATGAAAATATTACATCTGAACTTTCGTAATCAATATTATTATTATTCGTTTCGCTCATCTGAAATATGTGCTCATGCTCATTGAGCGGAGATCCTCTAGCAATGAGTTTGTAAATACTGAACATTAGAGATGAAAATTACCATTACTGGTACGCACGCTTTCTCCGAGAAACTACTAAGGCGAACAAAAATGTTTTGTTTAAATTGAATGAATCAATGAGCAGAAATTCTATCTAAAATATCTGCTGCCAACTTTCTGCTTCGAACTCAAGTTGAAGGATCGACCAATTTTTAAAAGATACTCAATGTTTCACGGCGAAGTCAGATGTATGGCAGTCGAACCGAAAAATGAAAAATCCTATTACACAACTGGATTATTTTCAACCAAGAAACTGTCTTACTAGCTGATTGTTTGCAGGGATATATTTTTGGTATAACGTCCAGTTTATGCCCAGAAATACTAAAAATACTTCACGTTGGTCCACTGTAAATAGGACAAAATCTGGGCTGCGATGGGCAATTCGAGGCTTTGTGTGGCCATTTAGTGCTGCCTTTTGATTTAATCCAAATTTCGCTGAACAAATACTTTTGACTTTAATCTATTTTCATTTTTATTAATTTATTATTTAAATTTCAACCCAAAAACCACCACTATTTGAAACACCAAAGAGCAAAAGGGATCCAAAAATTTGGAGATAAAACTTGGATATGTCAGGATGAGCACAGAAAATAAGAGAGGTTGGGGTGAGGAATTAGGAGACTACGAAAGAATACTGATTTGATGCACCTATATTAGACAATTACGGAAGAAAAATGTTCCACTGGTACGGTCACGTAAAAGAGAACCGATGAGAGTCGAACCCACCAAAAAGATTTTCCACCAGACCAATCAGAGATATCACCAGATGGAAGAGTGAATGGTTTGAGAGGAAGGGGTAGTCCAAGAAGGTCATAGTTGAATGTGGTCAAAGAGACAAAGGCAAGAAATATTTTAAGTATCGGGCATAGAAGCACATGTATGTAACTATGTACCAGAGGCGAAAGGAGTACGATTGAAGTAAGAGTAAGAGTAATTTCCCTGATATATCAGACTCGTTTAACAGTGCCTACTTCGAAAGAGAACGCCGTGAAGAATGCATATGTTTGACTAATTATAACACGCCTAACCATGCGCATTCTGGCGTGCATCTAATTGAAGTTACATCAATATGACCTGCCTAGATTACGGCTAACTTGTTACGGCATTCCGGCATGAAAAGGTGCTCTGCCCCTGTTCCGAATATTCAATTCGGATGTTAACCCGTTTAGGTAATTAGCCCCACTCCTTAAGACCACCGTGCACTACGACCGAAAAGATCATCAGCAAAAGGAGAGCGGAGAATGACGCAGGAGAGCTTGTTTACTATTGATTTCTACTTTTAAAGAACGTAAGAGCAACGAGGAAGGAATGAAAAAATTCACAACGTTGATATTACATTAAAACTTTCGTTTTTCAGCCGTATCAGGGGGTTACATCAAACAACAAGTGATGAATATAAAAAAGACAAGGGTACATAAAAAGAGATAGGTCAGATATCAAATTGAATATCATTCGTGTCCATCCCCCTCCTGCGTGGTCGAACAACTCGGCGATCTGTCTTACAAACCATCAGCCAACACGTGTAACGCATAAGATCCCCGGAGGAGGCCGGTTTTTTTTACGCATCCATACGGATTCTAAAAACAACCGACAACGTGACTCATTTGTGTTTCGCCGCGGGTGACATTTGCAACTGCATCAAAGGGAACGCTGAAATACTTCACCGGATGAAACTGGACGATATCGTATTTTCATGTGAATATGTTTTATTCCATTAAATGATCCAAGCAAATGGGTTCACTTTAAAAATGACTTGAGCCAAGAGATTTTATAGCCCCCCTGTACTCCCGCCTACTCCTTGTCATATAATGGTCATAAATATTAACGCTAAAAAAATAATACGCCTTCCAATATTGATTGAGTTTCACGTCGGAGCTACAAGAGCGATCCGCTCTGAATATTAAATATTTTTGCTGGCATCATTTATTGAGGGTGATGCCCTACTACTGCTAATATTTTTACATGGAATTTTTAATCTATTATTCATCGCAACTGACTGAGAAAAAAATTCCAACTATTGACGTCCATTGCGAAACATAAATAAAAGAGGAAACAAAAGGAGATTAAGAATAAAATAAACGAGTAAAAAATATTGAAAGTAATCCACGTTAAAGAGATGTAATTCATCATCTCGTTTCTGCGACGCTTGAATTATGCCTTAGCGTAGTTGCGTAAAATTAAAGTAGTAGATATGCGTGATAGATGATACCAATAAAGTGGTATTTCTTCCGAAATCCCAAATGTGAGAGCTTAAAAGGCAACGTTTTTTTATCGCTACCTTCATCGGACTTAAGGTTACCAAAGTTCTCATTAAAATACGAGATCACAGTTCTCAATAAAAATTTACCGTCGAAACTCAAATTCAGACCTGAGAATGTTGGTTTGGGGCACAAACTGAACTGAGGGGCATATGACCTCTCGGAATGGGTCAACTTCTTTTCTCCAAACACACGCATGGTAATTAAAGCACAACACTAATTAGTGGCACCGGTCGTAATGCGGCAATAACTTATCAAGCCAAGGTAGTCAGGCGAGAGAAATTTTCCAAACGACGAGGCTAGTTCTCTCTCTCCCTGTCTCTTCCCCCTCCCTCGCAATGTGCTATATTTTTCAAAACGTAAAAATGGATGTCTTCGGAACTTTTTTACAAAGTTCCGCAGCGGAGAACTTTTGAGAAGTTCCTCCCGCCACCCCCCCCCCCCTACTTCGTACCACGAGACTGTTCCGTGGCCTCTCCCAGAGTGCATTTGAGTCAATGAGCACAAGTGTTTGAATTAGGGACGATTTGCTCGTCGCCGTGGAGATTTTTTTTCTCCATCCTATAATTAAACAAAGGGGCATTTCCAAAGAGAGAACAAACGAGCCGCTCCGCACCACTCGGGAAGGAAGGTTATAAAACCGTGGCCGTAGTCACATGTGACCTCTATCCCTGAATCAATACTGCGAGTTTAAAACGGGCGATTAAGCGGGAGCGGGCTCAAAATAAGGGGACCCCCCCCCCCCGTCGCTACTGCAGATGTTGGGAATCTACCTAAACCACCGCGATGGAAAATCAAGTTCCAAAGTTTTACAGATTGATTGATCTTCCTTTCGACTGCTCTTCGGACTGGCTCGCTTTGTATTCACCATGCGAGATCATTTCTTTGTCGTGGGCCGCGGTGACCATTGCTGTGTGTATTACCTGAAACCATGAAATCGACAGTTAATTAATGGCTAATGTCGTGGTTTTCTTTCGTTAATAGGAACGCAAGGTCACGACGCATGGAACTTCTGTTGAAAATTTCCCAATAAAATTTTAAATTTCAAATCGTTTAAATTGATAACTAATCCATTAATTAGGCGCCATGGGAAAAACGGCCTGCAAAAACGTATTCATGAACTTCGTCTCTTGGTGGTAAGTACGAGCACTCGTATGTGCACGGAACCGTCTGAAATCATCAGATTAGACATTTGATTGCCACAAAGAACCGCTAAGGATGACACTCGAAAGAATGAAGTTAAATAACCCTAAAAAAAGAAAAACCAAGGGTACTTCAGTTTTTAACGAAAACTTAACTTTTTAGCGTTCTCCATGTATTATATACAGTTTGGGTAAATTTCAGGCGAAATAATAGATCATTTCTAAAAGATGATAAATACAATTTTGAGGTTTTTAAGTTTTAATGTTTCGATAAACAAAAATTTACTCCTGGCGGAAGTCCCATTCCACAATATCATATACTTTAAATTCTCACAATTGATAAAAGTTATACATCTGGACATACCAGTGTGTGAAATAGGTATATGTGAGAAAATGGCATAATGGTTACTCGTTTTGTACAAAACGCTACGCATTAAACGTGCTCTTCGGTCGTTTCACCCCATTCCCAAGACCTAGTGTGGAAAGGACAGAATGGGGATCAGATGGTAGTTTTTGCCATAGCTCCCGGAGATGACCTCCAGTGACCTGGGCTTTTAAAAGGGGTGACTCGCAGAGGACACCAGGGCGATTACTTGAAAAAAAAAGAGGTTGCAGAGCACTTAGTACCTCATTAATATACCATTACGTGAACGCTCAAAAATTAAGGCTAAAGTAACTCACGTAAAAGGAACTAGCACCGCTATTTTCCTTGCTGGTATCCAGACTGCACTTACTATAAAAACGAATTTTAACGGATTAATACTTAGGCTCTTTGCAAAAAAATGTAAACTCTTTGACATGTTCCCCGTATTCCTTATTCCAAGGTGACATATGCAAATAAATAACTAACCTTCGTGCCGTCCTATTCCGGGGTAGGCATAAAAAAATAAAAAAACCTAATTCTTTGGAATTAGGTTAGCAAACGGACTTCCTTACACCATTTTTTCCTAAACAGCTCCGTTTTTGCATACCTATTTCACCTCAATAGAGTCATTCCACAGCCAGCGGGTCGCTTTTTACTATGCTATGCTTTTTCTCTGTGACATTTTGCGAATGGGTCCATGACCACTCCAGTCGCTGAGGTCAACAGCCTATCGCCTTGGGCACAAGTCAAGTTTTAATCAAATCTTTTACAACTACGTACCAAAATTAATCGGTCTCCATGGTTTCCACCTGCCTTATTTACAAACGCATGTAAAATATTAGAAAATTTTCAGGCCTTTTTAAATGATTCCTCTAATAACCCTTTGCCGGAACGCGACGCTGAAAGATTACAGCCTTTGGAAAACGAACTCGAGGTAAGCTTGAACTCCAGACAATTTTCCAGACGCTCGATGTATTTCACGCCCCACCTCTGAATATGCGCCTGCTTAGAGGTTCAAGTGTTAACGTCCGATCCCGTGGCTAGTGCGTTGAACTTTCAATACTTACACTCCGAGCAACGCCGCAGTCGGGAATGCATATCTTATAAATCATTTACCTCCGACACTCGAACCTGGGCTTACATAAAGTCAAGACAAGTTATTAGACCGACATGACACCATACATAGTGTAGAACTGATCTATTATAGTTATGAGATGAGTGCGAGGAGAAATAATTTGGACGGCCTGCTCCATAGACAAAATTCATGAGTCTAATATCGATCAATATTCTTTAGGCCTTAGTAAAACCCACCAGTGGACAGATAATCATATCCAATTAATAACACTTCTTCATGTCGTGTAATATTTATTGAAGGTGCTTTTTGAAATAAATGAAAACATCAAAGAATGTTATTAGCACCAATCTAAATAACTGATTAATTATAAAGGGCTGTAAATTAAATTCTGCAAGTTTGTTAGATAAATGTTGTATGAGGGGTACAAAGTATTTACTGCAGTAGAAAATGTTTCTCATTCTTCTACTCATATGACAGTTTCAATAAAAAAACGATGCAGGGGTCATTCGCAATAAGTACAAGATATGCGGGATTCTACAGCTAGTAATATACGGAGGAAGACTCTCTATTGCTATTTTGTGTATAGTGCCCATTATTGGTGCACAAATTTTATAGAAGTCTAGACCCAAAAATTGGGCCCTAACGGCATAGTGAACGTTGTCCCTCCTGTTAGCCCATTTACTGGATGAACTTCCTAAGGTATTTTTCTCTTTATAAGGTCATCACCTGATCTCTTCCACGACTCAATTGCTTAAATATCACATCTTTGCAATTATATTCTATAACCCATGTACCCGCTGACGCTACAAATGATGCCATCTTTTTCGACCTCCCACCTCTCTGGTTCCAGAATACCAACCCAAAAATCATTTCTTTCCCACCGTTTCCACAAAAAACACTATCTACTGCTTCTCCTGTAACTTTTGTTCTGCCTTCTACGTGAGTGAATTCACTACCACCCTTCTCTCTTCGCACGAATAACTACTGCTACTCTACTAAATCTCCTACCTTCCTTAATTATCTCATACATACTCACGCAGCTTTCCACGGCCAATAATTTGATAACTGCTTCTCTATTTCAGTGATGGGACCTCTCCTTGAATCTTTAGCCTGCATTGAGCTGAGAACTCGCGAGATGGCACACACATGGAACCTTAAAGCTTTCATATCTCCCGGAGTTAATATCACTTACTAAAATCGACCAATAGCCGACATCCCTACACCTCATTGTCCCTTCACCTGACCACTTATCGCCCTCTTATTATTCTCTCCGCTCTTCCCTAAAGATCTGTATTCTGAGGGTAACGGCTCGACTGTCGAAACATCAACCATATATGTAAGTGCACGTCCCTTCCATATGTTTCTAACCAGAATTTACATAAATTTGTTATTTTGAAAAGTTAACGAAAGCAATTATAATAATTGTCACATGTGTGACGATGTCACAAAGCCAAAAAAGGACACGCCATCATTATCTGTATGCAAATATATGTAGATGCCAAAATCACGATTAGATCAGGGGATTAGCATTTAAAGGTTTCACTGCCAAAAAGCCCTCTGAGTTGCAATTTTGCTTCTGATTTTCCAGACAGACGTAGGATTACGTGCAATTAATCCCACTGTATTGCATCCACACATGTAATTACAAATGGGTTTCGAACCAAGTCATTTCAAATTCAAGAGCGAGAGAATTGGGCCGAAATCAAGTTGCCGAGAACGCGGTTGGCGAGAACTTTTTGCACGCTACAAAATTTCAACGCAAAAAAATAAATAATGGGATATCCCAAAATCAAACCCTCCCCGAGGACCCTTAATGACTCTCGCTTTATCAGCCGGAAATACCACGGAATTAGCTTTCTTGGAGAGAGCCCACCGCAAAGAACTACGGCGAAGGAAGGAGCCAGCGCCTTGGCAATCTTCTCCCCAGTGGTAGGGGGAGGGGAAGAGGATGAGGGGTCGTCGGGAAGAGTCGCAGTTGATGCGGCGGTGTAGGGGCATGGACCCTGGAAGGATTGATTGCTCGTGGCGTTGATCGTGGCACCTTATCAGTGGAGACAACGAATTTTTGGTCCTCCCACATCACGCCTCCCAAAGGCCAGCCGTCCTTCCGTTCCACTCGGTGTGCTGGCGTCCAGTGACTAATTTTCGGTTCGCTACCCCTCGTAGCTCCGACCGAAGAAAAAAAGGAGAGACCAGTGGTGATGGAGAGGTCATGCTCCACGTCTCCTAAATCTTTGGACTGCAGGGGAGGGGCTCTATCCTTCAGAAATCTCCGGATCGACCGGATTTCCAACGAGGGATTTCAGAGTGAGAGGGGAAAGAAAAGAGGCTTATGTGATAGTCCGCTGGATCTTTTTTTTTAACGGTCCCATTCAGATGTAAAAAAAAACAAAAATAGCCTCCACCCACTCCTCTCCTCTCTCAAAAACGCCCTTCGTATTAAAATTCAAAGCTTAAAGACTATATGGAAATCATTGTAATACCTTTTCCCGATCCCATTGAGTTACATTAAGACCCCATTATTTTGGCGCGCGCTGATTGAATTCGCCTCTTAAAATCCCGTTGCCAAGAAATGAATCATTCATGCAGCTTTGTGTTTTCTCCACGAAAGTCCCAGATCTGGAACAAAAGTTTTATTTTATCATGAAAGCGGAAGGCTGTTTCAGTAATTTCGAAGTCCTATCGATATAGAGTCTATGATCAAAGACCGCCACGGACTCGCGAAGTCAAACGGTGTTACTAAAGTCAACGGGTGGAATATTAACCTATGTAAACTTGAACTTTTGTTCTTCGTCTTAGACAAGCGTCAATCAAAAGACGGCATTGATAACCCAAATCGAACTTCACGTGATATATATTCGATGTATCAATCGCTCGTCAACAAATTTATCTCTAGCACATACTTATTGAAATTACAATGGGTTATCGTCTATGAGACAAAAACTTTACGGTCAGTACATGAATCATGAAACGGGGCTTTTCAAATTCATCAACTGGGAAGCATAAGTAGGTATTGAAGAAAAAGTTGACGAACTTAAGTATAATTACGCGTAATTATTTTTCGTCGCTTCCTGGGAAATGGAAATAGTTCTAGCGGGTGGATACCGACTCAAGAGGATTCCAAAGCACTCGCCATTGTCTGAGACTCCTCCTTCCTATCCATAAATAAGACGGAAACGCCAGTAAGGGTCTGCACTTGGAGACGGAAAAAAAGGAATATTGAGGAAAAGTCAAACGAAATGAACTGATCAATCAACGATCGATAGGACAAAGAACTGACAAGGAACGATTTGAGGATTTGCGCAGGATTATCCCTCCCCCCATTTCCTCCACTCATGCTCCTCTGTGGGAGCGGAATTTATGGCGGTGGGGGGGGGTGAAGGGGATGGGAGGGTGATTTTCTCAAAGAGGCGTACGTCGCGAGGATTTCCTTGCGAGGAGAGGAGAGAGGAGCAGGAGAGGTTTGGAGTGGATTTTTTAAAAGTAGAGGAGGAGAAGGGGATTAAAGTGGTTTTTTTGTGGTGGAAGACGGGAGAGGGAGCGGGGGGGGTGAGGAGGAAGTGAGAGAGAGAAGAGAGGAGGATGGCGGGGACGAAGGACAGCGGGGCGGTCGGAAAGGATAAGACCGGGCGAGTGCCAAGCGCTTGAGAGGAATTAAAGAGTGGGAGAGAGAGAGAGACAGACAGAACGAAGGAATCCGGGATCTTGCACGGAAGCGACTTAACGGGGGCGACGACGTGAAAAAGAAATGAAAAAAACGGGGTCGGGAAAAAATAATAAACCTCGCAGATTGCTCTTTAAAGTCCCGAAAATTTAAAAGTCTCCGCGTTGGGAGGGGGTGGAAGAAAGAGAATTGGCTCCGTCGATCGTTGCAAATTCAAGACGGCTGCCCACTCGGAATTTCAAATTTTTATTCTGTAAGTTGAACTGAGAGGTGGAGCGGAGAATTCGTCTCCACCTCCTTTTCAAACGATCGGCCGGGAACACATCCCGCTTCGACCTCCCCGGCTGCGAAAGCACTATCACGTACGTCAACCCTATTCCGTTTGATGGCCCTGAAAACGTACCTGCAATGATACTGCGGTCGCATCGGAAGGGAAATTACTGGCGCGCAAAGGCAAATCCCTGCGGTATCAACGCTAATAAAGCATTCGACTCCATCTTTGGGGGCTCCCTGAAATGGTCTATCTCTCTCTCTCTGTAATGAGAAGCGTGAAACAATGAGTCCTCAGTGGAATGAAGACGAACCATGTGACTCGCAATTTTTCCTTCGCGCACGCATGAACTACTCAAAAGCAAATTTTCTCGGCGGGTACCTCTCCTCTCGCATCTTTCTCCACTGTTGAAGTTTCGATAAGTGAGACAATGATTGCACTGGAATAAATTAGTACCGAAGAGAAAATATTCATTCCTTGCACAAATGTCATCTGGAAACTAATTCCTGTAAAGTGAACATGACGTTTTTCCTTTTAAGATTGGTGAACCAATATATCATTTTGTGGTATATCCCAGTATATGTGGTGTGGGATTAGTTTAATTTGCTTCTATTACACTAGTTTCAAATTTTTCAAGAAAATTGTATAAATTTAAACCTCCGTGAACTTCCAGCAATGAGCAGAGTCCTGACGACCCCAAAGTCTTAACGTTTCCCTTAATGCATTCCTTCCTTGCCCCAATTACATATCCTCTCTTAGCGGTTTTAAATGGTCCATCCCATTATGCGCCTCCATAAAATTAATCCAAATAAAACAATCCCCTTTCTTCTAAAGAAGAAGTGTAAGGTTTAAAATAGTCCCTGCTAATAATCGCATCTGGGTATTCTAAAGAGAGTGTCTGAATTAGTCAGACTTCTTCAGATGAAATTGAATGCACATGAAGCGTTTGCATGGAGAGGTGGGAGTTTATGACAGACACCTAAAGTAAAGATGTAAAAAAATACTCGCGAAAACTTTAATATGGAGCATGAAAACTGGTAGTTGAGGCAAGAAATTTAGCGGAAATCGGAGGGTTTTGATATGAGGATGCGGAGGAGATTGGAGAAACTAAAATTGAAGATAAGATAAAAAAACAAAAATTCTAGGCATGTTAGAGGAAAAGAGACGATTAAGGAGAATTTGAAAAATCAGGGCAAGTGCATGCAGGAGAAATTGACAAGCAATGTAGAAAAGCGAGGTAATGGGAGGAAAAACGATAGGTAACTTGCAGTATGCGGTTTAAGAATATTTTGTATCGTCTAGTTAGGGATTAGGAGGTATTGTAGTTGGTAGTGATGGAACTCATCAAAAGCCTTCCTTAACCCGTTGGACTACTGGTAATAATAATAACTGAGAAATTAAAATCTAGTATCAAGGATTAGGTGTTCACGTTTTAAAGATTCAAAACGAAGTGTATGGAAGGACTAGAGAGCACGTATAGTAACGTTGCACGAGCAGTTTGGGGAATGGTAAAAAAGAAAATTAAGTAAAAGTACGATAATGAATAAATAAGTAAAAGTACAATATTAAACTTTGGACTTGGAATTCTCTCAAAGATTGATGGTTTTGATAAAATTTCTATTCATTAACGTCAAAATACAAACCATTTTTCTGCAACGCGAGGGGGCGTGTGTAGGCGCTAAAATATGAGAGAAGCTGACAAGACAACCATTTGTCAAGAAAATGGAATGAGAATTAACGCGTCCGGATACATGGGAAATCAAAATATCATTCAAGTCTGGAAGGCTTTAAATACGAAAAAAATCGTCATTCAGCTCTCTGAGTGAGGGACAGGAAAAGAAATAAAAAAATATAGGTCTCTTAATTAAAGCTGAAAGGGCATATTTGACATTGTGATTTTAGAGGATCAATTTCCCTCTGTATTTTATCCTTTTTAAATTCCATTCCGGCTGTGGCTTATGTTCGAAAAGACATGAAAACTGGGAAAGGAACTCTGAAACTTAGTTAAGTACATTACAAACAAAGATTAAATGGAAATATTATTTTATTCCGTGGGACGATTAATTTTTCTTTATTTTGTACTATTTGAGTTGGTTTGGAGTATCCCGAAATTATTCTCTTTTTACTGGTATCTATTGCAAATGCAGAGCCTGTACAATTGATAAAATAACTCAACTGCTCTGAGATCTGTTCCCATTTCTGACTTTCACCGTAATAAAACGCGATACTTGACGCGAATATGCGTCGCGGGAAAAACGACGTCGGAAACTTTGCATTGGCTCAATTCATCATGTACGACGATGCCTTCTTCCACGGTTTTAAGGGCCTCCGAACGCCGAAGAGCGACGTCTTTCCAAGCAAAAACACTATCGCGTCCGGAGAAGGAAACCTCGGAACGCGAGAGTGAGTCCACGAGAGAGTCGCAAGTGAGATTGCCCTGCCACGTTCCAGACGCGAAATTTAAAAGGGACCGTGGCGATGATGAACGGCTTCCCTTCTTCGCGGAAATTAAACTTGCCGAGAATACGCCCCAGTCAGAAAATAGGGAGGAGAGTGAAACGGGGACGATTAATATCAAATGATAAACCAACTCGACACGAAAGGATGAATCGGAAACTAGCGATTGAAATGCTAGAATCGATTCGGGGCACGGCAAGTGAATCGATTCGCTTGGAAAATCGCATTCCCATAATCGATTGCGTATCAGCTCACTGGAATCACATCGCCGGATTTTAATCGGATTTAATCGTTTTCAAAATAGAGCTCGCGTATGGACGGGCGACCGAAGTTTTGGCAGGAGGGAAGAATGGAAATCGCCCATTTGTCTCGAACAAATTGGAAACGGGACGGGCTCTAATCAGATCGAGTGGAATTGAATTTATCGTCGTAAAACAATCCAGATTCAAATAAAAAAAAATCGATGCACGAGTGAAGTGAATCAGATTCACCCTTTCCTCTCTCGGCTCTGAGATATGACAAACTGGATGAAATGGAGTCTCGTGAAACGGGACCAAACTCTTACAGACCTTGACCTTCTAACCTTTCGAAGAAAAAAAAGTAATAAAAATATAAGTCGAAGTTGTGAACGTCTGGGTGTGTGGTTGATGTCGGTGATGTTGGTTGGCAGGCGGAAGCACTCGGGGATGCGAGACGTGGCATTATTCTCGGATCTGGCTGTCGGGTTTAAACCCTATTTTTATTATTTCCTCGACTTTTTTCATTTCGTTTTTCGCGGTGCTGACAGCACATCGCGCGCGCGGTGGGTAAGGCCGACCGCTGGGGATGAGGTCGAGGGCGGTTGTCCCGGGGCCCGAAGCTTGTACCCTGAGTAGGGTGCGAAAGGGGAGGAGACGAAGAAAAAAGACAAGGGGGGGGGAAGAAGAGAGAGAAACGGAAACTCGTCGAGGAACGGCGATGCGGGGAAAGGGAGAAAAAACACATCCCGGAAACCCCGCCTCACTCCCTCTCTCCTGCTCACTCACTCTCGTCGTCCTCCCCTGAATTCCGCCTGAGCTGCACAAAAGACGAGGGAAAGGGGGGCGAAGGAGGGGCGGGGTGGGAGGGAATGGCTAAGAATTCGCGGAATGAGAAGCTAGGGACCCCGTCCCCCCTCGACTACACACACCCAAAGGAACGCAAACTAAATAAAATCCACTAATTTCGCACAGAGTTCACCTGGAATGAAGGTTTCCTCAAGGAGTGTTAATCTGGCCCTCGGACCAAAAATGAAGTCACTCACTTTTCTCGTACTGAGGGAGGGGAGTTGAGAGTCTGGACGAAGACGATGACACCCCGTGACCGAGGGGGTCGAGGGATGGAAATGGATATGCGTGACGTTAAGTTAGAGGGGTTTAAGTTCAAAATCACATTGAATTTTAAAATGATCGCGCTAATATAGAGGCCGCAAAGTACTCCAATAAATATATTGGGTAATGTAATGTAATAATAATATATTGGGACACTATGTTATGCTCTGGGAGTCAGTAGGCAATCAAGAGTTGAGTCGGGAATATCGGTTATATTAATTATAAATATTTCTAAGCATAAAAAGATTTACCGTGCGGGGGGGCAATCCGGGTTCGAATCCCTGTCGAAGGGAATGACTTTTTGTTACACTGTGAAGTTCCTCACGTTTGTGTACTCGTCAGCGGTTGACTCCGCTAATGTTACTGCTGAGAAACTTCTCTCAGTTTCACTCGATTGAAGCATTATATTAAATACATCGTCTGTGGCTCAAAGACATGTTATTAAGTTGCTCAATCGCGGCATAATCTGCCACCGCCAAATTGTTACTCGATTTATCTCGATAGTGTAGTATTTTTTCATCTTACGACCGCGGTTCAATGATTCGAGATGATCTCAGGAAGCGCTTCACGTTGGGTTTCATGCATGAAATTTTAAGAATGGCGACAGCATTTTATTTCACTATCGCGTTCATAACGAGAGCGATAACATATGGGAGTTAATAAATATATCATCAGTCCCTAGATTTTTGAAGGATTCTTGTCATTTGGTTTCGCAGCCCAAGTTTGAAGATTGGTGAGAACGTGCTTTCGTGAGACATCGCAAAATAATTATATCGATCACTAGAGCAAGTTATGAAGATTCGTGAACCTAGATCTGGCATTTAAAATTTTATTTTTCCCCTATATAAAAATCAATTCGGTACTACAATAATCGTTGACGTTGCAATGCCCACCATGATTCACAATTTTACTCTTTGGGATAATAATATTTTGCTTAACTAGTCCATGGGATCCGACTACTTAGCGAATGTCTTGTGGATATGATGACACTTGCAAGAATAATCCGCAAATTTCAAGCATCACACTAAAAAATTATTAAGAGATGCTCGTGGGCGCACCTATCCACCTCTAATATTTTAACGTGACGGGGTGTGACACAGTAAGGGCTCTACTAGTGTGATGGTGCGTCACACCGTGATGACTTTAGCGTTATCCAGGGCGACATCATGAAGATAGAGTATTTAAAATAAGGGTGTTACGCCTTAATGGAAGGCACCTTGAGTTTATATTGTGCGTGCGGGTCTCCTTTCGAGATCGCAAAAACTGAACTGGGGGAGAGAATTCATCATGGAGAAAAAAAAAAGTTTTTCATCAAGTGGTTCATTAAGTGGTAGAGAGGGGCGTGGGTTTATTATCTTCCAAAGGAGGAATCCAAAAACTTGAGGGCGGGGTCGGTGGGCATCGGCAAGAAACGCGTACTCATTAACGGATCAATTCTTGGATAATTAGCATGCCATTTATAAGGACAGCGTTCATACGTCACGCCGTGAGGACGCTTGGGAGGACGTGACGAGCCCGCCCGCCGATAAGTGAAGGTAGTTTACTCGCCTTCCTCAGGGGTTTGTAGGTGGGACAGGAGAGCGATGAATTTACGGGCTACATTCTGTGGTCACGAACAGCTGTAATTAAAGTGATGACTTAATTCAATGGTTTCTCTCGACCAGTAATGGCTTTTACAGAGGTCTCCCCTTTTCCGTTTGACCTGTTACGGTTCCCCATGTAACAGGTCTTCTTCGCTACTTGCTTCCTCGGCATTAATTCAGTTTGGAAATTTTTTTTTTTAATTTCCCGTTGGTGATTCAGGCGTTTCCATCAGTTGCGAGTATTCCACTCGAGTAAAAACTAAGTCGTGGGCTAAAGAAATGGAGGAGGAGTTTATATTTCCATTAATTAAATTTGGTACTTCTGTTGCAATGAATGTTCCAGGGATATAAATCGAGGGGAGACTGCGATCTGAATTCCGAAAAATTAATTCTAATGAGTGTTTCAAATATTTTTCCATTCGCACTTTGAAAATTCTTTGTGGTAGATACAGTGAAATAAATATCACGCGAGTTATTGAGCTAAGTAAAAATAAATTTAATTCAAATATTAAATTCAATATTAGAATCTGCATTCAAACCTGGACTGAAAATGATAGTTTTTTTGTATCATTCAGAATCTTACAGTCAATAAAACTAATCTTATTTTGAAATCTGTTAAATTGGAACGTAAAATTGTCCTGGAAAACTTCATGAAGAGCAGGAAAGAGGAAGACCATGATTGATCAGAAACACAGGTAGAAAAATGCGTAAAGCAGGCAAAAGAAAAATATTACTGAATTAAGAATTACCACTATGGCATCACCATCAGTACGCTTCAGCAACTAAAATCGGCTGCCAATTTACGCTGAGCAAAATGGGTAGGTATAAGCAAGATACGTATTTGTGATAGAGTAATTAAATATTCTACCACCACTTCGGAAGAAACTTTTATAAAGATAACGTGTTATAGAAAAACCCCGCCAACAAATTTACAGCTCACAAAAAAAATGCGCACTTGCATTTGATAACGGGGTCAGGGTTGAAGGGCCATCCAAATATTGGACTGCCAAGGGTTTCTAATGCCTGTGCAACTTTTGTGGATTTTACGGAACTATACGCAATATTCACAACGTGCACGGTCATCCATTAGGAATGAGTCGCGAATAGAGCACCGGATTTAAAAGAACCCTCAAATATATTCTTTCGGGTGATGTGGCGAGGTTTTAAACTTGGAAATTCATTGACAAAAACCAGGCAAATTTACGATGCTCCAGGTGATTCGAAAAATTAAAAGGAAAAATGAGAGGAGAGTAAACGGTTTGAGAGGAAGGTTTAGTCCGAGGAAGTAACGAGTGGATGTGGTTGACGAGAGACCAAATAAGTATGCCAGACAGAGCAGGGAAGTACGGAAAAAATTACTAAGAGAGCCGTTTTCCATTCGCATCTGAATACATAGCTCTTCTCGACAAAAAATTCTCCGCAAGAAAAGATCATGAACGGTAATCAAGCACTTCCGATAAGTATAGATATATTTTAATGACTGAATAGCGGATAGAAAGTGTTATGATTTTCAATGGAATGTTGAGGACTGCGATAGAAGGGAGAATTTTCGTGTAGGCCAGGCCGGGGGAGGAAAATATTAGACCCGTTGGACTGGATGGAGGAAGGCAGAATGAATGCGGAATTGAAGAAGGGTTTATTGAAGTGTGGGGTTTCGAAATTAAGTCGTGGTTCATCCAAAACTTACCTTAAACGGCAGAATATCGTCAACAGAAAATTATTTAAAAAGGATGGGATATAAGCCCACGGAAAAAAGCGCAATGATACTCAGAAATCCACAGATTTTTCGCCAACATTTCGCCAACGTGCCTCTTTAAACCGATTGAGGGAGGGAAACGAATTCCTAGAAAATAATCCAGAAATTTCCAGGGGTCTCAGAATGTAAAGGCTTGGTGGATTGGGGGGGGGGGAGGGGACAAGGAATGCTCGCGTTCTTCGGAGAGAGGCATTCCACGTGCGCGGACCTTTGACCGGGGCCACGGCACTCCCTGAGGTGGGGGGTGAGAAGGCGGGAGGGGAACTGGAAAGGATAGAGAAGAGGTCTCCAGGTAGCCCCCGGGACCCCCTTTGCCTCACTTCGTCCCTCATGAACCCTCCTCGCACACTCGGCACACTTCCATTATATCCAGAGAAAGGAGAGAAAAAAAAGAAATTAATTTCCTCGAAAATAACCTTCTCCCAGGAGCCATTCCACGGCGAGTACGCACTCGAAAATCAAATCTTCCGCAAGGACCGGAAGAAGGGACTGGGTGATTCGGCGGTGGCGGCGAGAGAGTACGGACATGATACGCCCACTGCGAAAAAGGAGCAGAAATCTTGAGGATGAAAAAAAAATCTGGTAGTTTTATTCCAATGTTACCGTCAGGTACTTGGGTTAGGATTCATTTTGACCGCTCCGAGCGCGTGGTGATCACCTCCTCTCCAACGTCCCCGAGGCGAAATAAAGGTCTAATTCCGAGAAAACCCGGAAGTAATTCCGCTCCGCCATTCGACGTAAATTCAGGGCAGGAGATTCATTTGTCAGATATTGCACAACAGAAAAATATCCCTCTATATATGAGTCGCCTCAAGCAATTATATATATGTATCAAGAGATTATTTAGCTCTAATGAAGTGTGATGTCAGATTCAATAGGATTAAACAGGGAGTACGCTTGAAGAAACGGAATGTAGAAGCAATAACCGGCACGAAAAGGAATGAGTACATGCCTGCAGACTTTATAGAATATTATGAAAGGAGATGATGAGACGGGTACAGTTGAAAAAGAATGGGAATATATCAAAATGGGATATCGAATGCTACAAGAAAACTATATGAACAGTAAATAGAAAAAGGAACAGGAAAACATGGAATACAGAAAAGATGATTATGAAGATTGACGAGGAAAGGATATGAAAGAATTTGAAGAGAGTTAAGTAGAAGAAAGTACAAAGAGTTAATACTAAATGTAGGCGATAAACTCATTAACATTCCTGCAGAACTACTTAAAAGTTTAGGAAATCGTTGAAGTAAGAATGTTTATGGTCTAATTCGTGGCATTTATGAGGAATGAATTTTGCCGGAAGATTTGGTCATGTCGGTCGGTGTTCTTTCCCAACCAAAAAAGGAAAAGGCTCTATGTGAAGACTATAGGACAAAAAGTTCCAATTCGCACGCAGCTAAAGTGGTTCTTAATATCGTGTAAGACCTGGATGGAGACGAAGACAGAGAATGGAGAGGAGGGCAAATGATCACTTAGAGGATAATCAGTTTGGGTTCAAAAAGGAGAGAGGCACGGGTGATCCCATACAAGAAGGACTGAGGTCACTAATAGAGAGGTACATAGAATAAAATCTGAATGAATTTGTTTGTTTCGTAGATTTCGATAAGTCCTTCGATACAGTTAATTAGATAGAATTAATTAATGTACAGCCGAAAATAGGAGTACGTAGATTGGACGGATAGACGACTTATCCGCAACCTGTGCTTGTTTCAGACTGCTCAGGTGTGAGCGGTAGATTGGATCGGGATAGGTAAGGGTAAGACACGGGTTTCCATTATCACCTGTGCTTTTCATCGTATATGTGGAGGAAATGGTGAAGGAGTCGGGAAGAACTGGAGGTAGGAATGAAAGTTGATGGAGAATTCATACAATCAGATTTGCTAAGGGTTGCAAGCACTGCTGAGCGTATTGAAAGTCAGTATCATAGGTACGAGGTAAGAATTAATAGGATAGGTATGTTGGATGGAATTTAAGGAGGAAGAAAATGTGTGGAATGGGGGAAGGATTTATGATAGTGTCGGGTGTCAGGTGGTTTTGTAAGGAAAGGCAAAGAAGCGTATCGTTGAAGTATCGCATAGTGTGTGTCTATCCAAAAACGTTAAAATAGTTTAAACGGTAGAATATCTATAGTAACGATATTCAGAATATCACAGAAATGAGCCCACTATAAGATTTAATTGTTTACGTATATACTATATGTATGACATTTGTGTGTACACGTGTATATAAATGTCTGTGCATATATAAATGTATAGTTTAGGTAGAGTTGTGGGAATGGAACCCGGGCCCTCTGGTCAGTAATCCCACGATCTACCCCTGGACTATTGACCGGAGAGCCCGGGTTCGATTCCCTCCGTCAAACAGTAGCTATGTGATTTTTCCGGTGCGTCGTGGGAGACAAAGCCGGCACAGGGAAAGGATCTGGCCCCCCTATATTGATGTGTGAATTTCGGCCGTCGGGCTCAATTTTAGGTGAATTCTATCATCACCTGCCAAACCGACCTTCGGGTTGATTACTGTGTTTATGGTTTTATATCGGTCGAAGGAGCCGCCTACAGTCCCCGAAAAATGCTTGAATTTCAAGTTTATCTTTTCCTTTCGTTTAACTTTTTTTTCATGCCACCTATTATTGAAAACGAATGGATATGGCCTTAATGGTAAATTTCTTCACGACTGAGTGCGTGTATATGAGCATGTACGCATATATAAAATAGTGTTCTAAGTATAGCCAAGTAATATTCCGAAACGAGAGCAAGTGGAGAGGTGCCGCACACCGCGGGGCAATCCTTGACCGTTGTCTCAGCCGACTTTTTTCGACGCGTATTATCCGCGATTGGCACTTGTACGATGCCTTGGGGAGAAACCGGGTCTGCAGTAAAAGGTGAACCATCAGCACTGCAGCGTACGGCAGTTGCCTCTGTCCATGGGCAAAATAATGAACTGATAGGGGGAGTGAAACAAAATATGAATAGAACGTTTTTAGGAATCGCCGTCATTAAATCTGATGTACCAATTGCAGGTAGGATTAGAACAGCTTCTATGAACAAATATGAGCCTGGTATCACGTGGGCGTCCTATGGTTGACCAATCCTACATAATTTCCTCATGTTCTTCGTAAGTTTACCCGCCCTCACGCCTTTGGAGAAACCATATCTTTCGAGAAGCCTATTCTCTACCTCCCTTGACCTTACCTAATATTCTCCCTTCATTAGCATTCCACCATCTCTCTTTATTTCCTGTAGCCTCGTTTTCTGCCTTCATCTAATTTTCCTAACAACATCCTCCCTTGGTTCACGCTATATAAAATTTCGTTTTTATTCTTTTATTTTCTCCATTATTTTCTTTGAGCACATTCTAAAATCCACCATTCAACGATGATTCTATTTCCTTTGAGACCAGGTTTCAGATTCACGCAGGGTACTACGCTCAATAAAGTCTTCAATGATGTTTCATTTATACTATTAATTAACTTACGTGTAATCATTTCTCCATCTTGCAAATGCTACTTTCGTCTGTAAAATTCTTCTCCACATGTTTGCAAAGCTACACCCATTTTCCTCTAATATGCTGCCCAATTACGATAACTGGTCCACGTGCCCTATTTTTTCCCTTCTTCTTCATTTAAATGTTAACTTAACCTTCACGCTTCTTGAGAAAGCCATTAATTTCGTTTTTTTGTGGTTAATCTACATTCCATACTTATCGTACTGTTCCCGAAAAACAATTTAAAAAATAGTTGCAATCCACTCGGGTGCCTCACTAATTTTTGATTGATCACCTGTTTGCATACCTGAATTAATCACCTATTCGTCTAATTTAATTCACACCTAAGGCCTTTCTTATGACGTCCCTAATATTTACTCAACATTTAAATAAAAGAGTCGAAAGACTCGACTATCACACGGTTGAAATTGGCAGAAATTGGCTGTGCCTCCATTTCCACCTCAAGCACAGTTTATACATCAATTTCCATTGTTTTAATTGGAAATTGACATTGATTTAATTTTAACCATTTTAGAAGTTTAACAGTACAGGTGATCACGGAACCCTTCTCACAATGCCTATTACTGCCCAGTCCGATACTTCCTCCCTCTTCCCTAATTACGCCTTCTGATTAGTGCATAGATTTCGAATATAATCGTTTAACCCTCCAGTCTACTTTCACTGGAAACTTTCTAAAACAATTTTCCCACAATAATAATTGGTATGGTAGTATTGGTAGGTAGGTATATTGAGTTTAAAGAATGCCGCGATGTTTAGACAGGGATAAAATCTATTTTGAAACCTCGAGAGTGAATATTGTACGAGTGAACACGGCATCTCAAAATGAGCAGTGAATAAAAATTTTGCTCCGATAAATTAAAATGTCAATCATAGCTGGAGATCACTTCAGTAGTAGGATTATGGGGTATCCCGGACAGCTGCGCGCGCAGAAAAGCAAGTGCGCGCGGCGGCAATTCCGATGTGGTTTATTCGGGGGGCGGCACGCGCGAGTTGGGAGGAGGAGGAAGTACTTTGCGGCGGCGGTGGTGGTGGCGGCGTAGGGCCGGGGTGTGGGGCTCCCTAACCGCGTGACCGCAGTTGTCTGAAATTCTTCTGAGATGCATGCTTTTAAGAATGCTAAAATTTTATCATTGCTTTTATATTGGTATTTTTGAAAGCGAAATAATTTTACAATGGAAGCCCCGGTCCCCCCTCCCCCTAACCGCGTGACCGCAGTTGTCTGAAATTCTTCTGAGATGCATGCTTTTAAGAATGCTAAAATATTATCATTGCTATTATATTGATATTTTTGAGAAAAACAAAAAAAGCTAAAACGACAAAGCGGTGTGTTTCCCCCCTCCCCTTCCCTGCCCATCCCTTCCCATCCCTTCCCCTCCCCTCCCCTCCCCTCCCCTTTCCCTTTCCGCCGAACTTGTTCGTGCTTGTTTTTGGATCAATTTAAACAAACACTATAGGTGAAAACATTAATGATATTAATTAATAAAATTCCATTTATATTAAAACAGAATAATTAACAACACTGAACACCAGCCTTTCCGATGCTTGTTGTAACACGCAAGGGATGCTTATTTAAACTGGAATGGGAGATCAGGATTAAGAAATAAAACACATTATCACACTTTTTCCATTTTTATTTTATCTTTTTTTATGCACAAAATAGTTATGTCACTTTGGAGAGGGGCGCTCTGTGATTCCAAGCCGCAAATGAAATAAAGAAAAAAAGGAAAAAAACATCTTTTACAATCAATGAATTGAAAAGGTTACATATAATTTGAAATATAATTTGAATTTTATATATAATTACAATCAATGAATTGAAAAGGTTACATATAATTTGAAACTAGTGATAGTGAAATGTAGATAGGATAGTATTACTTATATATCACTATATATGGTCTGTTTGTTTTGGAAATTTACATCGATTTAAAAACAGCCAAAATTGAAAGAAGAAAAATGCCATGCAAATAATTACTCGATCAATGAAATGGTCAATACAAGACTGAAGTAAAAAGATAGTACATACCAGGAGAGGATAACACACCGGGCTCCGTCCCAGGTAAGGCTCCATTTTACCTCATTGTTATTATAGGTTGTAATGTCGCCTTCATTTTCAAAAATGGTTGTATATCTTTTGGGAAGCCAAATCTTCCGTTTGGCTCCTCCTTCATATTTAATCAATCCCACCAACCCCTCCCCGTACCTCCCATTAACCTTTTCCATGCTCAAGATGAGATATTTTCTATTTAGGTCTAATTCTTCTTTTTTTAAAAATGCGGGGCTGTTTTTGTTTACTCCCACCAACAGGCTGTTCAACTTGTCCATCTGAAAGGAATGAAGTAATTAGTATATATTGTTACATCGGCAAATTGTATTAATAATGAAAAATGAGGAAGGATACCTTACCTTTCAATTGGGGGATTTTTTTTAAAAATCGGCGTGACCTGTTCGAAGGAGGAAGATAAAAATTAATGAAAGAAATATGAATAATAAGTAATAATTTTCTAAGGCACGTCATCTTACCTTTCCCTTGTCTTGATTTACTTCGAATGGCGTTCAGGGCGACACCCTCTGGATATATACGCGGAAAAGAGCGGATGTTTTCATGAGAGAACCGGATGGATTATATGGAAAATATTGCCAATGTGTCTAGTTTAAGGTTCGTTACAGAAGAAAAATATTTTTTTAAAACGTAACGAAAATATTTTTTACCAAGCGGGAAGGTCTCTCTCTCTCTCCCTCGACGGAAACGTGATGACATAACTCGATGGAAACGTGATGACAAAGCGAATTTGTTTTTCCAAGCGGACGAGCGCTAGCAATTCATTTCATAGCATTGACGCGAAAGAAATGGACGCCCCCCAAATTGTGTTCGATCTTTACGATAGGGAAACATTTGGTTATAAATTGAATCAACGAAAATGGTGGGACAAAGTGAAGTTAAGATGGCTTTGTCTTGACGCTAGACTTCCGTTGGTATGCGTTAACCATATACGGGCCGAACGGCTAAGAGAATGGGCAGAAAAAGAGGAGGATAGGAAGGATAGCCTGGAGGCGAGAATAAGGAAAGCAAAAGAAAGTAGCGCGGTCGCGGCATTCCAATGCTAGAGGTGGAAGGATAAGCTTGTGTTCGCTTGCGCTGTTGCATAAATGGAACAAATTAACATAATAAAATTTGTTTCACGTCTGTGATTCCTACCTCAAGATAAATAAAAAAAAGCATACATATATATATATAATCGAAAAAACCGATATATAGTAAATAATGTGGTCTCGAAAAATGACCACCCTTAAAAAACCCCAGTGTGCATCATGCAATAATAATACATAGGCCTATGCGTTATAATAAATTTTTTCTAGAAAAAAATAAAAACTGCAATGCTAAAATTTTAGCCTTCTTAAACGCGTACATCCCCCCAAGCGAGAGGAGTCCTCGCCGCGTTCTCCATATCTTATCTCCCTCGTGGTTTCCGGCTCTGCGCTCCCGCCGCTGTCTGTTCACGGGAAAAATATTTTCCTTTCCGACTCCTCCCGTCTTGTGCTGCCGTAAGTAGTGCGAAGCCGAACTAAAATATATATAGTTTCCGCTTCGCCCCCCATCAGTCGTTTGCTAGCATTCCACGTCCCGGGAGTAGTGGGGGTGTTTGTGAAGCAATGGAGCAACAACTTTGTGACGTGTGCTACACATATTATCAAAATTTGCAAAGCCACCAAAACTCCGATGTGCACCGAAGGCATGAATTACGACAATTTGGCGGTGAAAATCGACCATTAATCGAACTACAGTCGGCTGCGCAGAATCGATTGAAAACATATTGGGTGAGTAGAATCGAAGAAATATCCGATGTTGTAACATTTTTGGGAGCAATCAAAAGCACAATAAGGGATAAAATAACCGAACAACTTCGAAGTAATCCATTGAAAATTAATGTAATTTTAAAATGCCGATTTGTTAAAGATGAGCAATTCGATGATCGATGTTTCAAAACTAAGAACGTTAGAGTGTTTCAGGCCGACGATGTCGATGAGATATTAGATTTATTGTATTCAAAACTATTAAAAGAAAAAAGTGAGCATAGCGCGAAAGGGAGTGGATGGATTTTATCAATGGTTGAAGGGTTAGAACTCCGAATAAATAGATACACCCCTTTGGGGGGGTCTACATATATTGAACTTCCAAAGAAAATCAAAAACACCGGAGCTGTAATTAACGTAAAAAATACCGATTTGTTTTGTTTTAAATATGCAATTTGGTCGAAGAACATATGCCTACATCCGGAAAGAGTTTCCAAATATAATACCGAAGCGTTCAGAACCGGTTACGATTGGGAATGTATAAGCTATCCAGTAGAAATCCGAGCAATTACAAAATTCGAAAAAACCAACAATATTTCGATTAATGTTTTCGGTTTGGATGAAAAACAAAATGTATATCCGTTGAAAGTAGTCGAGCGAGAGTTTCTAGACCACAGAGATTTGCTATTTTTGACCGAAAACGAAAAAAGTCATTTCTGCTGGATTAAGAACTTTAACCGACTAGTGAAACATCAAGTGACGAAACATAAGGGATTCTGTTATGTATGCAAAAGATGTTTTAAACATTGCCAATCCAAAAAATCTTTTGATGCTCACAAGGAAGATTGCAACCGAAATTCGCCATCGAAAATAATCCTCCCAACCGACGACGAGGCTTTTTTAAAGTTTAAGAATTACTCGCATACAACTCGAGTTCCATTCGTAGTTTACGCCGACTTTGAGTGTTTGCTACCGCGCGTTTTATCTTGTCAGCCGTTAAATGAGCATTCGTACACGCAAATGCGACAACATCACGAAGCGATGTCATTTTGCATGCTTATGGTTTCCAGTACGGGGGAATTTTTCGAGCCCGTTCTTTACCGCGGGAAAGATGCGATCCAGGTCTTTTTGGAAAAACTCAAAGAAATGGCACTTTTTGCACGAGACAAATACCGAAATGTAGTACCGATGCAAGCAATGAGCGAAGACGAGTTGATTGCATTCGACACATGCTCTATTTGCCATATATGCGGCCTCGAGTTGGGCGCGGACCGTGTCAGAGATCACGATCACCTCTCCGGCAAATTTCGAGGTGCAGCCCATTATGCGTGCAATATAAATTATCAGAAACCGAGATTCCTCCCAGTTTTCTGTCATAACCTGTCAAATTATGACGCGCATCTCATCGTGCCGCATCTCGGCTCGGATGATTTCAGAATAACATGCATACCGAACAATGAGGAAAAATACATTTCATTTTCGAAATATGTAGATTCAAGATTCTCATACCGATTTATCGACACCTTTCGATTTATGAGCACATCACTTTCGAAATTGGTCGATATTCTTCCAGCCGAAAAATTTAGGCAAACTGCGCGCATCTTCCGAGATAAACTAGAATTCGTCACACGAAAAGGCGTTTTCCCGTATGAATATGTAGATTCATGGGAAAAACTCAACGAAACATGCTTGCCACCGATTGAACATTTTTATAGCACACTGACGGAAGATACAATTACCGAAGACGATTATGCATTTGCTCGAAAGGTGTGGGACGAATTTGATTGCAATACCCTGGGAGTCTATTCCGATCTTTACTTAAAAACCGATGTTCTTTTACTATCCGATGTTTTCGAAAACTTCAGAGATTCTATGATATCGATCTATGGGCTGGACCCCGCATGGTATTTCACTATGCCGGGCCTTTCTTTCGATGCTATGCTTAAGCAAACCGGAGTCAAACTCGAATTGTTAACCGATTATGATATGATTCTTATGTTCGAAAAAGGCATTCGAGGAGGCATAAGCCAATGTATTAAACGGTATGCCGAAGCTAATAACGAATATATGAATCAATTCGATCCCGAAAAGGAGTCGAAATATCTAGGATATATCGACTGTACAAATTTATACGGATTAATCGTTATCGGAATCACTTCCGATCGGAGGCTTCAAATGGATTGATGTGAGGGAAGCGGTGGACGTTATGACAATCCCCGACGAATCTCCCAAAGGCTATCTTTTGGAAGTCGATCTGAAATATCCGCCCGAACTTCACGATTCACACTCCGATTTACCATTTTGTTGCGAGCATAAGGTCCCGCCGGGGAGTAAACACCCAAAATTATTAACGACGCTTGACGATAAGGAGCATTATGTTGTTCACTACCGAGCATTGAAACAGGCGATAGCTGCCGGTTTACGAGTTACGAAAATACACAAAATAATCGAATTTGAGCAATCCCGATGGATGAAACCATACGTCGATTCCAATACGAAAAGGCGTAAATTAGCAAATTCCGATTTCGATAAGGAACTGATGAAATATGCGACAAACAGCGTATTCGGGAAAACATGCGAGAACGTACGAAATCGGAAAAATATCGAACTTGTCAACAATGAAAAGCGATTAGACAAACTGATTTCGAGTTCTATGTTTCTCGATCGAACGATCTTTGCAGAAAATCTCATAGCCGTTCACCTGAGAAAAACATCAATCAAGATGAACAAGCCGCTTTATATTGGGCAAACCGTTTTAGATAATTCAAAAGTATTCATGTACGATTTCTTCTACAAGAACATGAAAAGAAAAAATGTAAACTTGTGTTACATGGATACCGACAGCTTCATAATGGAAATGCCGATAAATTTTTACGAAGATATTAAACGGAACATCTCTCTTTACGATACATCCAATTATCCTCCCGACCATCCTTGCTATTCAAAAGCTAACGAGAAAGTAATCGGTAAAATGAAGGACGAGTGTGCTGGAAAGATTATGACGCATTTTATCGGATTACGAAGCAAATTATATGCCTACCGTGTGCAGGGAGGATGTGTGAGGAAACGTGCAAAAGGCGTAAAAAGAGCAACGCTCAGCAAAACGATCACATTCGAAGACTATGTTACCTGCTTACGTGAAAATTCTACGGCATTCAGATCGATGTTTCTGATTAGATCGAAGGAGCATAAGCTGGCCACCGTAAAAATAAATAAAATTGCATTGAGTTCCAATGACGATAAACGTTATGTTTGCGAAGACGGAATTAATACATTAGCTTGGGGGCATTATAAAATAAATGCGTTTTCCGATACGTGAGTTGCCAATTGTTAACATCGGTTCCAATGGGTGGATTTAATATATAAATAACGTTTTTCCGAGTCGTACTCAGTCACTATTCGCAATTGGTAAATGAAACATCGCGGGATTCGCGAAGCTTTTGAGCATAATCATGAGATTAATATTTTTGGTCTTGTTTCTCACCGAGCTGGGGTTGAGCATTTCCGGTATCATACCAGACAACAACCGCACGTATTGCATATCGAGTTATCTGCAACAATATGGCTACCTGAATGTGAGCGAGAATGGACTTGCCAACGTAAAACCGGCGGAAATAACAGAATCACTAAGAAGGTTTCAAGAATATTATAATATCAGCGATGCGGGTGGGCGGATGGATGAAGAGACTGTGGATTTTATGAAAAACCCCCGGTGTGGCGTAGCGGATGATTTTGCATTCTCAATAACCCCGTACAAGTGGCGTAAGAATGTTATCAATTGGCATTACATCTTCGTAAATGAAACCTACATTGCATTGGCAAAGAAAGCATTCGAGACATGGGCCGAGGTAACGAATGTTACATTCGAGCAAAATTCTAGAACACCCGATATCATTATCAGAAATGCTGCCCTTATTCATAAAAATGTTGGTCCGGGTTTCTGCGCCATGAGTTTTGATGGAAATGGCGGTCAATTAGCCCACGCAGATTATCCGAGGGCTAACGGCGAGCTAGTAGAAATTCACATTGACCAGGACGAGGATTGGTATTTAGGATTTGATAGGGCCGAACTAAAATACAGCCTTCTCGCAACACTTATCCACGAAATTGGTCATGCTTTGGGAATCGCGCACTCCAATTATAAAAATGCTATCATGTACGCAATATACAACGCATCCGATTATAGAATAGCCTTACACGAAGATGACATTCAAGCGATACAGTACATTTATGGCAGACCTGCAGAAAAGAAAGAAAACGAAGGAGGGGGGAGTGGTGGAGGCGAGGTGGAGGATGGGAATATGGGGCGAGAAAGAAATGACCCCCCTCCCATGTTGTGCGAATTAAAAAAAATAGATAAATATCTTATACTAAATCACTTGTTATACATATTTCACGGTCAGTATTTTTGGTTCATGGATATGGAAAATGCGGTCAATTCGGTTATATTTGGCCCCCAACGGATTACCGATTGGCTTCCCTTTCTTCCGGGTAAAAATATTACGGCAATTTATCAAAGACCGAGCGGGGAAATTGTAATTTTCATTAAGGAAATGATTTATATGATTCAATACCCGAGTATGCAATTGGTAGAGGGTTACCCTTTGGCTGCGTCATCCGTAGGACTGCCGCGTAATGCTAATATTCAAGCAGCTGTGAACACATATACAGGGATGACGTTGATATTTCACAGTAAAGATTTTATCATTGAAATGGATGAATGCCACTTTAGACCTAAAACTCAATATCGCTATCAAAAGATGTTTCCGCAAATACCATCAGACATCGATTCTGTGTTTAGATACACTAATGGAATCTTGTACTTTTTTCGCGACGATAACGTCTATGAGTACAGTGAGTTCAACAACACTCTAGTGAGAGCAGGTAAAAATAACCTAGGACTATTCGGAATAGCATGCCCCAAGAATTATTCACCAGTGTTAACAAAGATCGCGAAAGAGTTGAAGGTGCTCGCGACGCGTATGCATGACATGCTCGAAATATGAAGATAAAAGCACAAACTGAAGAGAGGAGTGTTCATTTTTCTATTCGCATCTCGCGCGTTGTTTTCGATCATGATCAAGTGGAAGCATCCTTTTACGTGTGTGGTGGCCGGCCCTTCGAGCAGCGGAAAAACAGAATTTGTCTTAAAGTTTCTCAGAAATTTAACGTCAATGGTGGATGGGAAGATAGATAAAATCATATGGTGCTGTAGCTACGGAAGTGTACCTAATGCAATCGAGACTTATAAGGTTCAGTTCTTATTCAGTCTTCCCGAAAGCTTTGCAAATCCTAAGAAGGTACCAACTCTGTACATCATAGATGACTTGATGCATGACTCCTTCAGTGACAACAGAGTAAGCGAACTTTTTACGAAAGATTCGCATCATTCAAATATCTCCGTAATTCTTATTAGCCAGAATGTTTTTTATCAGTCGCGTTTTTCACGTACCATTTCACTAAACGCAAAATACATTGTATGTTTTAGAAATCTCCGTGATCGGTCGCAATTTAGACATTTGGCCTGCCAGGTTTATCCTGAAAATCCCGCAGCGCTCACCGAGGTATATAGGGAGGCGACTTCGAAGCCATTCACTTACTTGTTACTTGACTTTGCTCAAGAAACGGACGACTGCTTGAGGTTCAGAACGAACATATTTCCCGACGAAATCGGTGAAATTTTCGTCCCACCAAATTTACTAAACCGCCTTCAAAGTTAACCCAAGATGAAGAAAATGAAATTAGCCAGATTAAAGCGAAATGTTAACATTTTAAAAAAGATAAAGAAGGCCTCGGCTACGAAGAGAAGATCCATCATTAAGACGGCAGGTTCGGATGTCATTAAATCTTTGAGCGAATGTTGCCGAAACGTATTAAACGGTAATTGTAAGATTAGTCCGAGGTTGAGAAAAAAATTGCTCAGATACAAAAAAGCGATCAGAGAGATAGGTTGCTATAGAGCACCCCTGAAAAGAAAACGCGTTTTACTTAGTCAACAAGGAGGATTTTTGTCAGCTCTTCTTGGTGCGATACTCCCACTAATCAGCGGCGGAATAGCTAGTTTGATAAAAAAATAATGAGTTTCAAAAAGTTCGTGTTAGTGGATCCCGCCGCCGCCGCCACCGCCACCACCACCACCACCACACATGAAAAGGGGCGGAATATTAAGAACGAAATGACAGAGTTGGATAAACAAATGCAAGGAATTCTTAAGCGGATTGATTTGAACGATTCGCAAAAATGGCATTATTACCGTAAAGTATTAGATTCATACTTAGACGCAGTAGCCGAAAGTAGCGAATATAATGTATTATCACACCCCGCCGTTGACCATCAACTCAAGTCAACACGCCGCAAAGGAGGAAAAATTACTAAGCCGTCCGAGCCTGATCATTATTTCATTTCTGGAGAAAACAATGAAATAGCTCTGGACGAAAAACTTAGAGAGATTTTAAATCGAAAGGACCTCCCCGACCGGCAAAAATGGATTTTATATAGAAGAATATTGAATTCGTATATAGAAAACGTATTAAAAAAAAATAAGCAGTTCATTCCATCGTCAATATTTGATGATGATGGTCATTCCGACGAGGCGGTGCCAAGGAGTGGCATAATAAATTCTGGAAAGGAATTATTGCAAGCAGACGCTAAGTTTGGGAAATGGGAGGAAAACCAAGTGAAAGGAATAGGGAGGATGGAGAGCCTGCTGGACGACTTGGAGCAGCAAATGCGAGAAGGAGAAACAGCGGCGGGAAACGTGCCAATAAAGGAAGAGCAGGAGGGAAGCGAGGAGGAGGAGACAGTTTTACCAAGAAGAGGAAGACGAAAACGAACGAAAAGGCCACCATACACTCCACCGTCAAACGACGGCAAGAGGAAGGGAAAAGTCTCTCAAAAAGGAGGCAAGATTCGAGCTTGGACCTCTCATCCTTGAATAAAATTTACTACGACCCATCACATCCGGCCAGTTTTTCGACTAGGAACGCATTGTGGGAGGCTCTCGGAAGAAAATTTTCAAAGATTGCCATTCAAAAATGGCTGGATTCGCAGGAAACATATTCATTACACAAACCTATCAGAAAGAAGATTTCGCGAAATTATTACGATGCGTCTTACATTGATGAAACTTGGCAGTGTGACCTCAACGACATGAGAAGTTTGATGAAGTTTAACGAAGGCTATCGGTATCTCTTGACGATCATCGACTTATTTTCTAAATATGCTTGGGCCGTACCTTTGAGGAACAAGAAGGCTGAAGATGTCATCCAAGCTTTTCACGCTATTCTCAAGAAAAGACGGCCGTTGAAGGTGCAAAGCGACAAGGGAACCGAATTTGCCAACGAAAAATTCAAGTCATATCTCGGGAGAAGAGGAATAAAATTCTATACTACCAACCAACCTGGAGTCAAAGCAGCTGTTGTGGAGAGATTCAACAGGACGTTGAAAGATAGAATGTACAAATATTTTACAAAGTACAACACATACAATTACGTGAAAGTGCTCTCGAAACTGCTCCAAAGTTATAACAATCGAGTGCATTCTAGTATCGGAATTCCACCTTCGAAGGTTAATGTTTCAAATGCTTTTCAGGTTGCACAGAAGCTAGCCCAATCAAGACGTTTGAGAAACAGAATGGGCAAGAAAGCAGCATTTGAAGTGGGTGATCACGTTCGAATCAGCAAAGAAAGGACACCATTCGCAAAAGGATACACCCCCAATTACTCCACTGAAGTTTTCAGAATTAAGGCTTTAGTACAAGGCTTGAAGGTGCCGACCTACCAACTGGAAGATTTAAACGGGGAAGATATAAAAGGAACATTTTACGGAGAGGAGTTGGTTCGAGTACGGTTGAGTGATAACACCGAATTTCAGATCGATAAAATACTTCAGCGTAGGGGTAAGGGGAAAAAGTTGGAGTTTTTCGTTAAATGGAGAGGTTATGGTAGCGATTTTAATAGTTGGGTGCCGGCGTCTGCCGTGAAAAGATTGCAAGATGTTGGATAATTTTCACATAACGCTTCTCAGCGATAGTTCTGGTAATTTTTTTCCTGATAATACCATCGCACACTTTCGTACGAGGCTCCCTCATCGGATTTTACTGGAAAATGGAGAGTGGACCGTGGGGTTGGTGGAGATTTTGATACCGGAGGCATATGAAACACCCGTGGAAGATGTATCGGTGAGAGTCCTCCCGAATCACGTGCTGAAATTGGATCAACATTACGGCTCACTGAAAGAATTGATTCATGCGATGCGAGATTCTGTGCCTGCAGACAGCCAAGCGGAATACAACGTCGAAATTGCTAAAACAATTGACGGTTTGACTTCTGATCCACCTATGACGACGACCATGGATGATATTACAGTTGGTAATAGCAAAGGTGATAAGGGTGCAAATGAGGAGGAGGAAGCAGACGTGGGAGTGGAGAAGAAAGCTACTTCGGATTGGCGTGGTTATACAGATAGGCATATGATAACAAAAGAACAATATAGCGCCCTTAAAAGAGTGGTAAACTGGTCTAATAAAAGATCCGCTCGCCATGCTGAAGATGTGAGCCATTCCGGGACCCTCTTCGTGTACACCGATTTGATAAAACGACAATATATTGGTGATAAGTTGGCGAGATGCATGAGAGTTATCAGTACAGGGAGCGGAAGACATCAAATATTTCAAAATCCATATTATTTACCCATCGAACGAAGGGAATTCGATAGCATTGAGATATTTCTCACAGATAAAATGGGTAAGCCGTTTCCATTTATTGATGGTTTAGATCCGGCTGCGGTGATACTACACTTTAAATTGAAGTGATATCATTAATTTTCATTAGTGTGCATCAAGATGGCGAATGATACGAATCGCTATATAAGATATTACGTTTCGAGGAGTCAAAGAGGCGGCGATGTCGGATCCGTTTATCGTGCGAGCCATTTCAAACAGAGAGGAAAGGGGCTTGGGTCTTTTTTCAGCGGATTGTGGAGATACGTCAAACCATTTTTTAATTCCGGGTTGAGAGCAGTCGGCGAGGAAGCGGTGAAGGCCGGGGTAGGGGCACTTTCCGACGTCGGCTCGAAGTCGGGGAGGGAAATATTACGAACGCGTTTAGGAGAGGCAGGAAGCAGCCTTAAGAGGAGAGCCGAAGCAAAGTTGGAAAGAATGGCGGGCGCAGGCTTGCGTATTGCAAAGCGACCGCGCATTGCTTCAAATAATGTGAGGATACCTGCCGACGCTGTCATCAACATGAATGACATATCCTCACCTCCCACGACGAGAAATAGAAGAAAAGTTGATAGGAAAACAAAGTTGAACCGCAAGAAAAAGACGCATCGCAAGAAAAAAAATGTCGTTACGAAGAAGAAGAATAAGGGGAAAGGGAAGCAGCGTGGTGGTGGGAGGGACATTTTCTCATAAAACCGTGATTTAACGCAAAAGATAAACAGTCTTTCTAGAGCTTGGGTGTGGACTACATCATCAAACGAAATGGAGCAAGTCATTCCTTCGTGTTTGGACCTGTTCAAACAGCTTCCTATGCAAACCAGTATTCTCGGCCACAGGACGGTAGCGTACAAACCAATTACCGCAATCGATACATATTCGGAATTGAAATTTTCAATCAAAGGCAATGGAGATAGGTATCTCGATCTAAGCAGCATATGTCTCAATGTTAAATTAAGACTAGTTAAAACTGATGAAAAGTCTTACGCGAGTGTTGACCCAAATCAACCTGGGGTCGTGAACAACATCTTACATTCCATGTTCGAAAATTGCAACGTGTCCTTGAACGGGAAAAGGGTGACCACCTCGGAATACTATGGATACAGAAGTTACATTGAAAAGCTCCTGAACTATGGTGAAGACGCTGCTCGTACGCACATGATTTGCGATGGATGGGCACTCGATGAAGGCGACGATTTGGACAAAATTGAATTGCCGAACAGAGGTTTCGTAAAACGTCAGACTTGGTTGAAGGATAGTGCCTTGCTAGAATTAGAAGGGAAACTCCACGCGGATGTGCTGCATCAAGACAGATTGTTGATCAATAATGTAGACGTTGATATAGATTTATCATTCGCCAAGCCTGATTTCTTTTTGATGGAAAAAGAGGGGGGAGATTCCATTTTGAAAATTGAAGAAGCTACACTATATGCCACGCATTACGATCTAGATCCTTCCCTTCTCGTGGCTCACGCTACTGTTTTATCCAGTGGAATGCCGATAACGTTACCCTATAAGCGAGTCGAAATTAAAACATTTACTATCCCAGCAAATAGCAGCATGTTTAGCAATGATAACCTAATATTAGGACGAATTCCAAACACGCTAGTCGCCGTTCTGTTAGATAGCAATTCATTTCTCGGTAAAAGGAATAAAAATCCTTTCACCTTTCATCATTATAGCATGTATGCCTGCTCGGTCTATGTGGACGATCAGGAATACCCTTGCGGAGGGTACGAAACTGATTTTGATACCACTTCCAAAAAGTTTTGTACCGGAGCATACCGTCAGCTGTACCGAGCCCTGAGGCTTCATCATAGTGACGGTGGAAATCAAGTGACCAAGGAGATGTTCGAGCATGGGTATTTCATTATGGCGTGGAATCTCACTCGCGACGGTTCGGGGCACGAGACTCACATTTCCCCAACTCGTACGGGAAATTTACGCTTGCAAGCCAAATTCAAGAACCCCATAGAAAACGCCGTGACCGTCCTCGTTTATGCCGAGTATGATTCGGAGATTTTAATTAATAACAATAGGGAAGTAAGTTTACTTTTGTCATAAGGTTCACAACATGCAAACTCACGAGATTGACAGAGTTCTTAGGCAAAATCCGCTAACACGAGACTCATTTCGCGGAGTTTTCGCCTCTGACATTTTACCGAAATATAATGTTAAACCTGGCGTGTATATAATTAATTTTGACCCATCAAGCAAACCGGGGATTCATTGGGTTGCAGTGCACGTCATCGATTCGCAACATGCGGAATATTTCGATTCGTATGCGATTCAACCTTTCGTTCCCGATATATTAATCTTTCTTTCAAGATTTTCCTCCTTACGAACGAATACTACACGTCTTCAGAATTTCAAGTCTGATTTGTGTGGGGAGTACTGCTGCTTGTACACACTATTCAAATCCACCAAACGCTCTCTTTCGCAGTTCATTGGGGTTTTCTCACACCCTCACATAAATGATTGCAAAGCCGCTGTATTGTTTGCAAAGTTTTTCGGTAAAGTCAGATGCAAACGCAAGTGCCATCCAAAATCGCAAGTATGTTGCTCGTTAGCTGAGACTTCGGCTTGGCGGCAGAGACTGAGACATATGGTTGCACGAGCTAATAAAATAATCATTAACCCGTCTCCTGGCAAACGGAGAGCACCATGCCGCATTACGAGAAAAGGAATAAAAGGAAAAATAAAAGACATCCGGGAGTAGGCGATGCATTTCTAGACATATACGCGAAGGAAATTACTAAATTAATGAACACGTTGGAATATATAAACGATACCATTTCCATAAACAAGGAAACGCGACATCCGCAAGTACCCGATCAATTTCTAGACGAATTCGAGGGGGAAATTACTAGTATAATAACCAACTTGGATGATATTTACGATATCATTTCCGTAAAAAATCAACTATGCCTTCAAAGAAAATTGAAAAACATTCGAAACGTTACACAAAAAAATATCCCAGACGAACACGTAACCGGATTGGTTAGAGATAATGAAAAAAGACCGGATGCAAAGAAGATAAGAAGTCCGGAAATAAGCATATAAAGAAATACGAAGCGCCAAACAAATTTTAAGTCAATCATCATGCAGTCGTCAGATAATCAGCAGCACCCGGAGCAGCAACAGTCTCCTCAGTCTCCTCATGAGCAGCAGCATCCACAGCAGTGCGAACAACTCATGCCGTCACCGGATCATCAACAACAACAGCAGCCGGTGCATCAGATACAGCCTCCTGCCGAGGAGCAGCAGAGTGCTTCTGACCCTCGCATCAAGCGAAAGACAGGAGGAGCGGAAGGGAAAGAAAATATACAGCCCAAGAGAGCGGTGAAGAAAAGTAAAACATACGAACATTGCAGTTTAGCTGCGTTCGACATTTTGGAGAGGGAAATAGAGGAAGCTATCCTTGGGGCATTACACGCAGATAAGCCCGACGCGGTACCTGTTTCACCACCGCCACCTCCTCCTCCTCCTCCTCCTCCTCCTCCTCAACCATCATCCACGACCTCTTGTGTCGATGAGAAACATCTATCTGCCATTAAACATTTATACTATTGTGGTGCCGTCCTAAGTGCAAGCAAGAAAATTCACATTGCGTGGCAGCTGAGGCAGAGTGACGGTGGGCGGGCTTACGTGAGATTGTTAAATATACCAGACGACTGTGACGAGTTGAGCGGGCTGGACTTATTCGATTGTGACCTTTGCGCCCTACGCAACTGTGAAAAGATCATTACTGGCTTCTTAAGCAGATCGAAGGGAAAGCCGAAAACAATCCGCCCACTTACGAATTTCTCCGTCGAGTTTGGCACGCATAACGGTGGTAAAGTTGTAGCGTTTGTTCGTAAATCGGGAGCTGCTCTCCTCGATCAACGGTGGGGTAAAACTGTTTTGCTAAACTTATCGGAATGGCTAGAGTTTTCAAAAATTCTAAATGTACTCATAGATGCTATCCTAGTTGCCAATCATTGGAGCCCGAAGCTGGACCAATTCTTCACGCCCATTCGGGATGCCGTAAGCACGGTGGGAGGGCAACACATGAGAATAACCTTTGGCATGAGGTCGACCGCCAGTCTAAACGTACCCTTCCCGTTCGACCCATGCCGAGCACAAGGATGAGTAAAGTCATTGTGGACTTCCAGGCAGGAGTTGATGGAAAGGTTTTGGTGATCAGAGAATTGGCTATGGAGGATCTGGAATCCGAGTGGCGAAGGTCGTGGCTTTTCCAGTTTCCACCCGGCATCCCAATTCCCGCGATGGAAACGAACCAGTGGCTCACTAGAAATTGGCACGGGTTAGATTATGATTCGGGCGATGTACCTTACGACGAATTGAACACTATTCTGAAAAAGGAAACCGAGCCATTTCAATATGTTTTTGCAAAAGGGTTGGAAAAATGTAAATTTTTGTCGGGAATCATTGATCGTCCAGTAATAGAACTGGCAAAGTATTTTAATGTCCCAAAATTGTGCACGCTCCCACCCACTTCAACAAAATGCGATTTTCACAAAACGGAGAAATTAGTATGTGCGGTGAAAAATTGTTCAAAATTAAAAGCTTGGATACATAATAATGTGCAGCATGATAAATTTAATTCATTTTTAAAATTTATTTAATTATTCTGCTTTGAATTCCAATTGTAATGTTATAGTGTTTGTTCTAATTGATCATATTCCTATTGTAATGTTATAGTGTTTGTTCTAATTCATCATATTCCTATTGTAATGTGTATTTTTTATTATTTATATATAGAATAAATTGGTTGTAAAAAAATTTGTTCTTTTTTCCTAATTCATTTTCCTTCACCTTCCATTGTATAATTATTTCTCTAATAATGCTACTACTATAATAGCAATGATAAAATTTTAGCATTCTTAAAAGTATGCATCTCAGGAGAGTTTCAGGCAAATGCGGTTAGCAAGTTTCCTGCCTCCCCTTTCCGGTTTCCTTTTTTCCCCTCTTCCCGCGTGATACTCATCTCAAATGAACACTTGAGCATTGAGCTCACAGCCATGGATGCGAGCAGTCATATTATGGAGAGAGTCAACGACTCCATTAGAGCTTGCATTGTCGCGAAGGGCGAAATTAACATACTCTCCGACGAACACGTCGCACACCTGCCTCTCGCTTTTCTAGAAATGTACCGACCCAGCCAGGTGCATGTCTTGCTGTCGAGGCTGCCAAGAGGAGGCCATGGTACCGAGTTCGATTTGTGTTACGAACATTACAATAAAGGGCGGACACATATCGACGGACCACCACCATTGAAAAAGCACTGCCATGGATGCGAGAATAATATATAAGTACGCCACACTTTTAAAGTCGCAATTATACAGACCCCGCTAGTGCAAACTTATATAGAAATATTTATATATAATTAACTTTAATATAAATAAACCGACCTTTTCAGGTCGTCATTTTTTCATTCCAAACCCCCCGAAAGTCGCGGAAAGGGAGAGAGAGGGAACGTAAGAAATCCAAAAAAACATGCACAAACAAGTTCGGCGGAAAGGGAAATGGGAAGGGAAAGGGGAGGGGATGGGAGGGGAGGGGATGGGAAGGGAAGGGGAGGGGGGAAACACACCGCTTTGTCGTTTTAGCTTTTTTTGTTTTTCTCAAAAATATCAATATAATAGCAATGATAATATTTTAGCATTCTTAAAAGCATGCATCTCAGAAGAATTTCAGACAACTGCGGTCACGCGGTTAGGGGGAGGGGGGACCGGGGCTTCCATTGTAAAATTATTTCGCTTTCAAAAATACCAATATAAAAGCAATGATAAAATTTTAGCATTCTTAAAAGCATGCATCTCAGAAGAATTTCAGACAACTGCGGTCACGCGGTTAGGGAGCCCCACACCCCGGCCCTACGCCGCCACCACCACCGCCGCCGCAAAGTACTTCCTCCTCCTCCCAACTCGCGCGTGCCGCCCCCCGAATAAACCACATCGGAATTGCCGCCGCGCGCACTTGCTTTTCTGCGCGCGCAGCTGTCCGGGATACCCCATAATCCTACTACTCACTTCTCCATTAATTCAGTGGGGGCGAAAGGGAGCGAAACTTTGATTAGTGTATCTGCTTAACTGTTGTCCTACGAGAACGCTCCTACTTTTCGATTACCTTTACTTTAATCAATTCATTTATAATAATAACAAAACGTCTTTATTGGGGCGACGTTGAGATTAGATAGTCCCTTCTTCCACCTAACCCCTCGTCGTTTACGTGCATAAATACATCAACAATCATTACAACAAAGTGTATAGAAAATTTTTAAAGTTATTATAGATGTTTTTATAGCTATTTATGATGGACGACTCAGTCAATTTCGATGCTCGCGCTAATTCTGAGGAAACGGTTGGCAATGGTCATGCTGGTATAGAGTACGTGTGCGTAGTACCGACGGTAACTATACACAACGAAACACTTCAGCAATACAAAGGCGAGGATTGCTTTGTGGACCTCGCACACAAATGTACGAAAAGCGACCCGTCAGAGAGAATTTCAAGGATGATGGGTTATATTTTGGTGAGCAATCGAAAGCTCTTGGGCACTGTTGCGAGACCGTGCATCCTTCGTGTGTCGAGCGATGAGAGTTCTCTAAAATACTTGTAGCACCCTACCGAATCTCACGGCGGTGACCTCAACGCCGCATAACGGGTATGTCATTCGCTTTGGCAACAATCATTGTGGCATGGTGCATTGACGTTGCCCTCGACGACACGGCTCCGTCTCGAGTGTGTTCAGGCAAATATTTTGCTCGTCTCGACACTTGACGTGCGGTAAACTTATTTTAGTCTTCAACAGTCGCAAGTGATTAAAGGTAATTAATGTGAACTCGGTGGAACTCACGACCAGCGGGATAGTTCATGTTAGGTATATCTTCCGGAAAGGAAGGGAGGGTGGTAGTATCACGGCAATTACATTATCATAGCGTTTAGTGAATGCACCGAGACGGTCAAAATTTAACCGTCCCATCTGAAGGACTGTTTACTTACCGAAGGGTTCGACTGGAGTGCTCTTGAACTATCCACAAAAGCGAAGTTGAGATCACAACACTGCATTTCCCCCACGCTAACCATTGCACTAAGTCGCAACTCCGACCAAAGTACCCTCGTTAGATAAAGTTTACAAAGCCAAAGCCAACCACTCCTCCGATTCCGTACGTTATCTAGGGCGCGGATAAAAATTTTTATTCGATCTCTCTTCCAGGTGACATCCCTTGTCCGCCACAGGTGAAGAGGCACGACACAGAACCGAAAGTTTCGTCATAAAAAACTTGGCCAAAATTCGTTTGGAAGCATATGACCATGACGTTAGGTTGAAAAACGACGCATCATATGTGCTGAGGCGATCCTTTCGATTAGTGGGATGTCGGAAAAAAAATACCCTTCGGCTCTCGAAAGCCATCAATATTTATCCCTCCGACATGCCCAATTTGCCACACAAATCGCCACGCCTTACATCTTGAGCTGTAAAAATTACCCACTCGCAACTACCGAGCACATCTGGTTTGATTGTGCGTGTTGTGGCCGATAAGTGACTGCAGCGACAGGAGGCCCTGGCGATGGTCATTCATCGAGTGCATGTCTTTTGCCGATTCGTACCGTCGCGTGGCCGATTGGGATGTACTCAATGGTCGATAGTGAAACGAAATTAGTGATTATGCTCGATGCTCTCTGGCAATGATAAGTGCTATACATTTTTTTGTTTAACTCGACGTTTCACTCCTTCCACGCGGAGCAATTTCAGGAGTATGGAAAGAAAATGGAAGATTCCCACCCTCCCGAGATCGCTGCTGGAAAAAGAGTAAAACACTGGGTTTCATAAGCCATGAATATATCGCAGCATTGCCCGAAAACAGTCACCGTAATTGGTTAAAAAACTCAGGGAGGTTTCAAACTTAAAAGATGAAGCCATTATAGGCTATTCATTTTCATTTCCATAACTAATAACGCAACATTAAGTAATTTTAGGGGCCATTTTATATTTTTTGCGATTTACCTGTAAGTTTGTATCTAATGCTTTCATGCATCCGGAATTCCAAAATAAAAGCAAACTCTTGGGTGAACTGAAGCTGAGATTTCATCATAATTACTCGTTTATCAGTATTATAGAAAACTTCTAATACTTAACTACTACACGATTTACGTATTCTGTTAACTCAGTCATGTTAACAATGCGTGTAGGTTCAAATTATACAAAAACCAAGTAGTACTTAAAGAGTTCATCACTCGTCATTATAGTTTAAAAGTTAGTTACAGATCTAATGGTATGCATTGGATAAATTTATTTCTCCGATTGAAATATTGTCATAATTCGCAGTTTTTAGACTGTCTGGATAATGATCAAAGTTCCCAAACTTGGCTTAATACTGTCATCAGCTTCATTTTCCATTATATCCGTAATCCTTACCGTAACTAGAAATTTTGCATAAATCGATGAAGTTTGAATTCTATCAGAAGTCTTGAAGGCTACCGGGGATTCGTATGTATTTCACCAGGAAGAATTTTTTCTCTCTATTGGATTGGCGTGAACATTATAAACAGTACCGTTGGTAGTTCGTGCTATTCACAAAAACGTCTTTCGTTAGTTAAATGTGCCATATAAGTTTCATTAGGTCATCTAAAAAAACCGTCTTGTTTCGACATTATTTTCTCCGGATTTTCATAGCTCCTGCAATCTGCTACCGACGAATAGCTCCCGTAATTATTTCGGCAAGTGTAATGAGTGGTTTCAATTAAGTGGCCTCTTAATTTCAGTTAATTGCCGGTTTAAATTCCCAATTCAAAATTTTGCAGGATGGCGAGCCGGTTGCGTATGATAACGTCGTGCAAATTACGCCAATGCACACCCTTCGTCTTTGTTTATACCAAGCCTACGACCATGCGAAAAGCTGGCTCTCTCATTAAGGTTATTTAGGGCGCAATATTTTAATTTTTCCGGGAGAACTCATGGCCATTCGGTACTTAAATTAGGGAAGTTACCCATTTCATGGCTCCTGCGTCATCTGGTTTCCTTTGTAATAATCTTAGGCACAAGTATCCCCTGCTTCCAAACTACGAATACTTTCTCCGTATTATTTCAGATTTCAGGCATTACAACAATCGAAATTTCAGTTAATTTTGGTCATTGGCTTCAATACTTGCTCACACTTCCTTCAGTCGTACTCTCCATCAAATGGCTCCACTAACTGCCATGTGTTGGTGTGAAAATTAGTTTAACCGTATTTCCCTCTGCAATTAACGATCTCCTCCAGGAGCACTTAGCCCTTTTCACTCTTCGTTTTCCATCAAAATTATTAGAGGAGCTAGGCTGAAAATCACTCAATGGAGCTAAGGTTAAATTACTGATTAAATCTCTTGCATACATTGGAAAGATGTCTCTTTGGCAGTGATGTTGAAAATGTATTTTTCCACGAACGATAAGGGATCATAATAACATTGTCCGACTGCGGTAGGGGTCATATTCGGGTCAAAGTTAGTCTGCTGTGTATTTACCCCCTGCCACACACCCTAGCGGTGGTTAGCATGGTACTAAAATATCTAAATATCTAACTCACAGGGTACATTGAAATTGTGTATGCATATTTACATCACTAGGTTTTTCGAAACGTCAAAATTTGAACGTCGTATATTCAACTCGACGAAGTGATTTTTCGCGATTGAATTACGCCAAAGCTGTTTCATTCGCACCAATAAAATAATAATAAGGTTCGCTATCGAGTAGTGATGCAAAATTCTTACCTACGATTGAGAGGCGCTATAGAAAGAAGTATTATCTTTCCATAGTTTGCAGGCTACATTAACAAAATTACACTACGTAAATTATTTAGAGAATTTTATTTTAATTATATATTTTAGGATTCAGAAAAACGCGGAAGGAAGAATTTTTAAAGACTAATTCGCAGCATTTATGAGGCGGGAATTTGGCTCAAAATATATTTTTAGATCACAGTTAGTTCTAGAGGGGTGAGCTAATGATTGCTTAAGGAATGAACAGTTAGGGTTCAGAAAGGGAAGAGGCACCGGTGATGCCATATGTATCAGTAATGGGGACGCTAACAAAGAGGAGCATAGAATACAATCGGAATGTATTTGCTTATTTCGTAGACTTCGTGAAGGCGTTCGATGGAGTAACTTGGGTAAAATTAACTAATTTATCGCAGAAAACAGGAGTATATTGGAGAGATGAGAGGCTTATCCTGTCCTTGTCTCAGACTGATCAGATTCGAGTGGCGGATGGAGAGCCGGGATGGCAGTGTTAGGAAAGAAAAGTAAGATAGAGATGTCCATTATAACCAGTGTTTTTGAAAGTGTGTGTGGAGACAATGTTAGAAGAGGAACGGGAAGAACCGGAGATAGGAATGAACGTCGCTGGGGAATTCATATAATCACTTGAGTTTTTTGGTTGATCAAGCTTTGGTTTGGCAGTCAGACAAGCGGTTGCAAGCATTTCAGAGCACATTACAATGTCAATATGATAGGGATGGGATATGAATCAATACATATAGTATAAAGCAAAGTTTAGGTGGTTTTCGAGAAAGAGGAAAATTAAGTTAAATATTTAAATAGGAGTTCATAAAATAGAGCACGCGGAACAGTTTACCTAACTGGGAAGTATTTCGGACCAAATTAGTCCAAGTAGTAGGAAGATACTTTGATATGGAGCGTGGTTACATGCAGCGCGGAAGCTTGGTCGTTGAAGCGCGATTATAAGCGAGCATTGGAAGCTTTTGCGGGAGTGGCGGTTGGAAAAGATAAAATGAACGCTAAGGAAAACGAATAGTAATCGAGATGTTGGGAGAGGAGAGAGAGTTTTTTGGAGAATTCCAATGAAGAAAGAAAGTTAGACGCAGGAACATTTGATTAGCGATGGAATACTGAACTGTGGTCGAGGGCAGGGCGATAGGCAGGCGGGGTAGGGTTAGGAAAAGGATAGGTATAATGGACGGAATCAAAGGAGTTAGGAAATATGCGGGATTGAGGAAGGGGTTATGGCAGTGTCTGGTGTCAGGTTGTGTTTTGTTAGGAGAGGCAAAGAAATGTATCGCTGTTGAGTCTAAGTCTATCAAAAATCTATTTTAATATTTAGACTACCAAACAACAACACGGATGTGGTAACGGATAAACAGTCTCATCTTTCATAAATTGTAACAATAATACTTAGGTTGTTCTTATATCTAGGAAAAAAGAAATAGTACAATTTAAACTATAGTTTTATTTTCAAAAATTACATCAGCGGTCGCGAGCACACATGTGCCGACCTCTTGAGTAACACTGACAAAAAAACCAATAATATTTTTTCAACCTGCATTATGGACAATTTCACTTTTTCTTTCATTTAACCCGATCGAAATACATCATAACTCATACAAATACGAATTCTAATATTAATTACATCGTATTTATGGCTTAATCTGATCCTTAAGGGTCCCTTATGAAACTGCATGACCTAATGAGGCATTCGTAATTTGCTTTATATTACCCTCTCAACGCATTTCTTTGGCGGCTTGCGGAATTGAATTTCCCCGGCCTTAAGTGGCGATCAAACGCTGGAGTCAAATCGTTCCAGGTAAACTCGAAAGGTCGACTTTTACGAGCATCGTGCTCACTCCTATACGTTCTTCGTCGAGCGTGCGTGCATCGACGGATTGCGTGCCTTGAATGATGGAGTACCTGCCGTCCAAGAGAATGGGTTCCGTTAAGTGAATGAGATTATTCCGACCCCAAATCGTTCCGATCTGACCTCAAAGCATAATCATTGGCATTCATAGTTTCCCCTGAACATTAATTGAATTATTAATCATTTATTTCCTTCTCAAGGATATTTTGAGTAGATTTCAACTTCATCACTAATATTGATGACAGTGTTGAATGCCTGGACGCCATTCGACCTCCAAGTTGAGTTGATTTCCAAGGCGACTCGAAAGAAATCAATCGCCTAAAGTTTGTATCCGGGGACTTGAACCGTCTATCACGGATATTTTTCTATCAATAGGTATCGAATGAAACTGTGCCAATTTAAGTCAAGTATCCGGGTGCGCACAATGAGAGGAGTTCTCATTACGCAAACTGTTCCATCAAAATTTCGGGGTAAGGGGAAACACAAAAAAATTGACCGATAAGTTTCATGACAATTGGCTTTGCAGAAATTATTGATTGAATCAATAAATTCTATTCATTACATTTTATATGAGCAAATCACCGTGATAACCCCTATTGCCATTAGCGCATAGCTAATAATGCGAAAATACTCTTTGCGCAATACTGCTTGATTCAATTCACATTTTGTCGAGCACAGAGTTTTATAATTTAGCAAATTAAGTCTAATAGAAAAATAGACAACAAGAATAAGTTAATACTTGTAAGAGCAGTAGGCACAATTTTGCCGGTTTGAAAAAGGGGGATGGTTCTATGATTTTCGGTTGGGTGGTTACCCCTGTATATCCGTGAAAAATCGATTTTCTCCACGACCCAAAGGCCACGTGTTGCAAAATTCGATAACACTGGGCACTATTTCACACAAAGAGACACGAATCAAAATGTTCCGAAATAAACGCCGTCTAACATACTACCATCAATGATTGTCGTATTGCGCTGTCCAAATTATGCGGACATGAGCGACGCGATAAACGGTGTGCGGACGCAGATCGCCGTGGAAGGGCCCGGAAGTTTCCACATGGCTGCGGACAATTTGGGAGGAAGACCTTTCCCTTTCGGAACCCGGCTCACGAAGTGGAAAATTGGGAAGATTTCCTTGCGTACTCGCATGCTCAGTCGTTTTGAATTATTTTAATAACCACGGCAGAGAGAGAGAGAGGAAGGGAGGAGCGAGCTAGGCGGTCGGAGAGGGGGGGGAAGCGCATGCCATTAACTACCATTCCTACTGGGCCCACCCTTGAGAGAACCAGCTAAGGGGTGCATGACCCGTCCATCCAATGATATTCAAGCGAAAAAACAAATGAAATATTCATGTATCCGATTGGAGACGCTACTGCTAACTAACCTATATCTTCGACAGAACGCATCCACGGCGAAAGATTAACAAGCCGTAAATAATATGCCTGAGGAGTGATAGGATCTACGATTAGCACGAGAATGCTGAATGAGTATCTCAATTCTGTCGACGTGTCGACATTAGAATTCTTTTTGCAAAATGGCCACATTGCATCTGTGCTCTGCCGATACTATCCGAGTATCTGTCAAAATGGAACTGTCAAAATGGAACCCATATCCAGATTTAAAATAATAATACTCTTTAATAATAAAGCGGTCCTCATTATTAACGACGAGTAGGAACCCTTGGGTCTATCTCTTCTCACAGAAAAATTCCTACAAATTTCTTATTATTATTGTTTAATAAAGACTTCAAAAAATAATTGAAAGTATCTTATTGAACAAGGGAAGAATCAAGACGTGCGTATCACCGAATGTTTTTCAAACCCACATGCTTGCAAAACATTACTTGAAACTTACTAAAAGTACTCAATAGAGTCGGTCTTCCAATAATTCTCGAGAATATCGACCGTCGAGATGCATGCACCGCATGTGGCACGAGTTGCAAGAAAGCAAGCCTTGGAAATTTAAGGAATTGCAATAAGAATGGGGGATAACTATTTTCCTAGGAAATAGTCCTTCATGATGACTTATTATACTTAAGTTTTTATTTTCATTTAAATTATTTGTTGGATTAACAGGGTGGAAACTATTGACTCATTTGGCCATAAAATAATCTTCACAGTGAACTTTTTTTATTTTTCGCATCCCATCTATTCAGCGGCATGCACTGCCATTCATCGTCGAACTTCCAATCCCTGATAGACGCTGATCCTTCAGTTATACTTTTTTAAGTACGCTTAAAGGTGTAATCCACTGTGCACAAACTCACGTGCCCTGAACCCCTCTTTTAATGACGAAGGAGAAGTGTTTGCATTTTTTATCATTGATCCATGTTAAGCACTAAATTAAAAGGCAAATGAAATACAACATTTACTTTTTTATTAAAGTTATACAATTTTTTTCTTCCAAGTTACACGATATTTCCCACAGCGAAATTCTCCTCAGGACTTAACCGCTTCGTTAAGCGAAGGATGTGTCATAATTACTGTAATCAACGTCTCGCAAGTTTTTTTTTTATCACTCCCACTTTTCCCTCGGATGACAACGAGCATGTGCATACTACCCGTCCGAGTGACTCGTCCCGCCCGGGCAGCAGTTTCTCACAATCGTCCAACGGTTTTATTATAACGTGGTGTCGCTTGAAACTCGATCGGAGCACTCAATTCCCTTGTGGGGGGAGGAGGCGTGGGTGGTGCGGAGTAGTGCCAAGGGGATGGGAGTGGAGGGTGGGAGAAAGGAATGAGTGGGAGCGAGGGGAGGAGGGAAGAAGCATGGAGCGGCCGGTGCAAAAAAACGTGTGAACGCCAGAGCATGTTCGTGGTGTGTGTAAACCAACTCGCCTCGCACTCCAGCCTCCTCCCCCCCCCTCACACACACATGCTGCCAACCCCTCTACGCCCCCTCGAGAGCGGGTGTATGTGTGTGTGTGTGTGGAAGGATAGGTCGGTTGGATGAGATGACGTCAAGGAGGGCATCCGGATGAAACAACAGACTCCTTCGCCCACCCTTCCCCCTCAACAATCCCCTCCACGACAAAAAAAACGCAATGTGGAAATTGGGAGTCGGGCTCTTCTCCAACTATGGACCGGACGCAAAAAAAAGAGTGGACGTTACCAAAAAAACCCCAAGGGCGAGGAATGCGAATGTGAGGTCCCCGCGGGGGAGGACGGCGCCGCGCTCCTCAGGGGGGATGTGGTGGTGGTCGCAAAACATACAACGACGCCGCCAGGAATAATGGATGCCCAAATGAGTGAACTCGATGAAGAGACTGAAGTCTCGTCCGCGTCGTGCACAATGGACTGCGAGGCGACGCATTCCAAACCTATCGTTCTCAGTGGGAGTAAATCATTTGAGGAACTAGAGTTGGAAATGCGGGCCGAGGACTAAATTATGAACTGGCTATCGTGCAGAAATTAGGACCAGGGCTCTTCCGCGTTGATGCTAAAATAAGTTATCGCGAAACGATTGTTAAACTGCACGCGCGATATGGTGGAAATGTAACATGATAAATAAACGATCATTGTAAATTTAAAATATATTAACCATTTTTTATTCCTATGATTGGGACCTGAAGGTGATTAAAAAACACGGAAACGTAGGTGGTGTTAAATCATTCTCGAAACGAGGAAGTGTTCACTCATCGCGTGTTGTAAATCCCATCGTATATGAGGGATAATGAACATGAGATTAGAGCAGTGACCCTTGGGACTGATTCCATATTTTAAATGAACTTATATTAAAATTCCATTTTTTCCAATGATCATTTGGGAAAAGAATAGTTCTTAACGGAGTCGCCCGGGAGTTAATTCCTTGCCCAAAGCAGCTCAGTTGCCAATTTGTAGCCATTATTCTATTTGATTGTTCCCGTGTTATAAACACTACTAGCAGTTGCACTTGCATTCATGGAGTACTAGTTACACTTGTACACTGCTGCGCACGTATTATTAACCCCTCATTTCCATTTCTTTAATTAATTAACTTCTAAGCTCTAGTAATGTGTAACGCGTATGTGAGCAATGTGTCTGCTGAGAAATGCCATACACCGCACACCAAAACGATGGTTTACGATGGGTATCATTTAGTTGTGGGTTTCTAAGGCTAATTTAGGCCGCTATTTTTATAGAGGATAGGAACAGTCTTGCAAATGGAAAACGTTTTTAACATGCTAGCTAGTGCTTTCCTCTCTTTATGCTGTGGTTGGGAATGGCTCGAGGGTAAAATGAGACCTTGAATCTTGAATCTGTTCAGTTGCTTCTTTTATTTTACCACTCTCATATGACTTGCCGATGCAATGCGGGACTTTCTTGGATATTTCCCAATCCGTCAAGGTCCACCATGTAATAACACAATACAATACTCAGCTTGACGATGAGATTCGAACCTGCGACTTTCTGGTAGGCAGGATTGGTTAACCGTGTCGGATTTATACCTTGCGTTACATCATCGCGCGAGATCATTAACTTTTTATCACTTGGTTCGCTTGTTTTGCTGATCTTTTTCTCCGACTCCGCCGTTAAATGTTCACACAAAACATATGTCTCATAGTCAGATAGTTGTTTGAAAATCTTCCTTATTCTCATCATATTAAATACTAGCATCTCAAAACTAACTTATCCTTCCAAAAGCCTTTTTTCTTCTTGAAAATGGAATTGCTGTCAATTCCACCATTTCAAAGTTCAAAATCAATCCTTAGCCCTTGGGATATGTATTTAATAGCGGTGGATAGACCATAAGAGCAAACCATTTTAGAATTAACATAGCAATTATTCCTCTTATTGTTTAACAATCAACCATATATATATATATATATATATATATATATATATATATATATATATATATATATGTATATATACTATATATATATATATATATATATATATATATATATATATATATGTGTGTGTGTATGTTTATATATGTATATATATATACATACATATACATACATACATATATATATATATATATATATATATATATATATATATATATATATTTCTATAATCTTCAATTTCCCTGCAACTCCCCTCCCCTCCCCCAGATCCCTGGCCGCTCTCCGGAAAATTTTCAGTCTTACTTGAAGGAGGCCTCGGAGAAGGATATATATATATATATATATATATATATATATATATATATATATATATATATATATATATATATCCTCATTTCCACGACCACTTCAATTTTCAACTAAGTTTCGTGATCCATGGACAAAACGCTCCGCTTAAATTTATATAAAAAGAATAGTAATACGTATCCACTGTTATCTCTGGAAGAATGCGAATGTCACTATACAAAACCACATTTTCTAAGCCAATTTATCTTTTCCGAATACGATAAACATTATCTCTGGGCATCAGGGGATATGGAGAATACGCTTCAATAAACGTGTAGAGATTGAATTTGCGGTTGGGAGGTGGAATGGAGTGTGATTGGAAACAAAGGCAGTGAGGTTTTTGGTAACGCTTCAGAGGTGTCACGCTACACCACTCCTAAGCAACAGAAACTGTTTCAATGCACACGCCAGGAAATGTGTAATAAATTTTATTCTAACGACGGCTGGAAAGAAATTGACATCGACGAGAATATTGGCTCGTATAGCCGTCAAAGGGTTAATGACAACTAACGACACGGGAGTGCCCGAGGCGCAGGAGACTGGATTATTCATTTAAATCCCGGTTGAGGGGCTGCCGAGAGCTCAGTTGATTTTCAGTCTCACAGTTTATGTCTCAATGAAAATTTTAACTGCTTACTCAATTGGCGCCGATAGTATGATAATTCCCATCGGCCCCTGCCGCCTTGTCCTTCACTTACCCTGACTAAGCACCTTTATTCAGGGAAAGCTACGCACGCGTGTGGCCTTCTAACGGTTTACTGCTGCATTTGATTAACAGTTTATTAGGGGGTGTGATGGATTGCGTAGCTTCGCGGCCGAAACCGCTCGAGTTAGCACGGGGGTGGTGTATTCTACGACTAACACAAATAAAAGGTCGAAGGTTCAAGCCGACCCAATTATCCGGTGAACTGTGCGCTCGCGCTAACTTATCCGAAGGCCGTACCACGTTTCGAGCAGGTCTGCTGTTTTGATGCAATGTATTTTAATTACGTGTTAACCATGCGACGTGCGGCCTCACCCACATTAGGGTGAAAAATGATCCCGTACCCCACTTTAGAAGGTTCAAATCAAGTTCGGGATATGCACGTACGTACGCACACACGGGCTCATTCACGGTGTGGAATATTCCCGAGTATCTCGAGTGGAATCACATCCGACTGCAGAAGTACATGTCGACTAACCCGGCTGAGGTGAAAATAATGCATTTTGAATGGTTAAAAAACAAATAAGAGATGAATTCAGATACAAAAATTTTAATTAGAGTGCGGATTTTTGGTAACAACACCCAATAATGGCTATGGAACGTGGGACGGTCGCAATACGCATTATTCATCGCGCAGGACTATTTTCTAGCTGAGAAATCTAATCGATATCTGGTCATACTGAGAAGTTTTGGTTTCCCGCGTTATCAAGCGGTGCGGTGGGCATTCATCTAAGTTGATAATTAATGAAAATTTCAATTTATTGAAACATTGCTATGTATGATTACAACAACTCCGAGGAGGAGTGGAATGACATCCGACAAATGGCAGAAAATATATAATAATAATGTCCAACCCAAAATTAATCATCTCTCTCCCAACGCCAAAGATTTTCCCTTTGCGAATAGTATTAGAGAAATACGGGAAATATTGCATCAAATATAATCATCGATAAACTTCTATCAAACCTCGTCATCATTCTGAATATTTTTACTGCTATTGTTACAAAAAGCTTGGTGATATAAATGCAGTAGAAGAAATGGAAAAAATCGCTTAAATATAACCATTGTCCATACCCATACCTTGTATCTGGTTTCCCATAAGACCAATATAAAATATCAAAACTTTGAAAACTCATTTACGTTAAGACCTCTTTGAAAATTACTTACCGGTGATCATCGATGCAGGGGAAATTGTATCATGTTTTGAGGTGATTTTCATCTTGGAAGACAAAAGCTGAAATTGTAGCCCAAAACACTAGCCATACCTCAATCGTATGCTTTCATTTCAAAGCAGTGAAGAGAGTAATAGGAATATTACCACTGAATTGATGCAACGACAAATATTAAAATGTATTTATTGTGAATAAGTTACTTCAATTAAACTCTGCTCTTATCCTCAAGAAGCCCTCATATTTCATTATTTCCCGTGATGTTAATTTCATTGCGAATATCCCCGCATGCGTGCTAGGTTCTGTGGATATTAACTGTGATTATGCATTGGTCACCAATTGCGCCAATTCGAAATCGGAGACCACACAGACCAAGTTTCATCGTCGCGTGGAAAGATTGAAACGCGACTAAAAAGACGATACCTTGCAGTCAGGCGACAAATCCGCGCTGTGATCGACTAAAAGCAGTAAGTAAAAAAACGACGCTAATTAGAATGGGAACACGATACAAAACATGGAAATAATACCGACAGATCGCGATACTTTCGATGCTCCCCGCGAAAGATTCTCGCTCCCATCCACTTCAATACTCCCCCATTAACGAACGACACTGGACGACGCGGCCGAAACTCACCATAATGATATGATGCCGCCGTTGTCGAGGCAGTCACCCGAAACCGGCAGAGAGCTCGTATTTTTTCTTCTCTTGTATCACGCGTCTGCGGCCAGCCCTCTGCTATATCACATGCCTATATAATTTACGTTTGAAACGAGATCGTCGCTTTCGAAATCGTCAGAGGGAAACCTCTGGAAAGCTTGAAAATAGCTCGCTCACTTAAACCATCCACTGACTCGCTCGGAGTCTTCTCTCGCGTGAACAACACCCGCGGGTCGACGAGGAGGAAAATAAAATGGATTAGCGCGTCGACGAATTTCCTCCCGTGAGTCTTCGTGCACCGCTTGTATTCCCTTTCCCTCCCTCCCGCCAGTTGTCGCGTCGGAATGCTATCTCACTCCGCACGCGGGAGCAGGCGGCTCTGATGCGGGAAACGTATCCGTCTGGAAGCCGCGTGTTTGCTCGGGGTGCATTGTGTAGCGCGGGCGGGGGAGGGGCACGTACTCTTTCCCATCGCGTCCCCACCCTCTACCCTCGAAACGGGTCGGGATGAATGAAATGTTATCACCGTGCTTTGTTTCACCTCCGCCGGCGACAAAAGGGGTTCGACGAGGGAAAACATTTGCGCATCCCGGACGGGAGGGGGATGGGACGGAGGAGGAGGATTGCGGGCGGGAACCCCGTGGCGGATGCCCCACTCGTTTCCCGCATCCTCCACTCCCCCACTCCTCTCCGAAGCATGGGAGTCGTGGAAATGCAAATTGCGGGCTCACCTGTGCAAATACGCAAATAGATTTTTTTTCTGCCTGAAATACGTATTTATCCAACGGCGAAAAGAGTAATATGGTATTAGCTCTCTCGTTCTCGTCTCTACCTAATTTTCTAAGGGGGAGTCGGGATACCCGGCTTTTTTTTAATGTATGCCCTCTCGGGGCAAAGAGTTTTTTTGCGACAGAAATGAAAAACTGCTCTGAAACGCCTTCCGACTTTAAACGTTTTTTTGCTGCCAGACTACCGAAGTTTTATCTTTTGGGAAAAATGATAATTCTTTATCCCGAGATACTCTTGGATCTGCTCTTCTTGCATCGAAGTAGTTTTGAGTTACTGCACTGACGGAGCAAGTGATGAAATGAGCAGTCGTAAAATGAACTGAATTCTTTATGAAACATTAGAAAGACGGTATGAAAAATGTCACCCAAGAATTGTTTGAAAATCGCCCACGTTTGACTGATAATTCTTTCGCGGTAAAATTCCGCTGTGATAAGGTAGAAAAGAATCAGAGCCGCGGTAAAATGTCCCCACCAAGATACTTCCATTAAAATAAATGGAAAATCAGTTTTTTATACCGTTGTTTATTTGCCATTGGAAATTTCACAGCACACACAGAATAGGGATTATAAATATTTGGTATCTACTTCCATTGCAAAGGGTTAAGCAGACTTACTGTCACTGATTTAACTTTGTATAAGTGTCAAAGCGAAAGAGTGTAAGTACTTTTTCCGTTAATCTTTGTGACGGGCAACATAAAGCACTAAGGCTCACAATTAATGTAACCTTAGAGCAAGTACTTTAGGGGTCTTAAAATGTATGCAAAACATGGTTAATAAACCTGCAAGCTCCCTGATTAAAAGGGGTAAAATGGCCTGAATGCATTGAATTCATCCCTGCCGTCAAATGGATCCCAATCAATTATTTGGTATTACAGACACTCAGCACCCTTTTTTAATTAATCAGCTCTTTGTCGAAAAATCGGGCTATATTTGTATGCATATATATATATATATATATATATATATATATATATATATATATATATATATATATATATATATATATATACACAGAGAAGAAAACAAATGAGGAAGTACTTGGTATGGTAGGCGAAGAGAGGGGTTTGTTGGGAGAAATCCTGTGGAGGCAGGAAAAGTGGATGAAGGGGGTATTGACCGGCAGTGGGATGTTGAAGACTCTAATAGAGGGGAGAATGTTAGGCAAACGAGGACAGGGAAGGAACAGGATAGGGATGTTGGACGGGATGAATGGAGGAAAAAAGTACTCAGAGATGAAGAGGGGTCTGATCTAGAGTAGGATACTGGATTTTATATTTTGTTAGGAATCACAAAATATTTATTTCTTTAGTAGCTGTTTCCATCCAAAAACCTACCTTAACCGGTAGATTACCTTATAATAATAAAATAATATATTTATATAAAAACATACATACGAGTATATACACATATGTATTTATATATATATATACATACACACATATATATACATACATATACATATATATATAAATATATGTATATATATATATATATATATATATATATATATATATATATATATATATCTGTGTGTGTACATATATGTATCTATGCACGTATATATATCACGAATGTGAGCGGAGATATGGATAATGAAAAATAATGTAAGAGAAGAAAGAAGAAAATGGAACACCATCAGAGCAAGTTCGCAACTACTATGGATTAAAATGTGCAGTTGATTGCCACGGAAAAATATCTCACCAGTGCCATGCTGTGAAGTTTCTGGTCCAATACGTGGACGACTGCGTCGATCAGGATTCCCAATTTCATGGAAATCTCTCAGCGGAGAGGGAGCGTATATTTCGTGGTAGTATTCCCGTTCAACTCTAAAGGTTAGCTTTGCCCTTTTGCAATTAAATTCTGAAAATATTTGATCAATGCAAAATCTTTTGAGATTATTTTGGATAGCAACGGTAAAATAGTCAGACATCATAATAACAACAACGTAATCAAAAGAGGTGTTTACAAAGAGGGATAAAATAATCAACGGGAATCCTCAGTAAGCACAAAATGATCACTAAAAATCTCTAATGTTGAATTTATCGTTTTTAGTTCCAAAACTTAAGAGAAGAGGAAGAAATCGTTTGGAGACTTTTTAGATGTTGGTATGATAGACATGGAATAAAAATGTCGTAGAGAAAGGAAAACAAAAAATACGAGAAAGCATAAGATCTGGAAAGACTGGATGTCTTCGGGGAAATTCCAATAAACAGATGTAGATGTAAGAGATTTTGAGAATTAGTGGATTATTGAATTGAGATGGAAGGGAGAATGGAAGAAAGTTGGGAAGAGGGAGGAAGATAAAAGTAATTTTGGACGGCGTAAAGATATGCAGGAGTTATGAAGACGTGACGATGGAACTAATGAAGGCCATACGTAGTGTAGGTTGTTGGGAGATAACTAAGAAGAAGAAGAAGAATGCACTCTTTTATTAGTTTCCCGGAATCACTTTAAATCAACCTGTTTAGATTGCTCATCACTGATATTAAGGAAATTTGCATAATTAACAGTAATCAAATCAGCAGAAAATATAATATAATCTCTTTCATCGCTTTGGATTGTTCTCCATATCGCGACCAACACATTTCAGTGTATACCAAAGAGTGAAAAAATAGACCACACTGATTTTATCGATGTGAAAAAGAAATAAGAACCAAAAGCGAGTATGCAATCATTTTGGGAAAGGAATCTCTAATAAGTGCTTCCGTTTCCTAAAAGAACCCAGGCGGTCGGCAGTCAGGGGGCTGTCAAAAGTTCTTACCGCGGAAGAGAACTTATTTCTTTAGATATTCTTTATACGATAATATCATGTGTTGTCGCAGTGCCAACTTTTATTTTGCCCACTACGGGAGTTTAAATGGGTAGGAACATTTATACATTTTTTTGCTACCACTCCCTTGTGAGCACGCGGGATTATTGCATTGATGAAATCAGCTCAAATGGCACTTTGAGAACCTTTCATTGATTGATAATCTTACGAAAAAGGTTGGCACGTATCAGGTAGGCTCCGGAGAGAGCGACCCAGATGGGTATCTATTAGGTTTGTGCATGGTGGCCGTTTCATGGGGTCTATCTGACGAAGAAAAGTGGTCCATAGGCTTACGAGATTTTCGCGTGACAAGAACGGGCACGGACACTTATTTGTCATCCTCCTTTCCCGTCATAGCCGGGGCGCTCACGGCCCGATGCGTCGCTCATGCAAGACCTAGTTTCATCCAAGTGCACGTAGTGAGCGCCGTACCTACTTGCTGTATCAAAGAGCACAAAAGTCAAGTTTCTGGGACAAGAAAAAGAAGACCAACTGCTCTTTCGGGGGCACTAGTGTCGTGATTGTATGTATATGTCTATTTTAAATTGCAGCGGGAGTGAATTTATTTTAGATACTCCGAGATTACATCGTTCCGTAGCGAATATTATTAGTATTATTTAATGCATCATTAATTTCATACGCCAAGCTATTTCGAAACTCAAAGAGCTTTTTTTATCGGTCTGAGAGTTGACCAAGCACCAAATTTGAAGCAGCCTTTGAATATTTTAATGCTTCCAGGCAGTTTACGTTTTCATTGCTACGTAATCTACTTTTAATGATGAAATGGCAACGATACACCTTGAGATAATATTAAACGAGAGAGGGAGAAGGGAAAGATTCGAACTCACTTAGCTACAAGAAGAAATTACCGAAAGGAAAAATCCCAAGTTTTGGCAGGGATGGGAGATGTTAGGAAAGGGTCATCGGATAGTAAAGATCATTAAGGTAATTGCGAATGCCATTTCATTTTCACATTTAATACAATCAATGTAACTAAACTGATTACAAATTTCCGATGTTCTTAAAACCATTGAACTGGTGTCTCCGTGACTGAGATGCTTGTTGCGATGCCGGAGTTGGAGGTAATCGAATCTTGCGAATGCAAAACGGGACACACTTGTTTCTTCGACTTTCACTTCACAGCATGAAAACTTTGCATGATATCTTACGACCTCCCCCCTTATTTTTAGACTAAGTTCCACTTACTCTAAAAATCAAATTGAAATCCGCAGAAAAATTCCTCAGTAGTACCAAATAACGTAGTTATGGGGAATTCTTTCAAAAAGTCCCATTAATTGTTTTGCCCATCGTTTTTGATCGTTTAGCCAAAATATAATCGTTTCATCGAGCTTGCATTGAAAGCACAAGGCTGCTAAGCTCCACAGAAATTAAATTTGACAACAGCTGGTGTGAAGTGAACTTCAAAAACTGTTCTCAAGAGCGTTTTTTTTTCATTTTTCTTTTTAAGCTTGTCGTTCCAGTTAATGCAACTCGTGACATAAATTGCGTCACATGTCCCGGTCGAATGACCTTCAAATAACCTGCGGCCGGCGCTGCTAGAATTTTTCGTACTCGAATCGCACGGACAATCCTTTTAGCATTCCTGCAAACACGGCGATGAGGCGAATACTGCAAACCTGCGTTGGTTTCGTGAAGAGGAAAATTGAACTTTCAAACTTATTCTTCGACCTGGTTACGTATCTACCGTGCAATCGGACGATATTGATCTAGTTTCACGACGAGAAATCCCTGATGAAGCTCTCGTGTGAGATGAAAACGGCTTTAAAATGAAAGAGAATTATTAACGCTAGCGGTCGATAGATAAAGAAACACAGTCGCCGTCAGAGTTGCGTGTTTGGTGCGATTCCGGCTCACCCGAAATTTGCGCGTATTAATCCTCATCCACGAATTGAATGCAAATAAATGATATAAGTAAATTTTGGCATGCACACAACACCTTTGGATTGTAAATCGGGAGTAAACGATTCCATCGGTTGAAGTGAGCAGCCGCATCTCGAAAAATCTTGAAGAATGCTAAATTGGATCGAGGGAAACAGAAATGAAGTGCCATGCACGCTTTTGCATCCGTTATCACCCCTTGCTTTTGGGGATTATGGGAGCAGTCGAACGGGACTTCTAAAATGAAATGGCTTCCCACTCAGCAGTATACTTCTTGCTTCCTGGAATGAGAAGAGATGACAGTACGTGCGTGTGGGTGGAAACGAGTGGGTGCCAACATGAGAGGAAAGAAAATCATCAGGTCTGGAAGTTTTCCAGGAGGTCAAGCTTCTTATCGATCTGAGCCCCAAGGAAATCCGCAACTTCATTTATGATTTCATTTAGAGATATTGACAATGAGCGCGCATCGGAGACAATACCCGACATATTGTTGACGAAAAATCTTCACTTTCATTAAACCGTCACGAATCAGGCAAACCGGGGGGGGGGGGGTAGACGAAATATTAAACTTCCCTCTTCCAAAAGAAGCTTTGCTGACGGAAATAAAATCCGGAATACGCCGACGTAATGAATTTTGTGAAGGCATCGCAATCTGAGTACGGAACACCGTCGTTGTTCTGTCACGGCAATCGAATGAATCTCTTCCATGGGTATTGATGGCCACTCGATATTACGGGAGACGAGATTGCTCCCGGCAAGCCTTTGGGAGCAGATAATCATCCAAGTTTTACTCATTGTCTGCTCCACAAATTAGCTAAAATATTCCACGTGATGATATTTTTCTTCAATACAATCATTCACGTTTGCAGTAGAGATCCGAAAGTTGGAGCAATTACCCAGAAATTAGCGGGTTGGTAGTCGTTCATCATCTCACTCTCCTCTCGTGAGAATAGCTTGAATGTGTCTCTAACGAAGAGTCAAAGGCAGACGATGAGGGGTTAAAATTGCCGTGGGAGGACCTAAAACCGAGTTCCACGTCACTTGAGAACAAGGCTGATTGGGCTCCTTTGACACAAGGAAATTATTTAATTAATCGATACTTTCGTGGATAAAAGCGAGCCTCTCCAAATGAGACGAAAGCAGATGATAGGGAACGAAATATCCTAAAAGGAGAAAAACCATACTTTTATAACGCTGAGAAAAGTTTTCCGCTGCATTTTTATGACAGGCATCTTCAAATCTCATTAAAATGAATTGAAAACAAATGACAGAGAGGACGAAAATTTTGGCAAGACTAGAATTCAATTCTTGCGAAAACCGCAATGTGATCGAAATTTACTTGCTCCTTTGCAAAAACGAGACAAAATAAACGATGTGAAATAGGTAAGAATTAAATTATGATTTCAGCATTACCCCAGTTCTACTTCATAATCCTTTCCTTATTTCATAGGTTCAATTCACGAAATGTGAATTGCCTATTAATTTCTTGAAACGAATTTATCTTCGTATATTTCCTTGAGGTCTTAAATCTGTAAAACTGTCAGAATATAAAAATAGTTATGAAAAATTAATTTAAAAATGTTTGGTGAAAATTAATCAGCAAAATAAGCACAGGTGGACGACAAAAATTTAAATGCACCAACGCCGAGAGTTTTAATTTGCCATACTTATACTCAAAGCAAATATTTTGCATAGATCCAAATTTTCGACGAAATGTTGATATAACAGACGGTAGACTATGTCAATATTTTATGAGCATGGAGTTAATCTCATGTTTTAGTATCCTTTCAGCTTACATCTCATGATGAAGGCGAAATCATTTCAGCCGTAACTTAAGCAAAGTCTGAGAGCAGTGATATAAATGGACCACTGAAAAAACCACGTGAGATTTATATTAGAGCGATACTTCTCTTATGCCAACAAATGCTAGGCAATTTTTCCTTCAGAGGTAACCAAATATCGCTCACCAAAAATTCTACTTATCACTGCTTGACATGCATTTTCAGTTAATTTCCTCGTAACGTTAGGGACCACCGACAAACTTCGATATAACGTCATTTCTGAGATTATGTTAATTATTTGCAGACTTTTTCCTCATACCAGTCTTGGAAAGTGACCTTTTACGTAATGTCAATCACACTGATGAAACCGTAATAGATTTTGAAGAGAAATCCACTGAATTCGCCTGGGACATTAATACCCCCCCCCCCCCATAAAATGTCTGCGTAGGTTTCGGACTGACACTTCCTTTTTTTTTAAATACCCATCTGAAGACTTCCCGACATTGTATTATGACACAGTCTTTCATAATGCTTTCAGGAGGTCTATCTATTACATTCAATCTCTTATAAATCCTTAGAGAACTCTGCACATTCCCATTGAAGCACCACCGAATTCCTAATGATTTTTAATAAGTGTTTTGAGCGTGACCTGGAAAGTTTCCTTAAGGAAATTGGAAAAGCAACACGATGAACTGTAACCAAACCAAATTCTTCCAATAAGCAGTCCAGCAACACCGCTTAAACATGATGGTTTTCCTTGCTTATTTTTCGTCCGCGTTAAACATGGGCGATTTTAAAGTGGCCAGACAAGATTTCATTCGTCTCCCCTTTCACTATGACAAGTGCAGCTAGTTTTTTTTTTAAGTCGATGGGTTAATTCGTGGGGTAAACGAGTTAAAATTCAAACTCGAGGTTAGGATTAAATAGAAACGCGCCTTTCTTTCGGCACGTCAAAATTTTAAATTCTTAACACTCCTAGCTGGAATTTACGGTTAATTCCCCTAAAAATTTTATACACGTAACATAGGTGCAAGGGATGACGACTATTTGAATTAATTGGTACGTATGCATGGAAAAAATGTTCCTACGCCATTCATTAGCGGAATAAGAACTCGCGAGGTACATGTGCGGTTGCAAAAGCGGATAAGCGAAGAGGTTTATGGCATTTCCGCCCGGGAGGGGCAAGGATGACCATTTTCGGGAGGGGGGGGGGGGCACCGCAATACTAGGCCATTATGCGGACCGAGGATATTTCTGTCCCAATGATGACCGAGCGACGGAATTAATTTCACTCCTCCCTCGTCACATGACCTGTTGTGCAACCTGCCATAAAATTACAAAGTGGTATAAAATTATTTCCAATTGCATTTACATAAGCGTATTCTTTTCACTGCTTTGCATACCCGCCCGCACTTGACTCGCAGATGGGAAGGGACGTGGTGCGAAAGTCGCACAGCAATATTTCCCAACGTGAAGCACCCGGCGAACAAACCAAAGGTTGCACTAACGGGGATTTCAGAGGGCTTGGAGCTGGGCAAAGTTAAGGGTTTGAGAAGGGGATCTGTATGTTAGGAATGAAATCCAACTCAAAATGCACATCGCAGTGATGCTCTTTAGGAGCTTATGCGCCCAATAGTCATTCATCAAGAGAGACTGGTACACTACTGGAAGGTTGAGAAGAATAAATGCCACGTTGAAGGTTTTTTTAAGGGGGTGAAAGCAGACGATGGAGTCATAAACCAAATGTGATGAGGGATCACTTTGTAGTTGTGAAAATAAAAGGATCCAAAGTGAATATGGCAATGATTCCAAACGGTGAGGCTCTGTGTTTTTTTCCAGGAAAAAGGATCTTAATTATTCGGCCAATTTTCCGAAGCATGGGCTCAGAGGGGATGGAAAAGTTTTCAATAATTGTGGGGAGGTGTGAAACATGTTCGGGAATTACTAGAGTGTAGGATTCAGCTTAATCAACGATAAATGTTTAGTACACAAACAAAAATTCATTTAAAAAATTATTACCGAGTGTAGTTATAACTTTGACGTCGTAGAATGCGTAGAGCTTTATTTCCCTTGGATGAGTACTGACCACTACATTAATCTTTCTCGACACAGATATCGATTTCCCATTTCAGCAATAGAGTATTCATATAATCAGAGTTTCAAAATAGGACGCCGATGTCTGGGTGTTCGTTGGGAGGAGAATGATGTGCCTATTCGGTCACATTTTGAGTGAAGAGTTAAAAAGTATAATCTGTGTTAAAAAGTATAACAATGGGACGAATAACAGAAATGGAATTGTGCTGAAATTAATCTTTGGAATGGTGAGTTTTCAGAGTGCATATATTACTGAATAAATTTTAAAAAATATGGAAATATGTAAATTTTGAATATCAATTCAATCCAAACCGTTCTTAACCTCTTGAGGAAACTGGGTTTATTAAAAGTGTGGATTATTACCAAGTTTGATTTATTATTGAAAAGCGGAATTATTTTAATGACTCCATACGTATTCATTATTGATTTTTTAGCATATAAATTAGCCGAACCTGATGAAGATAGTTTGAGCAAGGAATAACCTTAGATCTTTCATCAGAGCGTCTCCCTCATGAATAGTTGGTAAACACTGTTTGAACTGAAGGTCACAAAATGATAACAAAACATCTTCAAAGAATCGGCTCAAACTAAATTGACCCCATACCTACGAGTATGATACTAACGCAAATTTCACATGTACTCGTCTCAAATCCAAAGCTAGTTCTTATTCTAGCCACAAATAATTTTTGCGACGAATTTTCAAGGATTCTTTGCCAATCTTAATTTGATGATGACGTGATTTAATTTTTCACCCATAGTCGCTGTCGATGAGATATCATATTGTGATTATTTTCCTCATGGGGTATAGCGTTTATAAACAGGACGAAAGGAATATAAAACGGAAAAAAATGCATCATAACCATTAATGCCAATTTTAACTCATTAAAAATCATTCTTTCCTTAAGGAAATTAAGACGTGAAACCTTTACTTAAGGTCCTCAGGGTACCTAATTTGCATGTTCACCTTATGAATGTCCATGGTGGTATTTGCAATTTTTTTATGGAGGCTTAGATTGAAAACAACATTTCAATTTTAGCAAGGGATTATTGAAATTATTTTTGGAGGGAGACATCAGTAAGCCTATCGAAATCAGTCTTAACGACCAGTGACGGAGTAATAACAATGAAAAATAATGCCAAACTGCGATACGAGCTTAATCTCGAAAATGCGAGAGGACTTCACCGACTACCGAAATCACCCATTGCAAATCCACGCAGGGCTTCTTCTCAATCGTATTTCTCGCTCTCCGAGTGTTCCATTTCGGCCACGTAGAGCACAAGCATTCTATACCGACTAGCCGAGGGCGCAAGCCATTCCTGAGGGCTGCGTTGCGTACGGTCCCTGAATGCCAGGAGATTATGGAAAGTGGGGACAGGGAATGACAGGGGAAAAATACGAAGACGCTAGGGCCGCGCACCGTGCGGAAAGCCCGAGGGAGAAGACCGCTTACCTTAAGGGAGGAATTTTTAATAAAATCGTCGCCTTCCCCTGCCGACCTGGTTGTGTGGCTAGGTTCCCCTAAAATGTGGTTAGAATTCGTCGCGATAAAGACACGGGCCACGCCGCAGGGATGCTCCGCTTAAAGGTGAGCTCAAATGGTTCATTCTCCTGCGGAGCAATAGACTACTACGCAGTTAGACCCGGTAAGCCCGACCATTGTTTTTAGTCATCGCATGCCACTCTACATGCTGAACTTGAGCGTATGCATGTTACAATTCTTGACTGTAGTGATTCTCTATTCTTAACACTACTTAATATCTCAGTTTCACAGCTTAAAACATAACTATTCACGAAATTAACGTATTTCAACATGAGTATTCATGAAGCGCCATTGCGCTATGGTGCTGTTCGTCAGTAGAGAAAAAAAACCAACGTCATAACCTTCACACGTCGTACACACGCCTTAATATTCCTCACGAAAAATATATATGTACATCATTTAACCTTTAATAATTAGCATGTATTAAAATTACTGGTGCGTCTTGCACCCAGATTTATAACTATTATTTTCGGCCTAATTTGCGGCTTATGAATAATTATCCCGGTGATTTAAATATTTACCAACCTTTTATTCAATTTACGATGGGAATTTGACTCCTCATAATCTCCGTGCATTTGTATTTTTTTGTGTGCTCTCTTGCATACTAAAAACCGAAAAATATTCATACCACGATGTAGTAACGGACATCTGTGTGCGACCTCTACCCTTTAGATTAAGGATATGCTGCCATCCGATCATATGCTCAAGCCCTTGTGTTTATTTAACAGATCAAACGATTTCCAGATCATCCCCTTGTCCCCTGCAGTAACTTTTAACGACGGATACCATACGTCCATCGACCTCGTCCATAAAGTAAGATGTATTATTTACGAGGACTCGACTCAACAGATCACGAAGGTGGTAAATATTGGATGAGAATAAAAAAAACGCTAGTCGCTAGGAATTCAACAAAATACGACCACGCAAGCTTACCTACGGAGTACAAATCAGAGAGAAACTACGGGCTGTTTGCTCACTCGCGGAATGCATTATTATGTCCTCTTCAAGTGCGTCCATGAGAAGTCGTTTAATACATTTCCAAGGGATTTACGACCTTGCACGGCCCGTCACCGAAGTCGGCGGGCGACCAACAACGCTGGCCGAATTGCGCCGAGATCTCATCCTCGGGAAATGACACTCGACGCCCTTCATTAACAACTCTCAGGACTCCACGTGAAGAAGAAGGGAGAGAGGGAAGGGAGACACTACGTATTCGAAACGTGAACACCCTAAAAAATGAAGAAACTGCATTAACGAGCGGCGCAACATATCACTCCCGTGACCCGTCATTTTCGTTTGTTTATTATTATTATTATTTTTTTAATCCTTGCCCGAGTGATTCACACCCCGTGCATAGTGTTGCAAGGGGCAGAGAAAAAAAAACACGGAAAAAGATGAGAAACGAATCCCGCGACGTGTGGCGCTCCATTTTTGCGGAACCAATTAACGAAGCCCTAGCCGGGTGATGCTCAACTTAATCGGGAGACCGAGAGAGAAAGAGCAAGAGACATGAGGGCGGGGGGGAGACGGAGGGAAAGGGGGCATTCGAGAGACTTTCCGCGGGTCCGCGCTCACGCTGACAAGGAAGAAGGGATAGTGGCCGTGCCCCCGGCCACCACCCCATCCCCAAACCCCGGGTGCACATCGTTAAGAGGACGGTACGGATAATGCCCTTCGGCCACCCTCCTCGTCCTCCCCCCACCCCCACGCAGCATCCAGCACCATTCCGACTCACCCTCCACCCCCATCACCCCAACGTGATTGGCCCTGGCTCCACTCCTACGCGAATTTGTATGTAAATGGCGTATCTCCCGTGGTGCTGGTGTCGGTAGGTGAGCGCGCGTTCCCATCTCCCGAAGCACCCCGCCTCTAACGACCACCATGCCACCCCTCCTGATCTCCCTCTCACCAGTTTGGTGGTGAGGGGGGGGGGAATGGAGAGGAGAGAAAAAAAAGAAACGGCAAGAATTAATATGGTTTAAGGGCACCCTCACACAGCTCCGTGTGTGTGTGCGCGCGTGTGTGAGTGGGTGGGGAGAAGGTATGGGGATGAAGGGTTGCGGGTGTCGTACCGTGCGCCATGGACGTGGGGGCGAGGGGAGGGAGGTGTGAGGGAGGGGGGGTCGGAGGCGGCTCGGCCGTGGTGTCGGTTGGCATTGACGACGGGGGTTTAGGGTGTGAGTGTGTGCACCGGATGGAGAGCGGGGCGGGGGTGGGGTGGTAGCGAGAGAGAGAGGGAGGGAGGTTTATCGTGGAGTTACAGTCGCAGCGGGGAGGAATGGGTTTACGGCAGGCGGGGGCGCCTAAGCTGAGGCATTTAAAGGGACTTTCTATCCCTCCCCCCCTCTCCCACACCTCTCTCCACTCCTTCTCTGTCCCTCTCGCCCCCGAGAGTCAATTCCGGGCGGCTGCGTCCATGTGCCGCCGCCGGAAAGGGCCGGTGCGAGGAAGGGCGGACGGTGGGGGGGGGGAGACGGCGTCGGGAGTGAGAGACGGGTCCACGGCGCGATCCCATGAGCGGGCGCGATCAATCGTTCCGTTTTCGTGGGGTCGAGGAGCGTTTCCGTGCCCACGGGATCGAAACGGTGGGCACCGACACTGGGTATATTTTCCGCGTGGGTCAGCGGGTGTATAATCGAGGCCTTCGCAGCGTGCAGAACATCGACTTCTCGGGAGACCTCTTCTAAAAACCTCCTTTTAATACATTTTGCCGCGACAGCCTAACGCTTGCAGGTAATATCATAGAAGACTTTCACCTATCATTTAAATTTATTTTGAGTTTCAGATTGTCTGAGAATTATAGTTTAAACCTAACATACGTTTTTCTTATTTCGGAATTTAGTGAGGTATTAAGGCTCTCAGTTGAAACATTATAGTTACCCAAAATTGCACTTTTAGTGAATATACATCCCTCCCCATAGAGTGCAATATTGACGTGTTGGAAGGGCTTGTGTCTTCTGATGACTCCTAGGGCTGTGCAGGCAGGAGCAATGATAATTGTTCCTTGAAGGGTCATCCATTTCAGATAGGTCAAAGTGTGGGGCCCAGACGAAAGGAAGTCCTCGCTGCTTTTGCTCCCGGTCGGGCAGCTGCGAAAGCGACGCTGGGGCGATAATTTTGTCAATGCCGTCACATCAAAAAAATTATTGAGGAAAACACGGGGAACCGCCTCAATTAATTATCGTATGAACAAAAATGGACTTATAACTGAGTCCTCTTAACTAAGGGATGCGGCCCGCTGAGCCATGTTCCGTACCGGTTAGCGGGAGAGACAAACCTGCGGCCGTCATCTCACGAAGTCCTACGATGCAAAGCGAAATCGATCGCAGAAGCAGTGAAGAAGAAACGGAAGAGGATCAAAGCAGTTAGGATAGGGACTTGGCATGCTAGGATGATGTTGAGGATCTGAAAATTAGACAATATTAAGCGGGATGAAAGGAGGGGCAATACGTATAGAAATACATTCTATGGCTGTCCAAAGTGAGATGGAAAGTTGGCAGGGATTATTGGAGCTATGGTTATAGAGTAATAGAGAGGGGAAGAGAGCCAATCAGGATTGAACAAAATGGTAGGAAGAAGCATAATTACAATAGGGCAGGCGAATCATATAATAGTATTAGTAGAAGAGAAAGCTGAACCAGCAAACTTGGCCATTGTTCAGTTTTACATTCCAGAAAGCAGCCATAGGGAAGAAGAAATTGACAGGGCATACGACCAGTTGGAGGGCATAAATGCGATCGTTCCAAGGAGGTTACATGTGATAGTGATGAAGGTTTGTAAGCGACTTTGGGTGAAGGGAAAGATGTCAGTGAGGAAGATGACTACGGCTTAGGAACAAGAAATGAACGCGAGGAGGAAGCAATCGAGTTCTGTAGGAAATATGGTTTAATTATAACGAACAGTAGGTTTAAACACCAATATAGGCGTAGATGCCCAGGGATTCAAAAATATATCATTTACACTATATTATGGTCAGGGGCATTGTGATTGATTCGCAGATTTCCCGGGATCGGATGCAGATTCAAATGATAATATTGTGCTAATGAAGAGTATTATCAAATTTGAGAGGAAAAATCAGAGAAAACGGTTGAGGAGATGGAATGCAGTAGCATTAACCGGGACGAAAAGGAAGGAGTACCAGCAGGTTGTACAGAAAATTATGAGTGAGGACAATGAGACGGGTACAATACGTAAAAGAAGAATGAAAACTTATCAAAAAGGGATATGGGAAGCTGTAGGAAAGCATAGGAAAAGTAAATATGAAAAGGACGATACATCCTTGGATTACAAACGAGGTGAATAGTATGATAAATGAGGGAAGAAAATGGAAGAATTTAAACAGAATTAGATAGAAGAAATTGCACAGATTGCTCTGATTTGTCCTCATGAATCTGATAGTACTCTTCATTAGCACTATATTATCATCTGAATCTGCATCCCATCCCGGGAAATCTGCGAATTAATCACAGAACTGAATGATAAAATGAAAGTAAATAGGGCAAAAGAAGCGTGATGGAAGGCAGTGTAACTATGTGGAAAGCTTACAAGGGGTGGAGTTCGTGCGCTATACGAGACGGTGAAAGCACTGTCAGGAAGCAAGAAAGAAAATATCTTGCAAACAATCAAAGATAAATCAGGAAAATTATTAATTGAACCAGGAAAGATTCAAGATAGATGGAAAGAATACATAGAGGAACTATAAGGTAAGGATATCAGACCAAAAGGTTTAGGCATAGAAAAAGAATTTGATGTAGATGGGGACGGGATATGCAAAAGCGAGATACAAAGGGTAGTGTGGGAATTGAAATCGGATAAGGCCGAATTGGTTCGAACTATTCGAGTAGAACTACTTGAAAAAAAGAGAAAATCGTGGAAGGAAGAGTTTTTATTGTCTATTTGGTAGCATTTATGAGGGAAAAATTTGGTCCCAAATGTAAAAAGATCAGTATTAGATCCCATCCCACAAAAAGGAAAAGTCAGCCGAATGTTAGGACTATTGAACAATAAGTTTGATTTTACATGCAGCTAAAGTGGTACTTAGGATGATCAATAAGAGGATGGAGGGGAGGGAAAATGATTGCTTAGGGAATAATCAGTTTGGGTTCAGAAAGGGGCACTCATGATTTCATAGCAGCAACGAGGTCACTAACAGAGAGGAACACAAAATACAATCAGAATATATATGTTTTTTTCGTCGATTTCGAGAAGGCGTTCGAAAGAGTCAATTGAAGTATGAAGTAATTTAACCAATGTCTTTCACACACCATTGGGCTTAGTGCTGGGTGAACTCTACCATCAACTACCAAACCCACCTTTGAGTTGATTACTGTGTTCATGGTTTTTTATAGGAGAAAATAGGACAATATTGGAGGGATAAGAGGTTTATCCATAAAATGCACGTCTCAGACTGCTCAGATGCGAGTGGCGGGATGGTCAGTGTGAGAGAAAAGAAAAGAAAGACAGAGATGTCCAATATAACCCGCACGTTTGAACGTATACTTGCAGAAAATGGTAAAAGAGGCATGGAAAAAACTAGAGATAGGAATGAACGTCGGTGGGGAATTCATTGAATCTATTAAGTTCTCGGGAGATCGAGCTTTAGCTTGCCAGTCAGCCAAAGAGTTGGAAGCATCTCTGAGCGCATTAGAACGTCAGAGTGATAATGATGGAATACTAATCAATATATATAAGTCAAAGGTGACGAAATTTTCATCGAATGGAGAGAAAACCTTGGGCTTGCCGTAATATTGAGTGTTTTCGCATTAACATTCCATATGTAAGTCAACAATATCTCTCCATCTGTAACAAAAGTTTATATTTTATCAATATCTATCGCCCATGACACATCAATTATATCCCCCATTGTTTCATATCGGCAAATTCATCCCTATCGTCATACCGAGGATAATTATCCATCCTTAATACATTCGCTCCTTAAAATTGTCATCATCGAGCTGGTCGATATAAAAAGATATTGACTTGGTCTCAATGTGTCACCAGATAGCTTAGCCCTTAGAGGATTAAAGAAATATAGGAGTGATTTAGAACTTCCATTAGCGGATGTTCGAATGGCATATTTTGCCTCCAAACTGGACTTAGCCTGTGACCCAATGCCCCGTAGTCTGTTCTCGGCGAACGGACTCGTCCGGGCATAACGCCAGAATATCTGCTGAAAAATCGGAGAACGTGAGCCATCAAGAAGAGAAACCGAGCACGCAAGAATTGCGCTCTCAATAGTTTCTCTTACGATTATCACCAGATTTGAGCAATCACGACGTTGGCAGAATGGAGCTTAATACTTGGACACGAAGCAAAAAAAAACAAACGAAAGCACTAAACATTTTATAGAGGCATTAAAGCTCATCGATCAGAAAATCTAATATTTAAATCAATAAAATAATTATGCTTTTATTTTCAACTATTTCCAATTAGATGCATTGGAAAAATTAATTAATTGTTGTCCCGATATGGTACTGGGTGAAATGAAAACCAGTCTTCTGGATCGTGCTTGAAAAAGAGATTACCAAAAGATGGACTTACAAATGTTGATGTTCGACCCTGGGAATGAGTTGACTCGATAGCTCGAACTCGTTTTCAAAACATTCCTCGTTTGTTTTGTCGAATCGAACTTGCTTTTTCTACACGCGAAGGACATTCTTAGAGAACTGGTAGTGGTAAATGACTCTTATAAAACGCCATCCTTGGTGCCGTTCGGAGACGAAGGTGACTTTCGAGACTTCGTCAACTCTCTCCAGAATACTTTTCGAAGAGCGCAAAATGGGGGAGAGTTTTGCAACTGTCGCGGTTTTGCTACGGGATTAACCGGCTCTTAGTAACAGTATAAGAAGAATCAATACCTGGATTAAGAATCGAATTTCAGATAAACCATACTCCAGCCACTACCCCATTTTCCACGAAGCGACACGTGAGACTGTTGAAAAATAATAAAACCTCAGAGAGAGAGAGATAGAGAGACCAGTGGATTTTACCTCAGAATTGAATCTTAAGACGATTAGAATTAATAGAGCTTCGAGAGTCATAATTCGTTGAACTAACGGAATGAACTTTAATCATACTCATCGCAAAATAAATAAATGCCTGCTTATTTAAAATGCTATTCAGGACAGCCTGGCGTCCATAGTTTTCTCATTACAAGGGGATGTATACATAACTAGCACGTTTTATTTAAGTGCCTCGCATCATTAATGATCAATCATAAAAATTACAAGGAAAGGGTTGGTGCGGTTGCTGACGTACGCACGGACGGCCCAGGTTCGAATCCTGGAGACGGCAGGTATTTTCATTGGTATCCCGATCCCTGCTTGAGGTATTTCGTGGAGAGCACTTAGTACGCCGTGTAGTAGTAGGAGTGAGTACGCCGACCGTCGAATGGGACGTAAAAACTGCGGACCCCTTGGCGCCCATCGTTAAGAGTAGGCTAATGCCGACACTGAGTTTCTCTCCACCCTTCCTCCTTTCCCATCCATACCTAATGGTGTAAATGACCTCAGCTGTCGATCACATCCCCCAAATCAGCTATCACTGCTACTACAAAATTTGTAACCATTTATTTTTTTCCAAAATTATTTATTTTCAATTCGATGTACTGATACCGAGTCACTGAGTACTGAGTCACGACCAGCCTATTTCTTTCTGCCGACCTCTATTGATCATTTTTGGGGTAACTTGTTCCTTGGGCTCACATTGAAATAAATGCATGAAGTCTCAATTTTACCTAAAACAAACAGTCTGTTAGGCAAGCCGTTCATACACGAGAAGAGGGCATATATTATCTCGATGAATGAAAATAGGGACGAAACAAAAGAGCAGCTGCATGTTCTCACTGCCCTAATTAGTGCCAATGTTATCGTCGCAAAGTTATTGCCGAAAGATCGATTGATTTTAATTTTGGCTAAAGCTTGTTCGTTCCGAAATATATTTTCAGGCACCGAGAGAAATCAGGGTAGGAAGTCGAAATATTCTGTTTTTTTCAGTTAAAACATGCTACGCTTTCGAGCAATCAGAAAGCGGAAAATTGATGGATTACATGAATCACACACGAGATAGATGCTTAAAGGTAAGGTATACAAGGATACTTTGAAATCACAGGAAAACAACCTTAAAATACACGTAACGAAGAGTACTCTTCGCTATTTTGAATCGATATCAAATTATTACCACCTTACAAAAATATTTATGTTTTCGGGCACATTTATTTCGATTGATACATACTTATTTATGGAAAATTTTGGGGATCTTGTAAGTAAATACTGATTTTTAACCTGGCGAAAATATATTTTTATAACATGTAAACAGGCGGAGGCATAAGAATAAATTATAGCTGGTACGCTTAGGGAATGCGTATTCATTGGAAATACATTACGAGTTTACAACAACTCACAACTTTTATGATACGTGCAAAGTTTCAACACTCTATGGTAGCTTTTACTCAGATAAGAGGATATATTATGATATAAAACTGTCATCTTTTCGCGACCGAAGGTTGAATGCTTTTCAACTAATTTACTCTTTAAGAAACCGGGAGAATTTCAATTATATTGGCAAAAAGCACGTTTAAATTGGAAGATAAAAGGGTCGTACCCACATTCGATTCTTGCTTTTAAAATCACTTCGATCAGTCAGATGAATGATAACCATTTCATTGGGTACCACACATTTGTACTTACCCGTGATGCAATGAAAATTTTTCTTCTTAGAATCAAAAAGGAAGTAAAAAAATTGAAAGATAATGCGATACATCCCCAATTTAAAACCAGTGACTACAAGCTACACACTGTTCTCGAAAGTTCACCTTTGGTCCAAGGGAAAACGTAGAAGAGAATCAGATAGACGATGACTATTTTCCTTTGACCTTAAAAGATGAGCGGTTGTGTGATACCGACGACGTCACTGCTAACCCTTTCAGGGAGGAATATAAATGCCAACCAATGGAAGTCGACTGAAAAGGACGCCGGATGACATCCACGAAAAACATCGCGGCGTGAACTCTGTAGTCTTAAAAAAAATTTTTTTTTTCGCTTCCGTTGGGAGGGGCCGAAACCAATTTGACGCCAGCGCAGATGTTGTTTTCATCACCGTCCGCAACAAAACAGCCTCGGTAGCGATAAACAAGCGCGGGGGTGTGCTATCGGGGCGAGGGTTTACTACTCGTGGATGGATCTCGAAAAAGGATCGAGAAAGAATTCTAAGTCCTTTTCCAGATAACCGGGTCATTGTGACGAGTGAACACGATGCATCCAACGACAACATCGAATGAACGCCTAGATGTCTCGCCTATGATGGAAACCTACGGTCTTCGGGCTTGCTCTGTGATGACAACGCAAAAATTATTTTGAAACTGTTGTGAATAGAAAGACAATGATCAACAATTTATTGATCATAAGACTTATGATACCTGACTCATCATGCTTACAGTTGCAATCGGATATATATAATTCACCGAAGGATGTAGTCATGTCGTGCAAGTCGATACTCTTTCAGGTTAACTCCATGCTTGATAACGTAGCGCTAGTACTACTCGAGAGTAATCCGAACAGAATCCGAAACCTTATCGCTAGCCTGGAGCACACCTTGCTCACGAGGATAACCGAATGTGGACCTGATCCATAGAGATATGGAATTATTAATTTTCTTTTTTTATCGTCTTATATAACTACTAGCACTACACGGCGAGGCGGAAAAAATCTCAAGTTTTGCCTTCCCCTAAACGTTTTCCGATCATTTTATCCAAGAAACTGGAGATTGAGAGGTTTTGGAGAGGAGATGTATATTAACAGGTTATAGTAGGTCCGCATATATTAAATTCCGCAGTTTTACTTTCCTAATTATTTTTTAGTTTCCGGTAAGACACCAATAGAATATGCGGCAATTAGCATTTTTTGTTGCCGTCGTCATTGATTTATTGTAATAGCAAGCGAGAATATATTTGTCATATATTTTCTATTTTTCACTTTTGAGCTTTTATTTATCTTTATCTCGATATTTTGAACTGGGAATGAAGTATTCTAGTAAGTAGATAATTTTGTAATTTTTATCACTAAGTATATCGAGTTTAATTTCTGTAAATCCCCCATCTCCTGATGCTTCTCTCTCTCTCTCTCTCTCGCTCTCTCTCTCTCAGTATAACCTGGTAGTCATATTTTTCATTAATATGCCAGCCTGATATTTTTACCCTACTGAGTTGTGGTCTTTACCTAAATGATATATTTTGTCAAGTTCCACGCGCATTTTATTGACAACATCTTTATGCTTACGTATGTAGTGTCTTTTACCTAGTATATTACAGCCATGAATTACGTGTCCTGATGTTTTTTTTTAAATACTCTGCATCCGTCATCTGTAATTGCCTTTTCCTTAATTACATCGTATTATGATATTTAGTAGTCAGGACAATAAAAATAAATAAAATTTAAGGGAGAATTAATGCGGAGGTGGTATATTAAGTGTTTATCCCACAGCCTTTGGGAATGTATCATATTTTTTTTTTAGCTGCGCCGGGAAACCGCACGTTGGTGGAGATTAAATTAATTACCTCCATGGCATTACCGCCCTCGCTGAAGCCGTTAGTTAGCATTTTCGCCTTTAGCGCCGACAGACTGCCGGCCTAACTGAACAAACTATGTCGCGGTTTAAGCAGAAAGTCGGAAATCCCTGTGTGGGGATTTGGATGCAATTAACAAAGAAAGCAAATGAGCGCTCACATTCTTTAAATCCCATCCAAAAATACAGTGCTCTTAATATTTAGTCCGTTCTCCGCGCAGCATTCATAATTTCACAGACTGTAGAGCACAGCCCGGGAGGAAACCTAGTGCCTCCACTCGATTTCTCACTCCAAATAACTCACTTTCGGCACTTAAATTTTTGTGTTGAAGCTCATACAATAGCAGCAGCTGATTAAAAGAACATCAAAAGCATTGGAAATGCGGCGCCATAGAGGAATTTTGGAAATTTGAATGGGGGACGAAGGTACCTAATAATGACAAGGCCCTTCGAAGAGAAAGCAAGAAGGAAGCCAATTAAAGACACAAATATGGAGGAGATAGAGGCAAAGATGGAGCGAGGGAAATTTAATGGAGACATCCCAAGGCCGAAAATACAAAAAGTATCTCAAAATGAAGAAATGTGACCGAAGACGACTTAATAAAGAATGAGTAGTAAACGATAAGTCATCCATTGATCTAAACCTCAATGACACAATATAGAAATAATCACATTACTGAATAAGTTGGAGAGATACTGAAAATCAATAATCATATCATTAACCCATGCGCTCATGATCGTGACGCTTTCACACCTTCTGCCAAAGCAGACGATCTTATATGAGCTCGTTATTTCTAGCTGAAATAACATACCTCATCATTTGATCCTTTTATAACCCTTACGACATTGTGCCTGTGAAAAAATGTTCTCTCGAATGCGCTCTCAATCTAGTTCCGAGAAAAATAAGAAAACCAATGCCAATTAACGACTTCGAAGATGTGAAAGTAAAAAAATGCTTGAACACCTATTAGCTGATTAGGAAGTGAAAATTAGTGTCGACGCGGACACATTTCTTTGGCTGAACACGATGGATTCATCATATATCTTTTTAACTATTGAATCAGGGTGAGGAGGAGGTGATGGGAGAGAGAGAGAGGGGGGGGGGAAGACGTAAACCGTAATATTCAAAGCGTGAGATGCTCGGATGATTCCAGAGATTCTGACGGAAAACGCCGACGCGGATCAAGTTCGAGTTTTCACTCGACCCGGCGATGAAATAGCAAAATTACAGTTAATTTATTTCCTATTATGCTCTCCTCATGCATCCATAATTCGTGCATATCAGTCATTATATGCGTATAACCCGTTTGGCTCCGATCCCTCGCACTAAGTAAACGAGCCGGGGCACACGAGTCAGTCGGGTGAATAAAGTGGCACGGCAGGGAATTAATTTGAGGACGTCCCCTCCCGTCTTTTCTCGCGGAAGTGAAAGAATGCCCATTTCCGTGGAAACGGCAGAAAGGCTTCCCGCGTCCCCCCCTTCCAACTCTCCCCAACCCCATCCCTCCCTCCCACTCACCCCGCCCCCTCCCTTTTCTCCTCTCGCACGTCGACGCGAACTCTCGCGGGACTTGGGAGGCGACCGCGCCACGGGAGATGGGGCGGTGAAACAAAAGGGGAATGAGATCACTACTCCCTCTCACAAAGGGGCTGCCCCACGCCGCCCTCCAGCCCATGACATTCTAACCCCCCCACCCTCCGCCATACGTCCCCACGCTCCACTCTCCGCCTGGAAGAGACTGGTGAGACAGCTGAGGGAGAAAGGCGAAAGAGAGAGAGAGATCGAGGAGGAAGGAGACGAGGGAGGGTGGCAGCGGGGAAGCAGATGAAAGGAGCGGGATTTCAGGGAGAGAAAGAGAGAGAGAGAGAGCAGGTCGCGGAAGAACGACGCCCGGGCGAACAGCCGTCAGCTGCCATCTTTTTTTCCTTTGTGTGGGAGAGAGTGGGGGACAGGGAGAGAGAGAGGGTCGCAAAGGGGGGGGGGGTTGAGGATAAGGGAGATATCCACCAAATGGTCACAAATCGCTCTGGAGGATGGCCCCTCGTTTTCCGTTTAGTTTTCATCCCCTCGCCTCGACCACCCCTCCCGCCGCCCCGCGGGGTGGAGAGCACAGCAATCTTGCCCCGGGGAGGACGGGGTCGGTAGGAGACCCATCCACATGTATATGGGTATAAAATCGCTTGAAACTTCTCGCGGGTCCCGACTAGCTAAATGAGCAGGGGACAACAGCTTGGGATATTGAAAATATTGGATTCCGAGGGAAGAGGGGAGGGATAAAAAAAACGACGGCGTTCACGGGGGTTGGAGGGGGGGACAAAGGCGGTCAGGCGAACAGACTAGCAATTCTCTCGTACCCTGAATGAGTGAGCGCGAGAGGGCGGCGGGAGTGATTTATTTATCGACCTATCGATGAATAAAAAAATACCGATCGCCCCCACAGTGCCACGCGGCGGAAGAGAAAATAATGTTTCGACGTTTGGTGCATGCTGGAATAGGAATCTGGATGTCGTGCTCAGAAATTGTTATCCTCTATTTTTGGCCAATACTGATAAACGAGGAGGTTTGGGATCAAAATTGACGAGGACAACGGAAAGGAGTGCAAATAATATTTCACATTCGGTGGACGTTTTGCTGTTTTTTTTGGGAAATATAAATACGTATTCCCTTAGAATGCATTCTAACGAGTTCCTCAAAATGTTTTTTTTTTATCGTTCTCGTGATCATTATTCTAAAAACGGTTCCGGGAGGTCCTTAACCTGTAAATCCCTCTTCATCCAAGTATAATGGTGGGTTTCTCAGCCTTCGTCTGAATGTCATTTCCAATATTAGGATTTCCTTTAGTGTTAAATACATCACTGGAGAAGTATAGAAGCCCACCAAATATTTCAAAACTTATTTTATTAAAGTCTCCCAATTCCTTGTTCCTTTTATGATGAGGGATTGCTGAAAAGGAAATATTTGGGAACAAAAGGAAATTTGCCATGGAATCTCGCTATTTTTAAATTTCCTCAATGTTCTCTGAACTTTAAACATAATAAAAGGTAAATGACGGAATGAAGTTTCCAATTTTGATCATCCGCTCTCTTTTGGCCAATGTGCTTCCTGCACACCATCCACTGATGAATCAAGCAAACATGTAAATTGAAATCTAATATTTACATTTATCCTTCAATTATTAATTAATTTGTGACTTCGCGATTTCCGCGTTGATTGTAATTCAATTAGCAGTTTTAAGTTCGAGTTATTGGCATTTTTTAATGATCGTGGGTTATGTGTAGACACTGGTAAATTTTCATCGTGCGTTTGCATACATTTTTACTTTTAATTACTGATAGCAGCCAAAAAAGAAATTTTCTCTGTACCTGATAAAATAGCTGAGGCACAAAAAGAAGTTCCCATATTCTAGTTTAACTACAGTTTTGATCTCATGGTCGTTGGAATTGGGACGAGTAAGGAGGAAAGCTGACCATGAGGGGTCAAATTAGAGGCTATCGAGGCATTCTTCTCCAGAAGATAGCACGATCCTGATCTGATTCACTCGTTAGATAACCATGACATTTCAAATCACTTTCGCTCCGCGAGCTTTGGAAAATACGCATACGGTTAATTTACGTGTCCCACATAAGTTTAGCACCATACCACTAATGGACTACCCTTATGAATATTAAAGCAGGGGCAACGGGGTGGTTGGTGCGTTTATCGTAAACCCCTGACGCCTTCTAGGGAGGAGTCGTGGAGAATCCGTCGCCCCTGGATCGCGATGCTCGTGCCCAACCCCACAACTGCGGTCTCTGACAAACGACGAATTAATGAGAAACTCACCGAGGGATCGGAAGGGAGGGAGTGAGGGAACACGTGGAAAGCGAGCCTTGCGACGAGAGAATCCTCTCCGCGTTATCGAGAGAGATCGCTTCGCGGCGTAACTACGCCGGATGCGGGGTGGTAGTCAACGTGGGAGGGGGAAGGAGGGGGAGGGAAGGGAGAAAGAGGATGGGGTGAGGGGTTGACGGGGATGGAATGCTCCTAAATTTGCACCTTCCCCGAGAGAGGAAGGAAAAAGTACGTTCGCACGCACGTATAAATTAAAAAAAAGAAGAATAAAAGCGATGAAAACGAACGTTTCGACCTACCTCGTACGGGGCATTTTTTAACGATCCCTCTCGCTGGTGCGCGGGAGTACGTCCTCTTCCCTCCCTTCGTTATCGGTGCTTCGCCCTGCGCACACGGAGAATTAATAAAAAAGGGAGAGCGGTGAAGGAGGAAAAGTAGGGAAGGAAATGAACGAGGAAACCGAATGAAAGGAGAAGAGACCAGAGGGAAAAGAGAAGCGCGAGTGAGGACGGCACCATCATCCACGTTACCGAATCCTCCCCCTGTCGGGTGGGGGGGGGGGAGGAGGAGGAGGAGGGGTAGATGGGACGATTCGAATAGGCGAGGAAAGGGAGGGTGGGTGGATGAACGCCGGGATATTGTGGACACGTTCGTATTGCGCGAGTGAACGACGCGTACACGCGCCACGTTCCTCTCGCTCTGCCGAGAGCGGTCCGCGAATTTATTCATCTCCATTATTTGCTTTTTTTGCGGACCAGGTGCGGTGGTGGCGCAGCAATCCCCCGGAGGTGGATGACACCATCTCCGGAGCTCCAGTCGACGGGCAACCAGAGTATCGCCATTCCCTCTCTCTATCTCTCTCCCTCCCGCCCTCTTTCTATCCCGTGGTATCCAAAGGGGGATGAGTTCCGAGGTGGTAGGGTGAAGGACGAAGTGCGGAACGGGGGGCGGTGCAGGGTCGTCAAAGTTTACGGCAGAGATCGGTTATAACGACTTCCGAGGGAGTGTGGCAAAAATATCGCACCCGGCGCGTCGAAGGGGTATCACACCCGTATCGGGGGAAGTAGTTCCTTCCTCGGACTCTTGGCGCGACGAGAATCCGGATCCACGGGGAATCTCGAGCTTTCTCCCTCGTCCAACGCGAATGGACACCCCTCGAGAGTTCTTCCGGTCCATCTCCCCTTCCATATCTTCTTTTCAATGGGACAGCCTATCTCCGAAAATGGGTGCCCTTCTGTCGGATTATTGAGTCGCAGTAGGGTGGCGAAGGCGACAATATCGATGGAAACAAATGACCGGAACCATTCATTTGTTCATTTATTTGACAACTTTATTCTGGCGAGAATTAGACTTTTCAGTCCCTTCTTCCACCTAACTCCTATAAATTACATTAAGGGTTGCTGCAAACAACCATTCCCTAGATATGGATATCCACTTATAAGGGAAACGAACCCGCGACCTCTGGGTGGGCAGGCGAGGACGTTACCCCACTGCTGACAGGGCCGGCATAAATGAAGCCTGAGAGAGGAACTATGGATAACCTCGGATTCTAACCGATTATTATGGTTGGTAAAGCTTTCCGCAACTAATCCATAAGGTCTTTGGCTCGAAACCCAATCACAAAGATATGGGTATTCTGTTGACGCCAAGGAGTTTTTCCGAGAAGGTGTAATATATTTTAAAGTTGCAATATAAAATTAGGTCTGGGAAAGTTATAGAACTCATTTACTACCCGAGGACTCGGGACCAAGTGATCGTTGGCGCAAGAATATGTATAGCAGGAAACCTTTTATGATAACAAGGTACATGGTCGGGAAAGTGCTACCACAGCGGAAAATCGAGAAAAAAGCATCATCGAAAGATTAAATTATAATTGCATGAGGATTATGCAAAAATTCCCTTCATTAATCGTGTCAAGAGAAACAATGTTTGTAATGAATTGGACGATATTAAACCGTAGTTGACCTGAACTTAAGTTTCACAGATGAGGATAGAGCCCACCACAACCCACATATCAGGATAAAGGGGAGCAGATCCTTTGATTATTCCACTTTCAATTTCCCGGAATGATGTAGTACCATAATAAGTCACCCGGATGTAAAGCGGGGTCCTCTGATCAGTAGCCAAACGCAGTTCCCCTCTGTGCAACCACGAACGTGACCGGATAATGTGATCGATCTTTGAGAGCAATACCACAGACTGAAAAACGCGAAAGAACAAATATATCTGGCGAATCAACCGAGTTGCTCCGTGCGACACAGTGGAAGTTTGTACTGTGTTATGACAGCAAGTTAGTGATAAGTGTAAACCGGCTTTCGTAATTTCACTCAGGTTGATATCTCATTCGTCCGTATCGTTATCAAGCCTTTCTATCCTTCCGTGGCAGCGAATAACGGTGATTTGGAAGAGAAATAATTGGAAACTATGGCCCAGCACTGTGAAACAAGAGAGTTTATCCCAGATAAAACCAGGATATTTTTTAGTTTCATCGAGGCCAAAGTTAGTCAAATGCGGAGTGAACTGATTGGTGTGGGAAAGCATCGATCGTGCACTTTTATATTCCGGAGGGATTTCAGGCGAGGAGGATTAGCGTTAAGCACTTCACAAAACGCTCTTCATTTTTTGACTATCAGGGAATTTGTGCTCTAAGGCTGGAATCAACTGGGTACGAAAGAGATTACTAGTAATCCCACGGATAAAATATGCCAGATTTAAAATACGAAGTCTCGGAGATGACGTTTCCAAAGTGGCGCTTGCAATTCTAGTATCTTTCAAAGAATCAAAAAATGCACGCATACACCTAATTGGGACACGACGCGGCGACGAATGAAACTGAAATACATATGAGAACGTACTCCGGGAGAGAGAGATAGACGGTTATGGCGATTTTTACTTGTTTTTGTGCAAGGTTTAAATTTGAAAGGATAGATAATATGTCGTTAAGGACTGTTGAGTGATAATTAGAACAGTAATTAGGGCGTGTCGGGAAAGAAATTCGCCTTCAGCGCGGGCAATGTTCAAGGATAAAAATAGATGGAAGCAGCAAGAAGGCAACTCGAAATTTTTTCACAAATATGTGGAGAGGGATAAACATGAATGAACATATATTAAAGCTTTACGACTGAACGACACCATCTTTTAAACTTCCTTGATTGATGAAATAAAATTTCCAGGCATGGACAAGGCATTTCAAGATCAATAGCATTGTCTTATTTTTGCTGCTTAGGTGCCACTGATAAACGTAGTAAGAATTATTATATTTCCCCTCAGCCAAATGTTGATCGAGAGTCGTTCACGATCAACCTATTAACGGACATTTTAGAACTTCCTATAAGCCTATCGTCACGCACGACCAAGCTCGAGGAAACTCACATTCTTCTGTATTTGAAATTATGAATATAACAAATCCCGTTAAAACTAGCTTACCCTACGTCCAATTACACAGATCCAAAGTTCAACTAGTGCTCTGCTCGTGCAAAACGAGATGCTAGAGAGGTGGTCTTGACAGAGTAAGATTGGATAATGGCTGCAAATTATACTGGTTTAAAAATTAACTCTGGAGTGACTTCGTTAACAGTTTTCGTGCTTTCATATTTTTCAAAAAATGACAACCTTCGATTCCGCAGTTTACCTCTCTAATCTTATTTACAGATCTTTTCCACAAACCTGATATTATTCAATACCTTTTTAGCATCATCGTAAAGGAGGTACTACTTTTCGTAAGATAACTTTCCACCTGTGGGTGATTCCAAAACTAATTCTTCCGGCAATCTATTCCCACTAAGACGATCATAAGATCGTTCGACAAATATCCCCTTCGCTGAACTCGATCAAATAAGGAAATCAAAATGACCTCGAAAGGACCCCATCGACTCGGAGAACATTCTAAGTGAGCTCCTAAAGGGGATAAAAGATAAGATCGCCCTTTTACCTTCTAATAGCATTGTTCTAGTAAGTCGTAATTTTCAGATTACTTTTCCGCTTACTTCAGCGGTGCAACAATAGAGGTCTTGAGTGAGATTTACTTACGTAAGAAATTAATCGATTTTACACTTACTCTTTCGATATGTCTTGAACAATATCGTATATTTTTGGAGTTGAACTTATAATTTTTAATTCATTACTGCACACTTCGAAAAAAATTAATATATTCAATATTGATTTCTTCAAATCAGTCTGTAATTTAATTTCCTAATTAATACTTTAGGTGGGTTTTTAGCACAACTTTAACTGCTTGACTGAGTATCCTTCAGCCAAAGTACTGCGTCGTTAGTAAATAAGAGTGTCTTCATATTAACCGCGGTGTTAATGTCATCAATGTGAAGGAGATAACCCCCCGCCGCCCCCTCGAGCTGTTTCTCACGCCAAAGTAGAATCTTTGATGTCGGATCATGACCACTTTCACTTCGAATACGGAGAATGGCAGTGATTTACTTAGCTTAGATGTACGTGACCTGACGTCACGGATAGCCAATCCTCCCTCACCACTCCTCACGGAACGTCACTCACAGTTAACAACCCCCCCTCTCCCCATAAGTTCGTCCCGTCATAGGTGTGCGGCGTCTTCACTGACAGCCCGAGTCTTCGTGAAAGCGTGTAGTTTTAAGATAAATGGTGAAAATCAATGAAACTCACCAGTTCGCTCCCTCCCTCATTGAAGGTTTTGGCGAATTTCCACGATCAGATTGCTGCGTCTGCAATTCTGTAATCAACACAAAATATGTAGAGTGCCACACCAATATGAACGTCAAACAATACTCCATGGCATAAATTTATTCTTTCTTCCAGAATTAATCTTATAGATGCAACTTTCAAACTTTGTCTTAGAGTTTAAAAATACCATAAACGACGGATAACTGTTAACGTGCTGACCGCATGAACGGAAATTTCAAATGAAAAAACAATTGGCGCATATAGCATGCGATCGGAGAAAAACAGAAATTAAATGAAGACGAAAAAGTTAAAGCAACGAAACTATCAATCAAAGCATTGCCAAAAAATCAATATGAGAGCAGAAGCAATTACTTCAAATGATCTATGCTCAATTCTCTCGAAGGATGGGTTACTAGCTTGCGTTGCAATTTTTCCTGGAATTTAATATCTGTCATCAGATTTAAAAAACATAATTACAAACAATAACGATAAAATATGTATTCAAATATTTGTTTTTGCCAATTTGTCATTAAAATCTGAACGATATCTTCAGTGACATTAATTACAACGTTCATGAAAATGTGTCAGCCAAAAAGCGCTTCGATATTGAACCCCGCGTGTCAAATCTGTAAATCACATATTGATTGTTGACCATCCCTTATTGATGGAACGCACGCTAATTAGCAGAAGAGTAATAAAATGGCGAAATGGGCTGTCGAAGAAAGATTGCAATGATGGAAAAGCATGGCGACACCGTCATCTGTAGAGGAAGATCCCGACGCAGCAATGGGAATCGATCAGTCAATACCAATTACCCCTTCAAAAAAACCCTTAGACCACTCGGGATGACTAGTGCCTTTCCTACGCAACGCGGTAACGCCGTACCCGATAAAATATGCGGCGTGTCTTTGAACCACGAAATAAATTTTTCGTTTATCATCAAACATAAGGAGGGAGGTCGATCATCACTTCATTAATGAGCATAAAGTGTTTCACCCTCCTGATGTTAAGAAAACATCCCGAAATCATTCCATTGCATGGTTTCATACTTAATAAATCCAAAGCTCGATTTTAGTTTTCCTTTGCTGGAAAATGGTCGGGCAATCGGTCAAGTGCGATGCGGCGGACGGAATCCTGCGGGAGAAGATTTCCGCTGATGAGAATCGGGTTTGGTGACTTGACGCAGACGTATTGGACGGAGAAATCGAGGATTCCGAAAAATATTGGATTGTTCACGGATTGCGGAGCAATTACAGTTTCCATTCCTCCGACGCTCTTTTGCCAATCAATATCCGTATTCCATTCAACCTCGAGAAGGGAAAACTAATAGCCAACCGAGGACTCGCGGAATAGATAACTCTTCCCCCAGCACTTTCCCAATAAACACCTAGAACACAATTACCGGAGATGATGCACGGGAAGCAATTCCAGCTGCTAAAAAGTACCATCTGCGGCAAACACTGGGAGAGAGGTCGGGGGGGGGGGGAGTGGAGGAGAGGCTTTCATGTGGAAGAGCAAAAAACCAAGTTACTCGGTCGTAAAGGAAGTTACTGTCCTATGGAGGCACCACTAGCAGGCACTTAAGGCAGGCAAGAGCCCACACGGAAAGAGCCAAGGAATTACGCATAAAAGGAACCTAAGAGGGACGGAATCACTTCAACTTTACTGCCATCACTTTTTATTTTACTGCATTCCATTCGTGCACATAAAAACCGTCATAATTATGTCATTGAAACACGCAAAGTGCGATGCGTCGTCCAAGAGAGTAGGCGTGCACCACGGATGGCTAGAATGGTCCTTTTTGCGGGATTATCTCGTCCAGAAATTTAGACTCGCAAAAACTCTCGCTAAGTATTGGAGGCTAAGACGTCGTTCCAATGTAAATGAAATGTCCGGGAACGAACTGGTGGTTACGGTAAAGCTTGGTACCATGGTGTGCGCACATTCACAAACTCGCGGGGGGGAGGAAAAGCACACGAAATGGTGACGGATGAAAAATAGCACCCCTCACTTCGCCTCCCCGAAGGACTTACTTCTTCAACATAAAATTTTAATCTCTCAAATCAGAGCGCTCTCACGATGCGGTGAAACCAATCAAAATAATGGGATCGCGACACCGATGGGGTGGGGGGGGCAGAGAAGAGGAGAACGGGAGGCCGGAGGGAGGGGTTTGACCGGGTTGAAACGTGGGGGGGGGGGAGGGTTTAACGAAGGGAATGAGGAATACAATGAAGCCACCGTGCTGGAAATCTATCCGGATTGAGGAAATGGTACGAATTTCCTCACAAAGGATCTTTTGGGAAACTTCTTCTCAAAAAGACGACGGCGTCAAAACTTTTTTTTTTCAAAAAAAAAGGGAATGCACGGAAGGAGATAGCCGATTGGCGCGAAATGACAGAGGAAAAAAAACAAGGTGGCAGGCAAAAGTTTTAAAAACGCAAAATAATCGTATAAAATAAAGGCACAATTCTAGTTATCGGGAGAGCGGACCCACACGAACCGGAGAGGAAGCGTAAATATGGAAACTTTTTTAGAGAGCGGGAAAAGAGGGAATAATGGCGGAGGGGGTAGAGGGGGCGGGGCCGACCCCCCGCTGCGCACCGGAGGAGGAGGATTTCGAAGGAAGATAATGGAGTGAGTGATATAGGGCGGACGGGTAATGGGGTGAGTGGGTGGGGACGGGAGGGGCGCGGGAGGAGGAGGCGGGGGAGGGGGCGATAAGCACCGTCACCACAAAAGGAAAGGGCGTAGCTGGCTGGCCACGCCATGGAACGCACGTGGAGATTCCATTCCGATCCCGTCCCTTGATGGCGACGATTTTCTCCCGTTTGCTCCGCGATTCCCAGTCGAGAACATCGACGTTAATGACCCCAGGGTGCTCATACAACAGATACGCACATTTGAAAAAAAAAACAGATCGTTTCCTATATGATGTTCTTCTAACCCATTTCGTCCCTCCTATGGAATAACTGGACATAACGCACTGCCATTACGTTGAAGAGCCGAATACTTACTAATAATATGAGAAAACTAGGCGTTACTTCTTCATCACTGTTCATCGTTGTTCTTTTCAAACTAATATTCACTCATCTCTATGTGATATTCCAAAGACAGCATTATGCACCTATTGTATTTCGCTTAAGTATTATATGTATAAAAATAATAAAACTTTAGATTTTCCCTATTTTGACGATGGAGAACAAAAGTAAATTTGTGAAACGAACCTTTGTTATTGGGAAGTTACATTCTATCACCTCGAAAGAGAATTACGGAAAGAGAAAATTGCAGCTTTGTCAATTCCACCTAATATATTAATGCTACGACCCGGGTTTCAATTTATACTCATAGTATTATCTCCATGATACTACATATTGAAACCCGGGTCGTAAGATCAAAACATTTAAGTGGAATTAACAAGGCTACAATTTTTTCTTTCCGTAATAGATAAGTTCCACAGTGTCATTTTACCAAAATTCGGCAATATCAGGTCAAACCTGATATTACCAAATTATTCAAAGGCTATTGCTTGACCATCAGTTTTCTATTATAGTTTCTCAAATCCAGGGGTGAAATTTGAAAAATATTTCAGTTCCAAACAGTTTATACAAGGGCCGTTCAATAAAGAGTGCCCCTAAAATTTTTTTTACATATTTATTAATTGTGAAAAAATTAATTAAATTTGATATTTTAAGCTTCATTTGCAATGTGTATTTGGTAAAAGTTGAATTGATTTGATTTAAGTAATGCTTCCGAAATAGACGTTGCGAGTTGGACATCTTCAAATCACCTGTGACAAAGATGGAGGTAACACGCGACGCTAAGTTGAAATTTTGTTTTCACCTGAACAAATATTTAGCCAAGGCCTATGTAATGCTGGATCTGGCTCACGGAGAGTCCGTTCTTCTCTGTAGCACAGCTTAAAAAGGTTTCAAGTGTTTAAAGAAGGAAGACACAACATTTCAAAGGAAGTTGGACCCGAACCTATAGTAACCGGTCTTACGGAAGTAAACATTAATGCCACTGCTACCATTGTGAGGGGACATTGTTTAAAAACGACGATATTAACATAAATATTGAAAATTTTCAATGGGTTCCAGCAACACGCTGGTGACAGAAAAAATTACATCAGAGTTTGTGCGCGGTGTGTTTCGGGACTGCTCATAACAACAGGACGTTCGCGTGTAGGTTTGTTCGGAGTCAAAGCTGATGCAACAGAAAGATTAGGAGAGTGTGTCGAAGATTACCCTGCAGCTGAAAGTTGTTTTTTTGTTTAATTTGATCCTGAGAGCAAATAGCAAAAAGCTGTTCTGAAATCTCCGGTATCGCCAACACCAAAAGAAGCCCCAAAATGATTTCTACCGGGAAAGTTACGGCCATATCATTCTCCGATATTCAAGGAATGATGCATCAAAATGTCGTACGAGCACACACCAACTGTAAATGGGGCGTACAGGCGACAATCTCCAAGGCAACATATCCCAAAAGGCCGCATTTCGAAGCAAAAGGATAAATGCTAAATCACGAACATTCACGACCAAAAATCTCAAATATTATTGCACGATATTTCATGAAAATCAATATGAAGCATTCCATTTATCTGCCTATGGTCCAGATCTAACCCCATCCGACATTTTTCTCGTATCTCAAAGTGAAGAAAAACCTTCGTGGAAAAATTTCTTCAGCATCAGATGAGTTGATGAAGGCTGCTGAAAATGATTTTGAAGAACCTATCAACAATAGCTTCCAGAATTACTCATACTATTAGAAAAAAAGTGGTTCCATTACATTGCATCCTAAGAGGACTATTTCGAGAAGTGCCATAAAATATTGGAGGATGAGTAAAAGATGTGATGCTAAAGAAATTATGATCGTTCTTTATTGAACATCCTTCGTATTTGAATTGATGCTAACAAAAAAATAGTCCTTTTTATGCCATAAGTTTAAGGATTGCATTAAGCCGAAATACAATTCCTACTATCTCATTTAATGACGTCCTATATTACAGTTAGGATAACAAGAAATAAATGCACGTGCCGAACAAAATATACGATTGAAGATTAGAATGCACTTCATCAAGGCAATCGAAAGGCATAAACTATTTTATGGGTGCAGCGATGGCAGCAGCGGAAAGAAGATAGGAAACAATGGAAATGAGGTGCTTCGGGAGGATGAAGAAGATGAATTGGACAGATGGAGAAACTATCGAAGAAGTTACGCGAAGTGTGGGTGGCGATAGGAGACTTTGAGAGACACTAAAAAGAAGAAAGGATACCCATCGCACGTATCTTGAGTTGCGATAGCTTGCTGAAGGCAACGGTGAAAAGAAAATTGCTTGAAAGGGACTATGTAGTAGGACGTCGGATGTGTTAGACACGTGAAAAAGATATCGGGAAAGCGAAGAAATATAAAGAATTTAACCGGAATGAAAAAATGAATGGAAATGTATGTGAGCAGAAAATAGCTTTCAGAAATATATGGCGTTCCAAGACGAATTTTATACTGCCTAGCATTATCATTACTGAGTGACGCGATAACGTCATGTAGTAACTACCTCAAATTCCATTAAGACAAATGCAGACTTAGAAAATGTTTGTGAAAAGGAAGGAAAATAAGAAGCAAAATATTTTATTCAGTAAAAGAATATTGCTTCGCGTGCGCAAGGTGAAGTCCATGAGCTTTTTCTAAGAGACAACCGAAAAATATTAATAATTGATTTTTGAAAACCCTAAAAAAGTTCTATTCTTTTTATTTTAACCAATTATATCAAACAGGTGTTTAACTCATTGAATTTAATTATAATGAAAGAACACACATTTAATTTCTTAAACAAAACGGCCCGGAGACTATTGGTTTATTTTTTCATAATTACATCTATAAACCTGAAACTGCTTAACAGGGTCCAGGACATTCAAACTAAAGCTATTGGGAAAATTTTACCTTGTAGCATTTTTACTGGTGTATATTTTTGATTTGTTTCATCAAAATATTGGCAGATATAATTCAATGAAAATAAATTTCAAAAGCGGTAATTTTCGCAAATTTCACTATTTGCCCCTATTTCTGCGATTCCGACAGCTAATGGCTTCTTCCATGGCGGAGTGCCCTGGGAATATATTTAGAAAATTCGATGATTCATAATCAACTTGATGTTCATAATCTCTTAAAAATACCAAGTATCTTTGTACGGATTAATAAGAGTAGGTCTTACGGAAATCATGCCAAGTCCACCGCCGACTGGTTAATCTAAGAATATGTTTCGAATGTTTCAAATGTTCGTTATACCAATATATCAGAGCCACATTTTGTAGTGTCATAAAATCTAATTGTTACTTGCGATTCCCTTCTCTTCCCTTACTCTGACGATACTCCGACAGGGTGGAGTTCTTTACCTTAGATGTGAGTATGCATACATCCTTTTCATAAATACGATAGAATACCTGCACGAGACTTTGATCAAATTTCAATGCATTAGCTTAATCTTCATGGGCTAGCCTCTCAGAGTGACCAGCCCTCCGAAAAGCCTTATATGTTATATATATCTTTCAAATTCGCATACTGTGTACTGTTATAAGGTGAGAAGGGCTTCCTCATTCATTGACACCGAAAGATTGGGTATGCAAAAATTACTAGGCCTTATAAACTAACTTACAGTTTTCGAGAAACGGGCCCTAGATCCGATAAGTAGGAAAAAATTGGCACTGGAAAGACTGAAACCTGAATTGTGTTCAAATTATTCTATATTTATTGATAATCCGCAGGAGATGCAAAAATAATGCATACGCTCATTTCTCTTCCCCCCTCCCACGTGAATATTCTACTGCGAAATACTCTTTTAAGCAGAATTCTTACATATTTCACGAATTCAAATATGCCTATTTTTTGGAGATTTGAAAGCATGGTCATAATAATATATTATTTGACTTCAAAGATCATGCCGCTCAGAAAATTTCCTATTCAATCTGCAGTCTGTGCAAAGAGCGCCTTTGACTTACGTTGCTGTGATTTTGCCAACTCTCAACTCAAAGATTCGCGTTTTCGAAGAATTATTATGCGAAGAGTACTGCTCACGGAACTTTCCGGGAACACAGCATTTTTTGAGCGAGAAAGATTCCTCGAGAGACGGCATTAAAACAAAACAAGGAATCCACAAAGGAAAGGAGAATACAAAAATATTGCATAAGGCACCACCCCGGGATAAACCTCAATATTCCAGGACGACGCGGCTACCCACGAGAAAAACAGGTTATAAATCTTTCACAGTCGACGAGCCAATGGTAAAGACGGACCGGATTGAAGTAGTCCTTTGCATTTATTCGTTAGGTAGCATTATCATACAGTGTGAGGACGACATATTAATTCTAAGAGTAACTTACAGTTTTTAATATTAAAGAGGAAGGTTACATGATAAATCATTGCAATTCACAAAACTAGGGGACTACCGGAGATGTTGCCCTATGAGGAAAAAAATAGGAAATCATCAAAAATACCGTACCTCCATGATCCATTATGAAAGTAATTCGTATGATTTTATTTATTTCTCTGGGGAAAACAAATTAATTGATCGTGCTTGTGCGAATGCTTAAAATTCTTCAAGGTATTCTCCCCTTGCAACAAGATACATGCGGAGACATGTCTGCTGTGCCTGGAAGGCACCCTGAAACTCCTCAACGGCAATGTCTCTCAGGAACGTTGTAACATGCTTTTCGATATTTTCCACGGTCTCCCGATGCTTTCCTTTCAGCCCTCACTTTAGTCGGGGAAACAAAAAAAGCCCCACGGAGCCAAGTCGGGACTGTTAGGGGGCTGGGGGACCAACTGGGGTGCTCCGGGCCAGGAAGTTGGTAACGATGAAGAACGTGTGGCTGGGGGCATTGTTATGGTGGAGCTTGACCTTGCGCGTTTCTAGATCCTCGGTCACTATCCCATGTACCGCAAATTTGGACATGTGTAGGGTGTCAGCAATTGCTGGATGCGCAACGCTAGTGACACTTGACTTCGAACAGTGCTACGGTACTGACGTCTTCTCGCTGTCAAGCCTTTACCTCTCCCAGTTGATGACCACCGGCTGATCGAAATAACATTGTTGGAGCTTTCTAAGTTTTTTTATTATTGGATATAGAAATTTAACTAACGTCAAAAGGTTTTTGGAATCGCCAGGATTAAATAGGGGAAGAGAGTCCTCATCAAAACCACGGATTTGACATTTTGTAAATTTTTTCCATCATGTAGTCTTTATGCCGCTTCATGACAAAATGCTGTTTCATGAAATTTCCTACGAACATTTTCATTACTTGTGATTCGGGAAATACTGTAGGGCTATGGCTATTCGCGGAGCCATGCGCTTTATCTCGATTTCCAATCATCTAATGCACTCAAAGAACGAGGGATCAGAACGAATTTCACGTGAATCATTTGCAAAATTTCGCATGACCCAGGGAGTTTCCGCAAGATACAAGGAGGCAGCCTCCTGGAGAGCAGTTGAATACAAGCAAGCCAATACAACGCAAGCCATTTTATCGATTAGGCAATGGAACATTTGAAGCAATGGGGCCACCATACATGCTGGCTAGACATCTATGGTATACATACCTTTCTAGCATGAAAAAGATACGGTGGAAGAGAGCGGGGCAGATGGCCAATATCAAGACCAATGGACAGAATAACGAAACCCTCAGGGTGGGGCCCTCGAAGTGGAAAAATTGGGAAAGAGTTCGAGTTCAAAAGAGCGAGGAACGGCATGGCGAAACGTCTGATCCAAACTTTCAAGAATCCTCAAAAGCAAGAAGAGCAATAGTGATATTATCTTTGAAAGATCCACGGATAAGATAATGGAGTAAGTTTAGAGTTACTGCGGTGTTTTGAGTCGTCTGGGAATGAGATGGTCAGGGCTGGGGGATCGGTCTTGCAAAAATCCGTACACTGGTACCATATTCAATGAGATCATGTAACAGAATTTCTTAGAGAGTGTCGTTATTTTCTTTATTCCATTCTTTTTTTCGAGAGCGCTGCCCGAATGGGTAGAGGAATCATTTAATATTTTATGAGACCGTCGCTTTTTCTGCCCTACGCTTTGCTATCGCTGGAAGGATTAAATAAAAGGCAAAAGACTCATAAACGTCGATAAAAACAAACTACGACTGAACAAAATATGGGAAATAGAATCGATGATTTTCCTTATTGGCCGTTTTATTAATTTTTATTCCTTTATGTGTCATCGAGAATAGCATTAATTGATGAAGAAATTTCAAAGTATCCCTTACATTAGGTGACCAATCATAAAAAGCATTTTACTGACTGAAGTACATTTGCGCCACTGGCGAACGAATTGCAAACATAAGCACTTTATTATGTTTGTGTCGATTATATGCGACTGAAAGAAGAGCTGAATCCATGTCAGTTAATGAAGATTATATAAATGTCTACCATGTGAAGTTTTCGATTGGTATATGTCTAGACTTATCAATATATGAATGTGCTTAACTAGGGAATACTCATTTTTGTTTATTTAGCTTATATCATTATTTTTAGAATAATATGCATAGTGCAAAATGTTTTATACTTTATCCTCAAGATATCTGGCAATATATTGCTATATTAAAGCATTCTATTATTGTTTACCGTACAACCAATTAATGGTAGTACAGAGCCAACATTAAGATAAAAATATATTATTATTACTTCTTTTCCGAACGAACACAATTTAATCAAGTCAAAACGTTTGCCCATTTTTTCTCACTTGATGCCCTCGATCATTTTCTGATTGAAAACAGTTTAATAACAAAATGCATACTCGTCCAAAATAATCGCAAACTTTAGAAAAAAGTTAGAATATAATGCGTATTCAGCAATGAAGATCATCTAGATGCTGGCGCATAGTTCAAATGAGTTTGTCAACAGAAAATTTCCTATCATCTCCTCTTGCTTGATAGTGAGAGTTTGCATGCATCCTTTTTCGAATATAACCGAAGAAATAATCAACGGCAAGTATTACGTGCTCTTGTGCGACAGAAACATCTCCAACGACGAATTATTTCCTCAGCAAATCAATCTAATTAGTTGTTATTTCCATTGCCTTATGCGATAACGTCGACATACGTATAAAGGGAAGCGTTCGACGGCACTAGGAAATGTCGGAAGAAAGAGACAAGATGAATTGTTGAGCTGAAAAAATGTAAAGGAAACAAATAGGAAAATGAGCGGTGCGCGTCACGTACTCGGACCATTTTTTTTTATTTTCGCCATTCAATGTTTATTGCGCCTATTGGGCGGAGACGTGGCCAGTTCCTTTTCGCATTATATTGGCGGCGGCAGTCAGACCGCGAGCCAGACGGCGTGGATCCAAAGGAGACGTTTCCCCGCACGCTCGACCGTGCAATCAAAGGAACCCGAAATCGAGAGCCAGAGGTCATGCCGAGCGGAGTAATCGATAATCCCAGGAAAAAAGGCTCGGGTTTTGACTCTAGACGAGTTTTCCGTCTGCCTGCAGACAACAGGGAGCGAAATCGAATTCAACTGGTGAAATTTTTTCACATAATTTCATCTCGGAACGTGACGGAATTCGACTTTTTGAACTGAATTTGGACTCCAGTCAGCACCGTAATAATACAACAAACAATATGACCCTAATGGTCCGACATGAATATATAGCTCTGAACGGAGGTGGCCATTATGAAAAAAAGATCTCAAAAGGAATATTATTAAAAGGGCACCAAAAATGAAGGGGTTCGAAAAACGAATTTTATTTCCACAAAATAAATGTGTTCGTGAAATTCCTTAAAGGTGAAACCCATTAATATGATGCTTTAATGATGATCTTTGATTGAACTGATTATTAATAATTTAAATTCTTTTTATCACGATTTCATTATGCCAATTGAAATAGAGCAAAGTTAAATTAATGTAATCCTCAGAAATAATGCCTGTGCAAATGTTAATTAGGAATACAAATTTTAATATTCAAGAATGTGTGTTATTAATCATAACGATGCATCGTTAAATAAGAAAAAAACAATAAATTTCATATTTATTCGTCAAATATGAAGATTATTCAATAATTTACAGATGGTGTCATCATTTAAAGATGGTGCATGGTCATTTAATGCAAGAGAGTGAAAGAGTGGGGCATGCACATAACTGAGGACAATAACTAGGTATCTCTTATCTGGTTAACAGCTGAGATACTCTCAAAAGATCAGAAGACTCAGGCGAGGATTTTAAGAAATATAAATGAAATTTTCAACACCTTTAGAACATGAAATGTAGAATCTGATAAAAGTGAAGTATTTCTTTCTTCATTGGCGCCGCTTCAGTTTAATTTTCAGAGAATAAGTGACGAATACGGTTTTCATTGAATCCATTAACGATAAAAACAAGCGCTTCATTGATCATGAACTTTTGAACACCGAGGAGTGATCTATGGTGGAGAAACCTGGACAGCTAAAACTATGGTGATAAAGAATATCGCAAAGTCCTTTCGTCGACTTGGGCATTATGACTCAGTTACCGGTTCAGGCTAAGATTTATACCCTGAGGTAAGAGTTTTCATTTGATTGTGTTAACGGTGACACAAGATCTATGGCTTCGGAGCAACTAGTTTCTATTACCCAGTCTCTTAGACGAAATATTCCATACTTTTCCTACTACGAAAAAGGTCGCCAATAAATTCTTCTATACTGGACCCCTCTCTCCGGAACTCGCACAACGCTCCACAATTTAAAATGATTCCGTCCTCTCCGAACTTGAATTGTCACACAAAGGCGTAAAACCTAACGAAGAACTCCACGTTTAATCCTCCAATTTCACGCAGGGCTGGAAAACACATTTGTCTGAGTGCCCGAGACTGCCCACGCACTCACATACGAAGGAATATCCGTATCATTGAAACTCGACGCGGGGAGAAATGCGTTCTTTGAGAGGAAGAGGAAAAGAAAATAAAATCGTCAGATTTCCGCAAAAAATAATCCGAAAGCACTCACTCCCTGGGCTAATGGCTCGACGAAATCCAGCGGTAAACGAAATGAACATCCGGATAAAATATTATTATTAAAAAAAAACGTTTTTTCGCCACACCTCCCTCTCCGGGATGATGAGGGTCGATTCCTCCGGGACCGTGAAAATAATAAAAAATAAAGTTTCACGGACCCCTTTCCCCTCACCCGGTATTCGAGAGCGTTCATTTGGCCGGCTATCCAAGTCTACCCGGTCCCTCTGCCCGCGAGCAGATTCGGGATCTAGTCCGAGAAAAAAAAATCCTCTCTCCACCGCACTCTCTCCTCCCATCTCCCCAAAACCCTACCCTCTTTCCTCCCGGCGAGAGAACCGCGACGTCAAATTTCGCGACGGGGACTCCGCGCTAAAAGGGACTACGGTGGGAATACGCGTCTCCCCGAGGGAAAAGGAATGAGGGCGCGGGGAAGGGGGGGGTAGACGAGGGTGGCGTGCTGCAGTGGGGAGGGGAGTTGGAATGGGAGGACACTCCAAGGACTCGCTCTCGCGGACGGACGGACAGACGCCGTCGTCTACCTCATCAGCCATCCGCTCCGGGAGAAATTACGCGAGAAAAATATATTCAGGGAAAGGAAAAAATGAGAGGTTGGGAGAGATAGAGAGAGAGAGAGATAGATAGAGGGGTGTGGGGATGAGAGGGCGCGAAGGGTTGGAGGGAGTTGGGGGAGGAGGGAGGTTGGGAGTTGGGAGGCCTCCGCGTGGGAGGCGCCTGATGAGAGGCGGCGCTAGGAAAAGGGTCTGGGGGGAGGGATTGTGTGGGGGAGGGAGAAGGACGGGTGGGAGGCGCGCTGCTGCACGAGACAGGCCGCCGTCGGTGGAGATGGGAAAACAGGGGATAGAACAGGGGAGTCCACGGAACGGGTTAAGAGACGAGGGGCATGGCTGTTGACTTTGTGCGGGGGAGAGAGCTTGGGGAACGATAGATGAGAGGGCAGGGACGGCGCCGGCGATGTTATCATCAGGGCATCTCCACAGCGGATAGGCAGCATCAATCGTCAGGACGCCCTGGTCCTTTGGGAGGTAAGGGCAATAATCAACTACACAATAAGTTAGTTGCTCCTACATTTTACTGGAAACATTCCCGCTTTATCGCCGTGTTTTCGTTTCTTCCAGGATTTACCGGCATTTTACCTTCTATTACCTAAGTTTTCAGCCTGCACGTATCGAGTGATGTGGAATCCATTTTCTGCCGCATTCCTCCGTTGAAACTCGTCTGCTCCTTGTGCCAAAGGCCATGAAGTACGAACTTCCGGCGGAAATTCACAGTATTCCACTCCATATGGATGCATCGACAACTCCCTCAATACCTCAAGATGGATGCCCATGTAAAACCGGAAGGGAAGGGATGTGAAAGAAAAAAATCGAAAGTTATCAATAAGGGAATACCGAGATACCTAATTTTATTATAAAATAAATGAATACTTAAGGGTATTCTACAGATTATAATTGGGTTTTGGACTTTCCGGAAAGCTATTAAGAAACGTCTTGGACGACTAGAGCATTCTATGCAGAACAATTTACAATTTATTCTCTTTTTATGCTATATTATTTTATTTTGTTATCAAACGGTTAAGGTAGGATTTGGATGGACAAAACTACCAAATAAATATTTTTTTACTCCTAACAGAACACAATCCAGCAATCTAATCTACATCAGGTACCTCTTCATCTCTGTGTATTTCCTTCCTCCCTTCATCCCGTCCAACATCCCTATCCTGTTCCTGCCCTTTCCTCGTTTGCCTTACATTCTCACTATATTAGTCTTCAACATCCCACTGCCGATCAATACGCCCTTCATCATCCATTTTTCCTGCCTCCTGATGATTTCTCCCAACAATCCTCTCTCCCCACCCGCTATACATTCTCATTTATTTTCCTTCCCAATCGTTTCATCTTCTCCATCCTTTTCCACGCCCACATTTGAAAAGCCTCCGATTTACATCTATCATTCTGCTTCAGTGACCATGTTTCCGCGCCTTGCTAACTACGATCCATATCAAATTGTTAACGAGTCTTTTCTTAATATCCTTTACTCAACGTCCCTGTGACCAACTCCCTCCTCCTTGTGAAAGCCTCTTTACCTAACGCAATTCTTCGTCTTACGTACCCAGTACTTGCGCCATGTTGGTCCATAACACTGCCGAGATACGTAAGCTGTTTCACCTGCTCTATTTTTTGCTTTGCTTTTTTTTATTTGTATTGATTCTCATCCCGTATCCATCGCAATGAATTTTCAATTCACTCTGTAATGCTTGCAAACCCTTGGCTGACTGACAAACTAGAGCCTGGTCATAAGCAAACCTAGTTGATTTTACGAATGCCCCTCCGACTTTCATTCCTAGCTCCAGTTCTACCCTGCCTTACACCTCTTTCCCAGCACTACCTATCTGGACTGTCCGTTCCCCACTCGCACCTGAGCAGCCTGAGACATACAGGTTGCGGAATAGCCTCCTATCCCTCCAATCTATTCCTAGTTTCTACAATACTCATTAGTTTTTCCCAATTTATCTATCAAACGCCTTTTCAAAATCTACGAAACAGGCAAATTCTGTCCTGATTGTATTCTACGAGGGTCATCCGGAAAGTAGTACCCGTTCGTGAAATAAAGACACAAAAGTAAATATTAACAAACATAAAAAATTTTATTTGAAAGAGGATACTTTAAACTACTTCTCAACATAATCTCCAAGCAAATTAAGGCATTTGTCATAACGTGTGACAAGTTTCTGTATTCCTGCTGCATAGTCCTTCGCCGCCAGCTCATTGAGATACGCGAGGGACCCATCTTGCACAAATTTTTGCATAATGCAGATGGTGTTTAACAATTTCATGAACAATTGTTCGAGAAACATTGGGAAAATGCTCACAGATGTCATCAATTGTGACGCGCCGATCGTTCCTCACGAATTCGTCAACTGAGCTCACCAGTTGGTCTGTAATGACAGACGGTCTCTCCGAACGCTCATCGTCGTGTGTGTTCCCCCTCCCCATGTTGAAGTTGCGACACCACCGCCGAACAGACGACTCGTCCATTACATTGTCTCCATACACCTCCTTTAATTGGCGATGAATATCACATGGGCGAACGTTTCTTGCATTGAGGAATTTAATCACTGCCCTCACTTCACAACTGGCGGCGTTCTCAATTTTGTTAAACATTGTAAACAATCACAGAAACAACACAGGCAATGCTAGCGTCACGCAACTTGGCTCAGAGAAGGCAGACAAGCCACTGAAGCTATCTGACCTCGTCCAGCGGCTACTCGCGTCGTCAGCACTTCATGCGGCACGAACGGGTACTACTTTCCGGATGACCCTCGTATATTCCTCTCGATTAGTGATCTCATTACTGCAATTGCATCGCGCGTGCCTCTCCCCTTTGAAAACCCAAACTGATCATCCCCTAAGTAATCATTTGCCCTACTCTCTATCCTTTTTTGATGATCCTGAGAACCACTTTAGCTGCGTGGGATATCAAAGTTATTGTTCTGTAGTCCTCATAAGATGTAGCTTTCTTCTTTTTCGGAAAGGAACTAACACTGACCTGCAAAGTCTTTCGGCCAGATTCCTTTCTCATAGGTGCTACGAATCAGTCTATGTAGTCTTTTCCTACGACATTTTCCTAAACCTTTTACCTTTTTTTAGCCTTTTTACGCTATGAATAATCCTCAAATCTGTACTATATCCTTACTCATTTCACCCGTATTTCCAACTTGCCTCACTTTCACTTTCTCTTTTATTACAAAGAAACTTTCCACAAGTTTTCATTAATTACTTCTCAAAAGCTAACGAAACGCCGCAAGTCATCAAAAGAATAAGATCGACGGAAAAATGTTGTGAGGAATTTTTAGATTAAATAGTAAATTTTTAATTTCCTGATGCCTTTATTAAATTTTCGTCACTCAATAATTCAAGAGCAAGTATGAATTAATGCAGTTGAATTTACATGGATTGCATGTGTTTGCGTGATACCTTCTTGAGGTCGAGTGTCGGCTAAACATATTTTCACGGTGAAATACTTTATATGTGGCATGAATTGAAGAGTATGTTGTTCGGCTTCCACGACGGTTACTTAAAGAGTAACGAAGATATAGTTCAGATAAACTGGCGCTATTGCTAGATAACATTAAGAGTTTTTTGTACCCCGGAAAAATGGGGCAAAGCGACAAAAAAAAACAAAGTAATGACTCCGGGGTCACCATAGTGCAGGTGGAGGGCCACGTTGGAATAGGGAGAGGTCAGTGGCGGGATCGAGAATATATACAAGGTTGGGCTGGAGAGGGCATGTACCGGGTGTGCGAGGGGAGCGCCAAGAGGCGGCGGACTGGAGTGCAGCGGTAGACGTGGGAGGGCAGGGGCGCGCTCAGGGTCGGGGAGCAAAATGGTTGGGAGGGCATGGGTAGACAAGGGAGGCGACGGCGGGAGAGCAAAGGTGGAGGGGAGGCCTGGGGAATGGCTTTGAGTGGGAATACGGAGTGGTCCGAAGGACGAGAGACGGGAGAATTGCGGACGGGAGAGTGAAGAGGAGGAGGCGTGGGAACGCGGGAGAAATGACGGAAGAGAAAGGCGGGGGTGGGGAAGGGTGAAGACTCGGAGAATGAGGTGCAAATGAGAGGACTGGGGAGGGGGGGATATGTGGGTTTGTTAGGGAAAGGGGGAAAGGGGAAGGACGCCGCGCTCACAAAGGAAGGAATCCCAGGGCGACGGCGATGATGCGGGCGAAATTGCGACCACCCACTCCCTTTCTCATCCCCCACCTCCTCCACCCTTGCTGCTGCTTCCATCCAGCCCACGCCGGAATGAAATGCTGAATGACCGGTGGGATGGGAATGAGTGAGAGGAGGATGGGGGAAGGAGGGTGGGGGGGGGGGACGGCTGGAAACTCTGAAAAGTCGAGAGGTCGCCTTGAGTCAATATGAACTTTGGCGCGTTCTCTTCTCCTTCTCCTCGCGGCAGCGGCGTGAGATCCGTGGCTCTCGGCGCGGGGGTGTTCCAGGGTTCAAGGCCCCCATCCCCATCTTCCTCCCACGCCAAAACCACCCACGCCAGGGTCACCGAGGTGCGAGCATCTCTTAATTTAAGCATAAAGAGCGCCTATTTTCGGTGGGCTTTGGATTTTGAAAACTCTTTCATCAAAGACGAGCCACATCCTGTGCGTGCGTGCACCCACACTTATAATTATATAAATAGATTCTATTTATCATATATATATATATATATATATATATATATATATATATATATATATATATATATATATATATATATATATCATATATATATATATATATATATACAAATACATACATTCATACACACATTCATACACACATTCATATGCACACAAATCTACCTGTAGATATTTCCGTCCCAAACTAAAAGGTATTTCTCTCACCCAATATTAACTTCTAATCGGAGTATGCCAACGTTTGGCCATTCTGTCATCTAATATTTCCAAATAAGGAGAATAAAAATAAGGAGAAAAAAACAAAAACTTGAATAATCTTGAAACAGTATGAATCAAAAATCGAAATAAAATCCTGTTCCCGAATAGTTCGGATTAAATATTTCGAGGGCTTTGACACTGGAAGGTTTCAGCCTTAGTAACTGAGATATCCCTTTTTGATATTTTAACAACTGTTTGAACAGCCTGGTTGTCAACAACCCGACCGTTTGCTCTGAAATTTACGAAAATAACAATTAACAGACGGGCATAATAAAATTTTGTAACCATAATTGTAAACTTAGATATAATTTAATTAACATTGGACCAGCGCACTCATAATTTACTTTCATGGACTAATATTTCTAATTAAGGAATCGAAAAATCTACCATGAAAACTTTGATTAATTGATTTTAGAGCTACTTTTCGGAATATTTTCTTAATTCATCACTAATAAAACGTTTCCCTAGGCTAACTCCTCAATTTCTTGACTTTTTAACTTGAACATATTGTAATGTGTCAAGACGCGCTAGTTACAAAGCACTTAAAGCGGCGGAAATAAATTGGATAATATGCTCCATTTCTATCGTATTTCTGGGATGACCAAAATTTATTTTTACTTTTTATAATCACTTTAAAACTCATCAACATCGTCAATATTCGAGGGATTTTTGTAACATAGATCTCTAATTAATTCCCTTCTCGGCTCGCTCTTTAACAGTAGAGTAGCCATAAAAAAATAAAACTGAAATTCTTACTTTAAAATTTATACCCTTTGATTAGAGTTTGCCATCGAAGCAAGATCAACTCTTGTCGCGAGAGTAATATTAAAAATCTCAGGATTGTCGGACGGGATATACTTGATATAAAATATTCTAGTGAAATTATGCAAAGTGTAGAAATAAAAATCGAATATATTCTCCTACGGAGCAATCAAAACCCACCAAATAGCTTTTTAGTACGATTTACCTGGCCTACCACTTATCAACCTCGGGGAACTCTTTTAACTTAAGATGATGGAAACGAATAATTTGCTTCTTCAGCAACGTACGGGGCTGATTCCGTTTTCATTCACGCACACATATATACCTATATAATAAGTCTTCCTCGCATTCAAAGCGACTCAGGGCAGCCCAACGACTCCCAAAGTGATAATATTAGATCGCAAATCGTGCGGCCACGAGCACGACGTTTACTGCCAAATGAGGAAGGAGCGTGGCGGGAAAGGAGGGAAAGGGAGAATTCTGAGGGGATCGAGAGGGGAATCAGCTACGGTGGTAAAAACCTGACGATGGCCCGATGTATCCATTTTTGTGGAGGCGAATCTCTGAGTTCGCGCCCCCCTATCGCCACCCCCACTCTCGCGACTGGGGAGGGGCCGGGGGAGTACATAAACCCCTCCAGAAACGGGTGGTGGGGTGATAAAAATCTGCAAAGACTCAAGTCGAGGGCAAGAGGGAGAGAGAGAGATCGAGATGGGAATGAGGGGGAAGCGGGAATCTTGAGGAACCGGTGGAATCCGCGGAGCGATGGAATATCCTTGAGGGAAAGTTTTCCGGAAAGCAGACGAGGAGGAAGAAGAGGGAGAGGGGATACGAGGATGAAGGGGAAGACAGGGATGGCTATAGGGTGCCGTGAGATACGGGGTGAATATTAGACGAAGGCGGTGGCATGGGTTTATTTAAATTTTCACGTATTTTTTTTGTATCAGAAAGGGAAACCTTTTATTTTTTCTCAGACTCCCCGTCAGCCACCCCCTTCACCTCCATTTCTCCCGCTCCTCCACCTCCTAACTTCATATTTTTATTAAAAGGGACGGCACCTTGACATCCCCTGCCTCTCTTCCTCGTAATAACTGTCGTGCTTCGATGCGCGGGGAGAAGAAAAACGAGACAAGGGAAGGAAATAAGGAAAGATAAGGAAGGGAGAGCGGAAACTCTGAGAATGATACACGGAGGTGGGGAAACATAAGATGAAATGATGTAAAGACTAGGTTGCCGTCCAATTTTTACCCTTATATGTTCGCATAATTAACTAAGTGAGTTATTGGAACTACTTGAACAGTTGATTATCATTGTTTGGTAATTATCTTTGCAAAGTTTTTTCAACATCATTTTAGCATGGAAGCACGACTAGCAGATAGCACTACTAAATTAGTCTATAATTACGCAGTGAATCGATTATTATCCTATGTAATTATCTCAGTAAGACTTCCGTAATATCTTTTTAGCACGAAACAAATGCAAATGGAACAAGACTTGAGAAACTTGGGTGGGTTAAGGTAATGGCAGTGTCTGCTTATCATTATTAATAGAAACATAAATAGAAAAAAATAGGAATGTGGTTACCCCTTTCTCCTCATTCTTTTTCTAACAAGAACGTTACCCCTTTCTCCTCATCATTTTCATGAGAACGTAAAATGGCATTTTCATTGGTGCCCATATATTGAAAACGACAACTAATCTTGGATCAACCACTTGAACACTCTATTTTATCATTATGCTCATCGGGCGTTAAAAAATGAATTAATGTACGAAAAAAAGACATCAAGTTCCAGGATAACGGGAATAATTAGATACGTTATCTCCAAACAATAAGAGTTTTTAATGTTAGGGGAATCAATAAAGTCGAATATACATGTAGCTATGGACCAGGAAAATAATTTGATCGCTGAATTCAAGAGGATCGAATAGATGAACATAAGATTTGTTGATTAATAAAAGTTTATGGTTCAGGTAAAAATTGTCAAACCGCTTTTAATAAGCATTAAGAGAGAGAGAGAGAGATAAAACAGCAACGGCAATAGAAAAAAGGATGTAAAATAAGATATAATCCCCTGATTTACTCACAGAAAAGCTTCATTTCAGGGGACCAAGACGCAAAAGTTTTTGGCGTGAATGAAATATTTATCCTTCTCGGTCGATCACCAAAATCCTGACATTAATACGTGCCGAGTAATGGCATTATTTGGTCGCCAATTTTGTTATTGCAATCTGCAGCATGTGTGGTTTCGGACCCTAATCTCGAACTGCTACACATTTCCCCTCAATTTTTTAACGCCATCATTTTTATTACGGGCATGCATTGCTCTTTCCAGTCTAATTATATCCGCTCCCCATTTTCACTCCGCCGAGGGATGGTGCATTCACGGCCGCAGCTCGTGCACCCCTCAGATAAGGGACACGAAGGAGGGGGGGAGGAGGGGAACGTGCGGGTGTCGCCGGTAGGACGGTTACGTAATGCAGATGCTGATAATTACGTGGTGTATATGTGAGGGCGGGATGTCACGTTGGTAGGGAGGGGGGGGGAGAGAAAGGGGGGGAGCGAGCGGGGGTGGTTTTTGTCGTGTGTGGGTGGAGAGTTCGGAGGCGGTGGGGAGTCGGCGGAGGGGGGAGAGGGGTGAAGTGATGGCAGACTGGCGAGAGCGCAGCGGAGAGAGGACCATCCGCCAGATTTGACCCATTAATAATGAAACGGGAGGTGGCAAGGGGTGGCAAAAGGTTTTGGCGTCCTCTGCCGAAAGTCGTTCCCGCCGACACGACACACCTCCTCCCGACTGGCCGCACGGGGATCGGGAGGGTTTGGTCGTGGGTTGTGGGGCGTGGGGGGGGGAAGGGAAAGAGGTGAAGGGTTCTCCCTGGGGATGCGAACTCGGGGCTACTGCGTCCGGTAAGGCCTTCCGAGGGAGCCATTACCCTCGCCGCCGGTAACCCTTGGGAGCGGAAGGACATGGCGGAAGTGAAGGCAAAGTGGAAAGGAGGAGAGCGGAGATGTGATAGAAACAAAAGAAGATTAGGAAGGTGGAAGAGAGGAGAAGTGCTGAGCAAGGGACGGGTTGAATCGCAAGGATTGGGTCAGGAATAGGCTGACTGGGATTCGCCGTTCCTCAAAAGTTTTCTCCCAGTGTCCCGAATGTCTTGTAAAGCATCGATGTCCTCGAAATATATTTTCACTATTATTTTCTACCCATTTATTTCACTCAGCAAAGGCGTTTTTTTTAGAAAAACTAAAAGATATACTTATATATATATATAAGTATATCTTATATATACTATATATATATATATATAAGTATATCTTATATATACTATATATATATATATATATATATATATATATATATATATATATATATATATATGATAAGGTGACGGCCAATTTTCGAAAAACCTAAATTTCAAAAAATGTGCAAGAATATGTATTCCCACTCTGTGTGTAGATTCATCTCATTTAATGTGATGTGTCAATTTATAAGACATTTGAAACGAGCATATTCTGGTCAATAAAGGGAGACATAAATAGCTTGAGACGTGGAGAACCAATCGTTCCATGCATTCTTGTTTCAATGATGCTTATTTTGCAGACAATATAACGTCAACATTGTGGTACATGGTGCGACAACATAACTTCCTTTTTTCAAAAGCAAAACCCCTTTGAATTCAATTTTTTCCATTCTATTCTCAATTCGTTTCAATTGATTTGTTACCCTAGGTAATGACGGAAGGGAAGGCTACCATGGTAATGAAGTGGAAGGTTCCAATTCTTTTTCTTCCGGAAAGATACTTTTTACCGTATTCCAGGTTGAAATGATGTTATTTTTACTCTTTTCAACGCATATCATTTAATATATTCTCCATAGAAATGATGCTACGTTTAATCAAGCCGTTTTGATAGTTACTTAAGCTTTTCTCTTAGTATAATTTAGATAGGAACAATGAAGTATTTTTATGAATTCCCGTCATTAAAAAAGGCGAGTTCCATTTCCTCTTTTTTGAAGGCATAGAAAACGTCTCTCCATAATCTGATAACCTCCACGACATAATACTATTCATTTGAACAATAATTACTGTAAACATCCGTTCCGAAACCGTTCCGAATAGCAAATCTAGAGCAACTCTAAATGCCGGAAGAAGAAAAATATAAAAAACATACACTAATGCCTGAGAAATCCTCGAATAACAGCGAAGCGACAAGAAAGAAGCAAATCATTATAAACGAATAAAGATCCTAAATAATAGGATCAGAAGACGAGGGTGAAAAATTAATTATAACCAGTTTTAAATGTCATCTTGCAGTCCTCACATCAATGCGAATTGAAATTTTTTTGTTTGTATCATACAAGAATGAGGCGAAAGCATCTATACTATAGAATTAATTCAAAGATGTATCTGTACTATAGAAATAATTCAAGTATTTAGGTGTAAACAACCAATTAGAAAGCAGGAGGGTATTGCAGGCTGAAGTTCCACATTGAATAAGAACATCGCCAAACGATTAGTCTAAAGAGTAATGAATTACCTTGATTCCCAAAACAAGTTTAAAAGTTAGCATTTTACCGGGGTAGAGATGTGATACGCAATGGAAAGCCCTCTTCACGTTAAAATTCTGATATGATATTCCCCCTATCCCTGCAGCACCCAACTACTTCTCCTGGAGACGGAACGCTAATTATCCACCAATCGCGGGGATTCGGGCGAAGTTGGCATTAGAATTGCCGACTAAGAGGAACAGAGTTTACGCATTTAAGACGAAAGGAAAGGCCTGATATTAATAGGGAATTTGCCAGCAATGAAATTACTGAGCCATCGGCATGCGGAGAGTGAAGTGCAGATGAGTCGAGCAGTCTCTCATCTCCCTCGAATTACATCAACATCAAAGCGACCGACAAAGGCCACGACAAACGCAGAGGTAAGTAAGTTTACTCCCGAAGCGGAAGGGAGAGGGGAGAGAGGAGGAATGGTCCGAGGGCGGGATTAAGAGGAAGGTAACCACAAAATGAAACTGCGGACCCAAAGGAGAGCAGGGCACCCCGTCCCCTGGGATGGGGAAAGGAAATGGGATGGCCGAGAGGAGGAACGGAGAAGGAAGAGGAAGAGGAGGAGATTAGGAGGAGGAGGAGTCCCAAAAAAGGGAGAGTGGTCCAGGAGGGGTTTGAAGGCAGGACAAATGGGCCAGGGTTCCAGCCGAAAGGAATGGAGGAAATTGGGAAGGAATCGTGGAGGGAGGAGGGATTGTGGAGGAGAAAGGGAAAGGCATGAGATTGGAGTGCTCGAGGACGGCAGGAGAGAGTGGGATCGAGCAGGGGGGAAGGGATGTGAACGGGAAAGTAAAAGGATGGAAAGGAAGTCGGGAGGAGATTAAGAGGAGGGTGGAAGGACGGGGAGTGAGGGGACTGGGGACGCTGGGGGTGCAATGGAGATGGCGGTAGGACGAAAGAAAGTTGGTGGGAAGGTGGTCGCACGGGGGAGGGGGTAGGAGAGGAAATAAGGCGGGGGTGGGGAGGGATGAAGGGAAAAGGGACGAGAGGGAATGGAAGAGAACGCCTGTCGGACGAGGCGGGAGAAAGGAAATCGAGAGGGGAGACGGCTGAGAGAGATGAGAAATGAGCGGAATATGGGCAGGGGGGCAGGAGGGGGCGAGAAATAAAAACGCGCCGGTGAGACGCGCATGGGAAAGCTGGCGGGGGAGGAGAAATGTCTCCCGTTCGCGTATCCGCGTGTATGTGTGCGTGTTTGAGCTGGGGGAAGGGACAGCATGAGAGAGAGAAAGAGAGAGAGAAAAAATCCTCAAAAGACTGAGATAAAGAAACGGATGATTTATGAGCGGAGGAAAGAGGGAAGGATGGAAGGGATGAAGGACGCGAGGGAAGAGTGGACGGGAGGGAAAAGCAATAAGAGAGCGACGCAAGAGGAGGAGATCGCAAAGAAGGGAGGGTGGGTAAGGAGAGAAAGAAAGAGAGAGAGAGAGAAATAAATGTGAGGAACATGAATAATTCATGAACTTAGAATTTGACTATAGATACCGGGGCCCGACTTCAATTTCTACGTAGTAAAGACGCGCATTTTATTCATGTGTGTATTCAGTTAAAGCGGGGAAGAAACGGGAAGGAGCGGGGTTGGAGGGGCTGGGATGAGGATGGCCGCGGGGGAGCCGCATGGGAGGGAAGTGGGGATGTGGAGGGAGGAGGGGGCCGGAGGCGGAAGGAGGAATAAGGGAAGGAGAGAGGAGGACGCGGAAGGAGCCGGAGAGGATGTTATCGAGCGCTTTGTTAGCGCTGGAAGCAAAGGGGTTTAAATGCGAAAGTCTGCGATGGACCCCGAAATTTCGACGCGTCTGCAATCCCCTGTGTCCTGCGGAATGTAGCGGAACGACGGATACAGCACACATATACGAAGGCGTCTCTACCATAAGTGACACAGCGGAATTCGTTAGCGAAGAGGGTCTTGGCCTATTTGCTGCGTGGGTGAGACCGATCTGAATAAACCAGAGCTCCCACGTCCCATCTACTGAGCCTGAAACTACAGAGGTTGCTTTGAGAAGAGCATGACGATCGGCTCAATTTCGCCCCGAGAGGTTACATTCTACTTTCTCCAACCCCCGTGTCCAACATTTCACTCATCTAAGACATGTTTCGCGTCCGACTCTTATTCTCCGGGAGTCGCGGGGACGTCTCGCAGGCGCCATGCCGCCGCCCGCAAGAAGAATCAAGCGGACTTCAACCCTCCATGGTTAAAGACGAGGAAATATCCTGCTAAATAATGGGGTAATGAAAACGACGACGCGGTGGCATTTAATGTGGGGAGTGTGTGCGCTCACTCTGGCGTGACGAAGTGCAACAATGGGTGGAGGATGGAATGGAGGTGGTAGAAAACGGCGGGCCGTCATTTCTGGACGGCGCCGTAGATGCGTCGGCGTCCCTCCTTACGGAAGGAAAAGGATTTTATCCTTTTTTTTTCCTCATTCCCATTTGTTGTATTCCGTCTTCCTAACCCCATTTCATTCTTCCTTTTCTCCGGATCCCTCTTGGCTCCGGAATTGTCAGTCCGTGCTTCATCAGAGCCATCGCTCCAAGTTCAAGGGTCACTCGCATTATTCCCCGACTCGCGAGAAACACGCTGCGTTTTTTCTTCCCCCGTCATGCATTATTCAGACGGTAGAGAGAGTAGGGACGCATTGAATGCGAGCGAGTACGAGGGAATATCCCGCGTTTCAGTGACAAATGAATGGGGGGGAAGGCGAAGGGATTGAGAGAGGGTGGGGGGAGAGGCGGAGGGGAATTAAAGATATTGAGCGCCGTCGCTCTCACAGATTTCCGCGCAATTCTCGCTCATTTTGATTTTTTTTTTTGACAGACAAGAGTTGAAAAGACTAATAGGGCGAGCAAAAGATATCCCGCATAATCTTCTGCCGTTCACTCATGCGGCATTAAAAAGGAAAAACAAACGATATGAAGAATAACTTTCCTCAAATCAATTCTTAAGCGTGGAAGGAATATGAAGGGGCGACAAGACTATCTATCGATTAATTGTTTTACCGATAATTAATACGGTTTCCGATTTTTGCATGTCGTCACCCTGAATACATTATATAGAGAGCGTGATAAACATTTAAGTAGCATCGCGGATAAATTATAAAATATTAATAATCATCCTTTTTTCAAATTGAGATTCAGTATACAGGATATTATCGCTTTAATATCCATAATTTACTTTTTCCCCTCAAAACTAACGTAATTTTAAATAATATTAAGAGCTCCGACGCTTAATCTCTTAGTCTTTATATGTAAAGGGATGCGAATAACGCTAACTATTAATATTTTGCGTGCATGCATGCTAAAAATGTATGGTAGGTATTTTGAACTACTGATAATTAACAGAAATAGTTTTTTTCTAAAAATACAATGCTTCAATTGAACCTTTCAGTACAAAACTATTCGGTATCTGATTTAGAAAAAAAATTCTGCATCTACACCTCAAAAATAACTCTCATTGAAAGTAACGCTTAGGGTGTCTGGAAACTGGAAAAAACAGGATTATGAGTTTTATACATCCGATGAGTAGGTAACTATATTGCAGCAACATGAATGTTGCACTTTAGTGTAGCGTTTAGCTTCGACCATACCTAGAAGGTTATACAATTAAAATGATGAATTCTTTATTATGATTCAATCATATCAATCAATTGTGTTATGCTAATTAACCTTGATTCACCAAATTCTACAATACTTGAGGCGAGCCAAAAACTGATAAGCCTCTGCACTGACATTTGTTTTTCTTTTCAGTCTTTCTAAATAATGAAATGTTTAAAAATAAAAATTATCTATGCCGGAAAATATTTAATATATAAGTAAATTTGCAACATTTTTTCATAGTTTTTATCCCAGTAATAAACGACCAAATAAATGTGATTCACACGGTACATTTCTATTAGAACTATTCCATAAATATACAGGAATATATTAACTTACAAGCAATAAATTAATTTTTAGTGAAATTTTGCAATCATTTTGACTTTAATATTGTTCCGCCCCCAACCATATCACGCCCGAAAGTTCACCAACGGTAAATCCAGAGAATTTACCCCATTTGAAGGGTTTTTAGATTTTACTCCCACAAATTCGCTGATAGTTACCAATTCAACCAGAAAACGCGATGCCACAAGAACTACGCAATAAGGGTTTCATTTTGGGCGACCGGACATGTTGGCAGGGGCCCAAAGTGAAAGAAACGAACATACGAATACGACGCATTGCCCTGAGTTAACCAAGCTCTCGTACGTACCTACACTGAGCGAACTATGCACACATTAGAAAAAAAGCAAACGTAACGCGACCGGAGCGCTTCACGAACTTTCTCATCACGTTAATAGCCACTCTGCAATCTAAACAGAAACGACGAAACAATAGGCACGTTTATCCTGCCACGACGCGTCGACCGAAAACGATGAGGACCTATTCTCGGCTTCATATCTAAGGCTGTTAAACAATTAGAATAAAAAACAAGGTTGGCAAGCGTCAGTCATCACGCGGGGCATTCAAGAAGTACCTCTGCGAGTGAAAACGATGTTAAAAAAAAAGTCTTCCAATATTTCAGAGATGAGAAAAACCATTTTCTCATAAATCGGATTTCCAGGCGCGTTGAAAGGGAGGCAACAAAAGCATTATATCAACTTTTTGTTTTCTTTTTGGAGAAGCAAAAAGAGGTTTCGCCTTACAGATCGATGTATTCCTTTCCAGTGGAAAGAAAGCTTAATGCATGACCTTCCGGAACGGCTCCAAACTCAGAAGAAACAAAATCCTTTCCATGACACTAATATGAGCCAAAATAGTTTACGAAGGAAGCAAAAACAACCACATGCAAGTTAAAAGTCGTTCATGGACGAAAAAGTTTTGCATAATGGTTAATTATAGGACAAAGTCTAAAAAGAATGGCAGGGGACATATTTTTTATCGACCCGATGGAGCATATGTTCTATTTTTGACCAAAATATTTCCAGTTATTCTTCTATTCGATAAACCACTCTATATATGTATTACCCTTTTATATAGTCGCTTATTTTTCCATCAAATGATGACAAATTTTGTGGAACTGGTGCATTAGTATAAAGAGAACATATTGCTTTGCATGTTTTCTTCATATGTACATATATATCCGAAAGTGTGTCGGAATGCATCCTCGTATGTACATGCATACAAGGATGTATATGCATAAAAATCCCTACAAATGTAACCATTAAACGATTTTTCTTTTCCTGAAAATGTATGTAGCTTTTGGCGTGAAAAATAGAATGGTCGCTCAAGTTTTATCAAACTATGTCGGTCCTTGGCGGAAATATAGGTACATGTGTACCCTTAAGAATGCTCTGATAGTGCGATTACTCTTCTTATTTCCTTTCCCAGAAAGTGTGTATCGTATACTACCAAAACCGGATTTATCCCCAGTGATAAATTCAAAGATAAGATTGTCGTATTTTTAATGATAAAATGAGTGGGGAATTTTATAAGCAATTCGTGGAATGTGCAAGAAAGTTTTGAACACCGATTTCGTAGATTAAATACTTAATATTCTTCAACGAAAACTCTCGAATGAGAGCGAGCAGGCATAATGATCTAATTAGGTATAATTTTCCATTCTCTTGTATTCATCGTCCGGACCACGGAATCCAGAGCAGCTTTGTGAACAGGATGACTGTATATCCCCGTCCACGTCGGTTTTCACTTTTAATCCACAAAAAAGAACGGCTCATTCCGAACAAATTCCGGCTGGATTCGCGGAATGAAGAGAAACCAAGACTCCGGTGAAACAAAACTAGACAGCACACTGGATACTCGAGATAAAAGGTCCCCAACCTCCATCGCTGAGACCCCGTAACAAAGGACTCAAGCCCACCCCTAGCCCCTTGGGAAGTGGGGGGTGGGGGGAACATCCAATCCCCCCCACAAATCACCGCCGATTTAAATCCCGAGCAGCGGGAATAGCAGCGGGAATAGCAGCGGGGAGAGGAGTATCCCAAAGCCAAACACGGGATTGCGAAAGCGGGGAGGGAGGGTAATCCCTTCCGCATCAATGACAAGTCTACACGCGGATCCATCAAAAGGCAGGCAGAGGCAAGGGAGAGCAGGACGACGACGAGTAGGAGGTTGGCGGCGGCAAAACAGGGGTAGGTGGGGTGCGGGGGTCGGACGATGGAGGGTTGAAGGAGATGAGACGAGAGACGAAGACGTACCCAGCAGAGGAGTGAATAGATTTAAAATCTTACCTGCAACTAGGTGACAGCTCCGGCGTCAGCAGCATGCAACCCTCCCACAAGGCTGATAGAGCCTCCTCTTCGGTGGTGAGGGTAGGGGTCAGCGGGTAAGCTCTCTCCCTCCCCCTCGGTGAACTACGACGCGCGGCGTCGGACGCGAGGGCCGAGTCACGGTGGGTGCCGGTCTAGCAGAGAGCGAAGGAAGAGCTGCGCACCGACCCCGGTCGTCGTCGGAGGGGAGCCCGGAGAGTAGAAGCGACGGGGGGAGTCCCCCTCGGCTGCTCCACCGAGAGTGGCAACTACCGAAGTCAACGTTAGAGCAGGCGGCGTCCGTCCACGGTGAGCCGGCGACGACGCGGTGGGGAAGAGGACGCCTCCACGGAGACCGCAGAAGGGAACGACTCGTGTCCGTCACTCCAGGTCCGCAGGGAGAGGGGTATGGGAGAACCTTCCAGCACCTCTCTCCTCCTCCACCGTACGAGTGCTCGCGACCGGTTGAGACCCAGAGACCGGCGCTTGAGTGGAGGGAGGGAAGGAGCGAGAGGGAGGGCGGTGGAGGACGAGAGGAGAGGGAGGTGGTCGGGAGCCGGTGTGGAGGGGGAAACGGGAGGGAGAGGCGCGGAGGGAGGGTCCGCGAAAAACCGGCGTGGAAGGGAGGAGCGATAGGAGGACGAGGTGGAGGTGGTTCAGGTGATGTGGGGAGGCGAGCGAGAATCTGTAGTGGTGTCGGCGGAGGACGAAGGCAAGAGGGGGCGAGGAAAAGCCACGCACAAACAAACACGAGGAGGATAGCTCGACCTACCCTCTTTTATTTATCCCGCGCGCGAGGCGAGGAGTGAGGTGACTGCCTACTCCTTTTTCTCTCTCTCTCTCACACTCTCGAGTGAGGGAGGAGGACCCTCCGCTACGTAAGAAGAACCCTCCTCAACTGTCCCTCGATCGCTCTACCTCAAGCCCGAAAAAAGCCCTCTTCTCTCCCCTTGAGAGAGTTCATATCGCCCTGTTTTCCGTGCGGGTGGTGGTGGCAGCAGCGTTTGATGAGGTGATGGGCTCGTGGGGGAGGGGGGCACAGATGTTTTTTTGCGGGCGCGAGACCAACGGAAGGTCCGATAAAGATGCTTTCAAACATATATGTAATACGGGCTCCACACGCGAAAGCCGAACCATAACACCCGTAAACAAACACACACGCACACAAACTCCTAAACACACGCTCTCACCCGCGGTGCGCGAAGCTCGGAAGCCGGCGACGGCGTGACTGGGAGAGATCGCTTACATCTCTCCCTCCTACTCTCCTTCCAAAACCTCTCTCCCATACCCCCTCTTTCTGTTCCGCGCTCTATCGCCCTCCCACTTTCTCGACCACTGTCTCACTCACCGCTGGAACGAAACAAAAATTTTTTTTACATGTGTTTGCGAAAGAACGCGAAAAAAATCGAGTCGGAATACGTCGTTAAAAAAAGGACTACGACTCGAATATGGGAAGAGAGAGAGAGACCCTCGCGCTCACTCCCTCTCTCGTAGAGAGATCACACACTGCGCATTCGGCGGAATTCACACGGCTTTACACGGCTTGTGTATAGAAATGTGCGCCAAGGGGGTATGTAGGAGTGGGGGAGGGAGTACGGGGGTGGTTTCGTTTCGGGGAAAGAGAAGTCGGCGAAGGGGTGTAGACAGCGATGAGGGGGGGAGAAGGAGAGGGGCAGGAGGGGTCTGAGATCGGTGAAAACAGGAGGGGGAGGGGATGAATGCAGGGGGGTGGGTCTACGGAGGACGAGGTCGAAACGCGAAGGAGAGGGTGAGGGGACACGAGAGGTAGCGAGCGGTCTGTCAGTTGCACACACGCTCGGTAAAAGAGGGGGCAAGGTGGGGCGGGAGTCGAAGTAGGGGGTGGCGCAGACCACGGCGTGGATTAGGTGCCGTGTACTACAACTCTCTCCCCTCCGTTCCCCGCCGTGCCCTTCCGTCGAGGGCAAGAAGACGCGCGCGGGAGAGAGCGAGCGGCGGCGTCGGCAGTCGGCGTCGCGGCGGCCGGGGACGGACGTTTCCACGGACGCGGGCGGAAACGCAGCATCCGATGGGGACGCCACTGCAGCTACTGTGACTCTCTCTCTCTCTCTCCCACACAAACACACACACTCCTTCCCTCTATCTATCTCGCACACACAGAGGTCCCTCCTCCCCCGTATCTCCCAACTCCCGCGCGCACCCCGCCGACTTCACCCGGGACCAACACGGAGCGTCTCCCCTCCCCGAGCGACCCGCCGTCTCCCCACTAAGCCCCGCATCCTCCCCCCCCCCTCACACCTCCCCTCCGATCCCCCACACCGCTCTCCCTTCCCGAGACGGCCGCGCCCCCACCCCCTTCCCCCGACGCCGTCCCCTCTCTCTCCCCTCCCAATCTCCCGAGCGCCACCCGGACCCCCTCCTCCACGTCGCCGGGATCACCTCGTTCACCCCAACCCCTTAACACGAACCTCGCCATTCCACCCCCGGGCACGCGCAGCTACGGCCATGCGTCCGTGCGAAAGGGGAGAGGGGGAGAGAGGGGAGGAGAGAAGACAGGGTGGGGATGAGAAAACGGGGGTATGGGGGCATCGGAGGGAGAGGGCGGGTGGGAAAGCGTGGGCGGCAGGGATAGGGAATGGGATAGGAAATGAAGGAATGGAAGGGGAGTGAGAAGAGGCGGGGATGGAGGGCATCAGAAGTGAGAATGGGGGGATGAAAGGGTGCGGGGGGGAGGTAAGGCAGAGTGATGGAAAGGGGAAGGAATGGACGAAGATAAGACGAGGGATGGGAGAGGGATAGGGAATGACAAGAGTTGAATCAAGGAAGGGAGAAGCGACGGGTGGTGGTTGGGACTGAAGGGGGGCGTAGAACGTCTATTTTTGGGGCGAAATTAAGACCGTTACGTCCCAAGACTCAACGAAGGTGTGGAAGGGGAGGAACTGAAGAGGCTTAGCCGACCCCTGTCGATCATAATTTATAGAACACGAAGGAGGCAGAAAACCGTTCCACGGTACAAAGCCAAGAAGTCTCCGGCGCATTAGTTTCTGGATTCGCTAATAACAAGGACCCTTCACCGTTTAGGGTTAGTGGTTGATGGAAGGGATTTATCAGGATGCGTCGGCAATAAGGGTCTCTTCACCCCATCCACCATCCAGGCCATCGCTAGGGACGAAGTATAAATTTTCGTGGCGGAAAAAGCCACAAGAAATGAGGTAGGGAGGGATAAAAGTCCGTCGCGTTATTAAATTATAAGAAATATTTTATTAAAAAGTAGGTAACTGAAATGAAAGAAGATGGACTAACGCGAGAAGGAAAGCTTATTGGAGCTAGAGACTCCGGAATGGAGTCAGAAGTGAAAATACAAACAAATACGCAATTGATTGGAGGAAAGAAGATGCGATTTAGTATTGGTGGAATAAACACTTTTAAGAGTGCAATAAAGAAAAGAGCAGAGATAAAAATGAAAAGAGAAAGGCAGATCCAACCTCACACGTGACTGAAATGTTTGAATAAACTTGCTTAAATTAAGAAGAAGGTTGCCCTATAGAGCACCTCTACACACCTTTGACAAAAATAGGGGAAAAATTGGGAGGTCGTGGTGACCTAATGGGTAGAGGGTTAGTCTACTCAGCTGAGGGTCCTGCGATCAAATCCCGGGGCAAGTCTTTGGACACCCCGAACCAATAGTCTAACCGCTGCGATTTTCTGGCTCAAGAACTTCTTGGGGAACCGAACGGTGGGACAGGGACAGGAACTGATCCCTCCCCCCTTTACTACTCTGATGTGTGAATTTCACAACCCTTAGGATTTAGTCCGCGGTCAACTCTACCCTCACCAATCAAAATCGACCGTTTGGTTGATTGCTGCGACGAGTTTGGAAAATTTAATCTAATCCAGAGAATGTCGAAACGAAGACCTGGAGAGGCTGAGGCTGACCGGCTCCGCGAACCTCGACACTCATATTAGTATTATATACTCATATTACCTTTCCTCTTCGCGCGGCACAGTTAATGACATTGCGGGAAGATAGAGGGAATGACCCGTTCGTCGTTTAAATGGACCTTCCTTCGGCCCCTGTGTGATGGGATGTTTTGGCCCTGCGAACCCTCCTCCGCGCCTAGTCTACCTTTATCTCCCCTCCGGACCACCGGCACGAAACCTGGCCCCCTGGCCGCCAGACCCGAACGTCCCGTTCCGCTGTGGCGGAGGGCTTCATCCGGCGGACAAAGCGTGGAATAAACCCGGGAGGTTTTCGGGGTTGTGGAAGCGGCGCTGGAGGGGAGGCGATGCCGAGGGAAGAGAAAGGGATAGCCCGGGGGAGGTGACCAGGCACCTCGGACGAAGTAGCGGGATTCAAGGGGTTTTTTGATGGAGGGGAAAGGGCATGCCGCTGCAGGCATGGGTAGAGACCCAATTTGTGGAAATAGGTTTTTAACGCAGGTCCTGAAAACTAATAGAGATCCTTCAGGATTTGCTAAACACTCCCATTGAAACAATATAAGCAATATTTTAGCTGCTCGGTAGCCTTCTTTAGCTCTTCATAATTGATATCTCCTTTCGTATAGTATATAAGTGTCCCCCCTCCCACTGCCTAATATTCCTGTTTATATACCATCCGTCTGAAGGTAGTAGAGCGAGAGGAAAATCTTTAGGGCTTCCTGTATTGATACTCTTTTTGCTGTCACTCATAACAAAAAGTGGGCGGTTACATTTGTTTGTACTTTTAATCTACAATGAACGCATTGGGCACGCACCTCCGCAAGAAAAAAATCTCAGGGATCTATGGATGGAATCAGTAAAGAACGAGCAATCAACACACAAATTGTTTTTAGTCCTAAGTTATGCACGGGTTTCGTCAAGACAAAGTGGTGCGATAAAGGAAATGGGTAGGAATACGATGGCGGTGGATGGAGTAGGGAGGAAGACTAAGGAGGAGGAGGAGAAGAAGAAGGCCAAGATTGCGTTCGTATTTGCGTGGGCGGGTGGAAGCGGCGAAGTGATGCAAGGCGAGAGTGGGGCGTCGCAAAAGGGAGAAGAGCCTGGATTGAAGAGGGTCTCTAAGGGGGCCAGGAGCGGGGAGGGGTGGAGGGAAGAGGTCTGAGAGGCTAGAAATTCGGGGCGAGGGGCGACGGTTGCGTGGAGGAATCGGAAGGGAAGAGGAGCGTCAGAGGAGATGGGGGAGGGAGGGAGAAAAGGGGGAAATGAGATGGGAGGCGGCGGAGGAGGGAGAGGGGGGACGGGTGTTAGATTCGGAAATGGGAGGGGAGTAAGTTGGGGTGGAGGGGAATGGCAATCGGGAGGCGGCGGGGGTGGGACGGGAGGTCGCCTTGGCGGGTGGGGAGGGGGGAAAACGTCTGAAATTTTCCGTGGAAGGGGATCGAGGGAGAGGGGAGTGCCGAGAGGTTGGAGGGGTGTATTAGGATCCTGGGAAGGGGGGGGGGGAGGTGCGGGCCGTATGGCTTGGAGAAAGGCGGAAGGAGGATAGGGGAGGAATGGAGGATTTTGCGGGGTGCAGTTTGGCGGGGGGCTGGGGTGAGGGGAGAGGGGGTACACGACGGGAAAAAGGGGGGGGTACGGGGGCCGAGAACGGGAGTTTGGAGGGATGATGGAAGGGGTTGAGAGCAATCCGGATTTGGGTGAAAAGCAAGGGCGGGGAGCAAACTCAAGGGCGTGATACCTATTCTGGGAACCTAAAGCAAATTGAGAGATGAACATTGAGAGATTCAGAATTTGAAAATAAATCGAAGTGAAACAAGCAATCCCCGAACTCAAAATCTCAGAATTGGAAACTTAGCCTCAACCTTTGAATGCCATTTGTGAACAATGGAAGCATTCTCCTGCACAAAACTGATGTATATCAAATAAAGGGAAGGAATAATTTATTAATAAGCACTGTGAAGACCACGAGCAGGGTGAAAAGGCTGAAAAATATATTTTAAATAAAGAATAAAATGACAGAATAAATCTTGTTACAATATTTTTCGTAATCAGATAGGAGGGGGTAATGTCCTCTTCGTATACCCGTATTTTTACAGCTAAGAAAATGTTAGTGTGTTATCAAATCGAAATTAGATCTGACATAGTTTTGACTAAAATTATTGCACTGCCCTTCTGAATGATACAAATCTCCGTAACCACCCTCTGAATGCAAACATGGAGTTGCAATTGAAAACTTTAGGCCAGCAGAATAGTTTCTATTTTAAATACACTTTAGAAATTCGTTGAAAGCTGAGAAATGGAGAAATTTACGGCCTCGAACAGTATTTGCGAACTCACGTATTACTACCTTTGAAAAAATATATAAACAAATATATATATATATATATATATATATATATATATATATATATGTATGTATGTATATATTTTTTTTCAACTCAAGTCTACCATATATATATATATATATATATATATATATATGTATATATATATGGTAGACTTCACCCAGTACTAAGCACTATACGGCGTGTGAAATCAGGGTAGGGGGGCCAGTTCCTTTCCCTGTGCCAGTTATGGTTTCCCAGGAAGATCTGGTACCTGAAAAATCACATAGCTTGGGTGGAGCTGCAGTGCCTAGAGAGGCTTTCCCGGGATTGAACCTGGGCTCTCCGGTCAGTAGTCCAACGCTCCACCCCCTGGACTACCGCGCACCCATATATATATATATATATATATATATATATATATATATATATATATATATATATATATATATATATATATATATATATATATATATTTTTTTTTTATTTATTTATTTATTTATTAATATATTGCAAAATGTAAGGAATAGAAACCAGCATTACAGAAGGGAAGGATGAAGTGGCTCATTCAACTGAAAACCAAGAATAAAATCCAATTTTTAGAAATTCTAGCGTAGGAATGCATGCGGATAAACAACAGCCCGTATTTTAAGCTGTCGATGAGAGAGCAGCGCGGAAAGTAACGTTCACCGAGCTGAAGGAACCCAAACCTTATCTTAAATCGGTGGCGGAATAACATCGTGTCCACTCGCCCACCGAAATTTTCCAACAGCGAAAGACAAATAGTCGGTGTGTACGGACAGTGGGAACGTCTTCCCTTCAAACCGCGGACGGACGGACGAAACGGCCGGAAAAGACCCCGGGAGCAGAACTTTTGCTATAAAAACAATCTACCCACGTCGCAGCTCTCCGAAATATTGACGACGTCAGTTGCCAACTACCAGAGTGACGAATACACGATTGATAACCTATGACGGCGAAACAACCATAACAAAACGACTTTGAGGAGGAGAAATATGGGGGGGTAGGGTGGAGCTGGATGAGTTGGGGCGGAAAGAGTCGAGGGTTGTTGAGGGGAGAGTAAGAGGTTACGGAAAGTGTTGTGGGGGGAGCTGGTGGATATTGGTGGGAGGGGGCTGGTAGGGAAATGAAGATGATGAGAGGGGGGCATGGAGAGAGGGGGCACTGGGGTGTGTGTGGTGTGGGAATGGGGTGGGTTGACGATAAGAGGGGGGAAGGCAGGAAGCGGAAGATCGGCAGACGAGACGGAGGCGGTATTGAAGGGGAACGGTCGAGGATTGAGGGGGGAAGGGGGTGTGGTGGGGAGAGAGGCGTGGCAGGTGGGATGAGAACATTGGTGGGAAGTAAAATGGTAGGGGAGGAAGCGGAAGCAATGAGGAAAAGGGTTGCGGCCGGGGAAAGGGTGGTGCATAGACAGACCCAAAGTGCGGGGGGGAGAGGGTGTAGGGGTACTCTTGGGCGCCGCGTGTGGATCCGGAGTGGGGTTGGAGAGGCGGAGGAATCGCTGAGGTGCATCGGAGGGAGGGGAGCATGTGCTGATCCTAATCCAAAGCTGCACCTGACTCGACCTAAGAATAACACGCAAGAATTCACCCTTTTGGAAATACCCGCGGACTTCGAAATTGATTTGGGAGCAAGAAAAGGGGTGGAAGAGAACATAGTCAAGAAGTTAGACTTCGATTTTACGGAAGTGATAAAAACACAGCAGTTATGTGCAGTGTATCTGCAGATTAATCCTGTGCGATCCAACGCACCTTAAACGGTAGTATATATTTTAATATTTGCTCACAGTAATTTCAATCGGGCTCACCAGTTATTGCTCAGGAAATCCTGTACTTTTGTATGAGCGTTGAAAATGATAGCGATTTATCGAAATGTGACCGGCAAATCATAAAGTTCGAGTTAAAAATGTATCCGCACGATATATTCTTAAATGAAACTCATCGAATGGAACTGAGCTTGAAGGAATTCTTTCCTAACGGAAAGTTTTCTCTTTTTTCAAGATCTCTTTTACGTAAAAGTAATAAACAGCAGTTTTATAACTATATCGTATATCACCTAAAATAACTCTTTAAAAAATATATTTTTATCCATGAATAGGCAAACATCACATATTTTTTCATTCCATAGTAAAGGCAAAATCGTCCTGTAATCTTTTGCAAAATTTAAAAAAAAATATTTTTTGTTGAAATGGTTATGGTTAATGGTTACCATTTGTGACCATGAGAAAAAATAAATTTATTTAGCTATAATACAATAAGCGACTACTCCGTTTAGGTAAGTTAGATCGTAAACTAAGTTTCTATCTGTTTATTGATACGACGTTATTAAAGAGACTCACTGAGGCTTGAATTTGTGAACCTTAGGTTTCAACAATGATAAACTGAATAATTTAGGGTTAAGGGTTAACGGGAATGCCTTGACGAGTTAGTTGGGGGTAGCGAAATTGGAGAGAGGAGAGAATTACCCAAAACTAAGCTAAAGATCACGTGAAATCACAGGTCCGTAGCCTCCAAAACATGGAACGAACGATCTCTATACCACAATATCACCTACTCTTCGTTTCTCGACCATGTGCAAAGCCATCGACTCGGTGGGAACTTGGACCTCTGCGGTCGTCAGCCAAGTGCTTCGTCTATTAGCTTCTCCTCCATCACTGCGTATTATCCCGTCCCTATTAACATTCTAGCACTGTGCAAGTATTCAAATTCTTCGATTATTCTCCCTTTAAATATCTTCAAACCGATTACCCACACTTTTCTTTTCAGACATTGAAATTTAATGTTTTTAATGGGGCAAGGGAGTATAATTTTTTATAATTGCATTTTAATTACATTCAGGTGTGCGACCAAACGTTTTCATCGAAGAAACGAAAGAGATGATTTCTACCCAGGGGTTAATGAAGAAATGTGCAAAGATGCAAAAATATTATCCATAAAATGGTATCTACGTATGGCTCAATGCAAAATTTGTACTTCATGTATATATATATACATTCAAACACGAAATCCCGCCAAACGGCGAACAAATACTCATTTATATAGAAACAGATTTAAGGAAAAGGGATATGAACACACGTAAAGGATGAACACAGGAGAGGTGGGGAAGGTTTCCTTATATCTGCTTCTATATAAATGTATATATATATATATATATATATATATATATATATATATATATATATATATATATATATATGTGTGTGTGTGTGTGCGTGTGTGTGTGTGTGCGTGCGCGCGTGCGTGTGTGCGTGCGTGTGTGTGTGTGTGTGTGTATGTGTGTGTGTGTGTGTGGGTCGCGGTAGACCAGGGGGTAGAGCGTTGGACTGTGAGGGTCCCGGGTTCGGTTCCCGGGCAAGGCACTCTAATCACCTGCAGCTCCACCCAAGCTATGTGATTTCTCGGGTACCAGATCTTCCTGGGAAGTCATAACCGGCACAGGGAAAGGAACTGGCCCCCCTACCCTGATGTGTGAATTTCAGACGCCGTCGGGATTAGTACTGGGTGAACTCTCCCATCACCTACCAAACCGACCTTCGGGTTGATTACTGTGTTTATGGTTTATATATATATATATATATATATATATATATATATATATATATATATATATATATATATATATATGTATATATATACATATATATATGTATATATATAAATATATATACGTATAAATATATTCATACTCGAATGTACAATTATAACTGAACTGCATCCGTATTTACGACTGATTCCATTGCCTTTGAAAACAACTTTCATGACTGTAATTATATCTAAATGGAGAGAGGCAAAACAAATTATTAAAATACAATTTACCAGAGAATCTCGCCATCAAACAGATGTGACGAACATGCAGCAAAACTGAAACAGAGGATTGTGCTCCATAAATACATAAAAGGAATCCTTAATATGAGATGAATTTATAAACCATGAAATTGAGACATCTAATTTAATATAAAATAATGTGGTTTGCATCTTATTTTGTTTTCCCTGCTACTGTAGTGTCTATAAAACTTAATACGATTAATAAATAGAATATCACTCCGAGAATTAGTTTTCAAGTCCTTTATATCCCTCATATTTCCAGCTGACATCATCACTCCTTTTTCATCACATACTTCTCGTTAGTCATCCTTAAACTTCCTCTGTAGTGCATCCTTTTTCTTTTATTTTTTAAGATATTCAGCAAACTTTTGTGAAGCAGCATGTCGCCAATTCCCTTACCCCTTATTTTTTTGGAATGCATCCCATTTCCCTCTTCTCTTCCGATTACCTTCAATAGGGTCGTTTTGCCTGAAACTAGTCTACATAAAATCTGTCTTCAGCCACTCTTATAAAAAAGTCAAACCATACATTCATGGTAGTAGTTTTTTGGGGAGGCGACCGACTACTGAGGTCATTTGCGCCATAGGGGATGGACAGGAAAGGATGAAGGGTGGAGAGAAACCCGGCGTCGGCATTAGCCTACTCTTTACGAAAGGCGCCAAGGGGTCCGCAATTTAACGTCCCATCCGACGGACGGCGTACTCACTCAAAGTGCTCTCCACAAAGCACCTCGAGTAGGGATCGAGATACCGCTGAAAAATATTCAACACCGTCGGGATTTGAACCCACGCCCTCTGGGTAGGAAGCCAGTACGTTAGCCCCCGCACTATCTCGATTCCCCCATACATTCATTTACGTGCCATTGTTTTACAACATAACATTCCCGCCGCTTTTAATCTCATTTTCTCGGATATTCCTATCTTTCACGTCACACAAACGCAGAGCATTACACTCCAAATAAAATTTTTTACGAGCCGCTTTGTTATATTTCATTCTAGAGTAATTTGCTATGGTTAAGAATATTGTCCATCCTGATAGATTGCCATCGTCGCTTGCCTGTATTCTGCTCACCATCTTCCACCACTCGTTATCCTTTGCCCATATCGGAAACATCTTCCACTTACTCGAGCGTGCTCTTCCCTAGTTTTTATTTGAAAATTATCTTGTCCTGAAACTATCTTGTCCTGAGGTCGTAATTACCCCGTTATATACGCAAGCATCCTTGCCAAGTCTTCTTCCTTATCTGCTAGTATAAATATATCGTCCGCTAACCGTAGCAATTTCATTATTTTCTCTATGCATTCCTATACCGCATTTTATCTTTGCAAACGTATTGATGATTGCCTTACTGATCCATGCTTAGCGAAAATGAGAACTCTTATCTTTGCACTTCTATCTACATTAATCGAATATGAAAATTGTATTTGCTTCTAAGTAGAGCGTGCATCAATCTTCTGTCGTATTAGTTCATTTCAATATCTTTCAAGAAACGGGCCATAATTCCCCAACTTTCAGCTGTCATAACTCTCTCCAGACCCACTTGAGGTAACAGGTCGGTTGGCTTTTTATTACCTGCTCTCTGGTGTGTTTTATAGAAAAAAATAGCTTTCCTCAAATTCCAAAAGGTTCTTCTATAAAGTACCTACTCATACGATTTAACTTTTCTCTGCTGAATTATTCTTATCATTATTTTGGATGCATGGGTCAGACTAATTGATCTAAAGTTTCGCAATGCCCGTCATTTTCTGAGGCGAAAGGTCTGCGTTCACATTAACTCTTATTATTTCGCCCTTCCAAGAAGATGCAAAGCTTAGTATTGTTACTATGAAAATCCATTGGTAGTAGTAGTATTTAGGGGAGGCGACCGACTACTGAGGTCATTTGCGCCATAGGGGATGGACAGGAAAGGATGAAGGGTGGAGAGAAACCCGGCGTCGGCATTAGCCTACTCTTTACGAAAGGTGCCAAGGGGTCAACAGCTTAACGTCCCATCCGACGGACGGCGTACTCACCCATAGTGCCCTCCACAAAGCACCTCAAGTAGGGATCGAGATACCTCTGAAAAATATTCAACACCGCCGGGATTTGAACCCGGGTCCTCTGGGTGGGAAGCAAAATCCATTGCATGGTCCTGAAAAGGTGTATTAGACTTAATTAGTTTAAGTATCTAAGAAGTAATGCCACCACTCAATGTTTTCTCCAGCCAAAATTTCTTTCTTAAATTTTTGATTCCAGATAAAAATCTCATTTTCCGGATTCACCAATTATTTTATGCATAATGAAAAGCTTTGCACAATGAGGTCAGTTGTTTTTCTCTGGGTGGAACGATACACAAGTCTTTTGCGAACTCTTATATTGATTCCTATGTCATATCACCAATTCAGTGAGCCTTATTTTCCTGCAAGACCTACAGCGCAGCATCCAATTCGGCCTTGAGTTCTAAGTCACCTTTCTCAACATCATCATCATCGTCAATTATACCTTGTTCTTCGAGTACATCTACTTGAATTTCACTTCTTACAGATATGTCCTCCACATAATCTATCCATCTTTTCCATTTCACTTGAATTTCAACTTCATTATTCAAATTCAACTCTATCTCCAACTGGTATGTCACTGACCTTTGCTATGCATTCGTTCAGAGAGTGTGTCACGGTCCTCTAAGCTGCTTCAACTTTTCCCTGCCCAAGGCCACACTGGATCTCCTCATACAGGTGCTCCATCACTTCTGCTCTAACCTGAAGTGTCCTTTCGACTGATCTAATTCTCTTATTCCATAATACCATTGTTTTTGGGGTCATGGTAGAGCGCTGGGTTACTGACCGGTGGTCCCCAGTTCGATTCGAAATGACGCCTCTGGATACATTCAGCTTCACCCAAGCTGTGTATTTTTCGGGTACCAGACCTTTCTGGGAAAGTGCAGGGGTCCTACTCATCCTCCTATCCTGATGTGTCCTACGCCGCTGGGTTTAGTAATGGGTGAGCTCTATCCCCACCTGTCAAACCGACGCTAGGGTGGATACCTGTTGTCAGTAGACATTTTTCCCCTGTATAGATTGCTGAAATTTTGTACTTTTCCATTTATTCTAATAGTGCAGGCACTTCATGTATAATTCACGGTTTCGTATATCTGGCATACAGCGTCTTTTTCAGTTTTTAGTATTCCACTCTTATCCTTTGCAATACTTCTTTGATTCATCTTGTGTCTCACGATCTTGCCGCTCCGTTTTCAGTAGCCGCGGGAATACTTCTGTTTTGTTAAATTTTTCTACCAGGTGTTGGTCCTTCATAGTTTTTTCTAGCTCCTAGAGTTTAATTATGCACTTCCTTAGTATCAGAATATGGTCCGTTCGAATATTTCCCACCTTCGCCTAAGCAGTCTTATCGGTGATTTTAAAATATCCTATTCGCAGGGGTACTGGAAATTGAGTAGTACCTAATTCTAATTCCCCCAGTAGTTCCCCTAGTAATTCTAATTTACCCAGGCATCTTATCCCGATATACGTAGTAGTTTTCAAACAATGTGATTGCCATTGATAATTTTTATCGTTCACTGAGTCTCATTTCATTATAATTTCAACAGCATTCCTACTCTTTTGTTTCGTTTCCCAAGTCCAAAACTTCCTACTGATTTCGCCCTCCTCGTTTTATCTGACGATTTCATGGCAATCTTCCGCAATTTTCTTCTTTCAAATTTAAAAAAAAATTATTTCAGCGATATCATCACACTCATATTCTGCCTCTTTGTTACTTCAGCCTGCTCGAGGCATGCACAAATATATTATTCCTCCGCGGGTTTCGCCGTTATCATCACCATAAAGATTCTTTCAGTGTATGCCAGGAAGTTCTTCTTTCTCATTGTAGCACACTGCAGCAGCATTCATCCATACCTTACATTTTGTATAATGGAAAGGGAATTCTGAATGTACAGCTCTGTACACACCTGTACATATCTTCAATGAATTACCCTCGGATATTATGTGAGTACCTCTCCAACAGTCCCGGAACGTAATGTCAATAATTGTACACAAACCAACTAAGTTAAGTAGTAAAGGCTACCCCCATACGGGTGGCTGATTTTGGAAAATTTACAATATAGAAATTTTGGATTCTAATATATACTGGAGGGCATTTGTCAGTGAACATCCAACACCAATCCTAAGGAATAAAACTTTCTTCAATGTTATCTAAAACCTCATCATTAACATTTCAACATGATTAAAATGTCTCGCGTTAAAAGTAATTGAGACGATTAATTTCTTATGAGCAACAATTACGATATGGCCGCAGAATTCTAGTTATTTCTATCAAATAAACGGGGAATTACATTTCTATTCATCTGTAACCCACCCTGAAACGCATTTCTAGTTATTGTCAGGTTGAAAATTCCCAATACACCATAGACGAACTATCTAGAGACAAACCTAACGTTAACTATTATATTTTGATCCACACTCCGAAATCCGATTAAATTCTAATCTTTCTTGAATATACCTCATGGATCAAAATATTTGGTAAGAATAACTATAAAAATTGAGAAATTAATAAAACTCATTTACACCACTTAAGAATCATTTTCTCGCTATGTGAATGAAATTTAATGGTTACAGTAATTTTCCAACTTAAAAGATCCACGAACAGATGACTGAATCTGCGTCTTACAATTTGTTTATATTCCTGAAGATTTTAAGCTTCAGACCAAGCCAGGTGTGGGGAGATTTATAACTACGTAGGCTTTTGAAATGTGGGTGTGGAGAACAATGGAGAAGGTGAAATGGACAGAGAAGAAAACAAATGAGGAAGTACTTGGTATGGTGGGCGAAGAGAGGGGTTTGTTGGGAGCAATCCTATGGAGGCAGGAAAAGTGGATGAAGGGGGTGTTGACCGGCAGTGGGATGTTGAAGACTGTGATAGAGGGTAGAATGTTGGGCAAAAGAGGAAAGGAAAGGAACAGGATAGGGATGTTGGACGGGATGAAGGGAGGAAGAAAGTACTCAGAGATGAAGAGGGATCTGATATAGAGTAGGATGATGGATTTTGTGTTTTGTTAGGAGTAATAAAATATTTGTTTGGTAGTTGTGTCCATCCAAAAACCTACCTTAACCGGTAGATTACCTTAAAAAAAATATACTCCGAATCGGTAGACTAGCGCGAGGTGCTAGCTTCTGGCGATTATCAGAATCACAATTGGCGGGCCTGAATAAAACCTTTGACAAGCCATGTCCCAGTAATATGTAGCACTATTTTATATACGTCAATTAACATGTTCTGCGCTTGCTGAACCTATGTAGTCATCCTGTTTCACCACGATGGCTGTCTTCTATCACACATAGCACGCTAGGTACCGCTTAACATCCAATACCAGATTTTATTGCTTTTGTGGTAATTCATAAACAAGTTTAAATACTGTGAGTCTTCTGGCCATAAAGGAAATTCAAATAACTGCGGGAATTGCTGCGACAGTAACTCTTCACGGTGTAATCCCATAATCGGCATTTTAGCACCTTAAAGGAAGACAAATACGGATGTATAACAACACGTAAAAACCTCGTGAGCACGTAATGGTGGAGAGGAATAAATGGCAACTAAGATAGTTTAGAAAAGAAAAGATACAAAAAAGACTATGGGAAGTAATGAGTTAAATAGAATATTAACTGCTCGGATATAATCCAAGCAAAACCTATTAGAGTGTGGGAAAAAAGAGAGTGACGACGGCCCGTGAGTGAGGGACGTAATTATTACAGGTGGTGTGGGGAGCTTACAAGATGATTGAGAGATCAGCGTATAGATTGACTGGATGAAAAAATGCAGAAAAATATTCCAAGGATTGCTAACTCATGATCATCATGATTTTGAATTTAGACATACACAAGAATTACACGTGGGTGAGATTTCTAATTTTCTTAGCTAAAATATAATCATTAGCTAACCTCAAAATGTCCTTTATCTTTTCAGGTTCTTTTTATCGGGATAGCGCACAAAACATTCAGTTTTTAATGCCCAAAAATTTATATCAGAGCCATTCGGAATGGACACACCGGCCAAGTTAGAGTACCAATCCAGTGTAATCACAACGCAATAAATATTCACGGCCATAATTGTAATTATGCATAAAAATTCCACAAAATAAAAAGTGACCTACAATATCTAAACATCATGTTTACGATATTTCATTGATGAATCATCACTATAATTACGTATATCCAGTCGAAATATGGGTTTAATAAACTCTATCGTTTCCTCTTACCTTATGCTAATTTTATGTACGCCTCAGGGCTCAAAGCTGGAAGTCAATTAGTAAGTTAAAAAAAGTTGTAAATTGAACATAAAAAATTCTAAACTATTTCTTGAGAAATTAATAAATGGTGATTGCCGTGAAATATTCCTCGTTATTGAAAGGCTTTATGAAAGATGTATAGCTTTGAAAAACGCATCCCGAATAGCCATCCTTCCTGCATTTTGGATACGTATTTGCCCCTAAGTCTTCCTAAGACAAATACTCCATATTCGTATGTGTCCAAACCGACCTTCAAGTTCAAGGTTGTACCTGGGTTTATCCGATGTGACAAGTTTACTCTTTGACACAGTCCTTGCTACTGAAGGGAGAGGATTTTAGTTATTTTAGTTTCCCATTCATGGAGTTCTCTCCCAAAACGTTGATTGTCTTGTCTCCCGCGAGCTGTAACCAATTACCTTAATGCTTCGGCCCGAACAGTCCTCCGGACTTTCCGGAACCTTGTCAGAATTACAACTGGGCTATTAACTTTGTCCTCTATCAAGGGACCCCGGGGTACTTTTTTCACGGTCTACCGAGCATCAGTTGAGAGAAAATACTCCAAACAGCTCCATCGTCTTCCTTTGAACGAGGGGAGGGGAGGGAGACGGTCAAAAATCCATTAAGTCTGATGCACCGTCTGCCTTCGGAAACGAAAAAAAAATCACGTCGGAGTACTCGAATTCCTGCGCTAAAGAAGAGGGGTACCGTCTATACGAATTCCTCTGAAAACGAAGGGGGTACGAAGTACGGAGTATTGTGGTGGGGAGTCCGTGAGTAGTAGGAGGGGGATGGTAGACGGTGGGCGATCGGGCGTGAGAGGGGGAAATGAGGGAGGAGACCAGGGGGAGGGAGGCGTAAGGAGGGAAGCGCCACAATCGACAGGGAACGCGATTGTTATTCGGGGCCGGCGCCACCTCGTGCAGAAATTGGGGAGGAGGGAAGAAGACCCGTCGGCCCACTGATGCACGATCCCCCCCGTTCGTCCCTTATTTTTTTTTTTGCAAACACACACACACCAAACGCGAGACCGAAATGAGTTCAAAGGCACACGAGGGACGAAGTGAACAATGGCGAATAAAGTAGGCAGACGAGTGCTTTAAAACGTGTGCTCTCCCCATCCCTCCACCTCCCGCCGATTAATATTCAATGAGACATTCCGACGGAGGGATCTCTCCTCCTCTTCCGAACGCTTCCCTGGTCCCCCCGCGAAAAAAAATAAGTGAAACAAAACTAAAACTCCGGTACCTCACTCTCTCACCACCTCCTCTCCCGTCCTGTCCCATCCCACCTCTGTCACCACATCATCCCCCTTTCTTCCTCCCCCCCACCCCTCTCCTCCCCCTCCCGCCTTCTCTCTCTCTCTCTATCTCTATCGCAAAAACAAAAGAAAACTGAAGAGTGCGCGCGCCTTCCTCTTCGTTTGCCGTACACATTTCCCCCCCCCCTCTCGCCCCGCTCCCCATTCCTCGCCGCCACTCTCACACCGTACGCTCGCGGTAGTAGGAGTAGCGTAGTAGCGACGGGGGCGGAGGCGCGGCGTCTCGACGCCGGGCAACGAACGCCGACGCGCGAGGGTGTGTAAATATGTACACGGACGCGGAGCGGTGTACCTTTGCGTGTGTGTGTGCGCGCGCACCCGCGTGCGCATGCCTTTGTTTACGTGTCCGCGTGTATACATTTGTGTGCGTTCGTACGCGAGCGTGTGCAAGCTCGGTGAGACTCTCAGACGCAGCCACCACCGCGGAACGGCGATAACCGAGTCTCCACTTCCTTGGCCACTCGAACACGTTTATGCGGGTGAATCTTGTGGGGGGGAAGGAGAGAGAAGGAGGAGGGAAACTGAGATAGAGAGAGAGAGAGAGAAAGAGGGTTGGGGAAACACGGGGAATGAGGGGAAACTAAACGGGATGAAATAATAAGAGGAGCGCCAAACTGTTTTGATGTTGAAAGAGACTGTTCTCGTGATTAGAATCGATGAGAGGGGGCATCATGGCCGTGGCTCATGGCGGTGGGGGGGATAGGGACTGGTCTGGGAAGGAGGGAGGGGGTCGAAGGAGGGAGAGGGCGGGAAGGTGGGGCGAAGGGAGGCGAGCGAGGACGACGGTGAGGGTGGAAGGGCCGAGGGGTTGGTTGATGTGTGGCTATGGGTTTTTGGGCAAACGGGGGTTGAGAGGGGGCGAAGAGGGACCGGTGGTAGTGAGCTTGAGAAGGGATGTTGTGTGGGGGAAAGAGGAGAGGTTGTGCGAGGGAGAAAGGACGGCAAATGGGGAAGGATGAAAAGGGGGAGGACGAGTGGGTCCGCAAAGGGGTTAGGGCGGTTATAAGAGCCCAAAAAAGAGTGGCGTGAAAGGGATGGAAGGACCAGCGACAGGAGCGAGAGATAGGATAGGTGAATAGACCACTTTACTCGCGGATAGACTGATGGGTACTAATTGAATTATGATAGACTTCCTCTTAACATTGCCCCATGTGACAAACAGATTGCACATCAATGTTTATCGTTACCATTCAAAACAATATGCATAATCGCAGAAAAATAAATTCAGGCGATTCAAATAAAAATTATTTTTTAAAACTTTTGTTGGACAATAGGGTGTTGAGAACACCAAGACTCTGACCACGCTTTAAAAAACGACCTCGAGCGAAAAAACTTGCTTCATAAAAATACTACGGCGAATGAGTGGTGCAAAAACCTGCGAAACTCAATAGAGAAATGCCTAATGACTTCGACGGAGTGCCAAGCCATTAACATGATGAATACCATCGAAATCACATTTTGCCTAAAAGATCGAGCACTCCATATATAGTGCTTCTAATATTGGCACTTATATATTCGGAAAGTTTTTCAAGGAAATGGAAATGAATAAAACCCCCGTTCGGAGGCTGACGCGCTCGCCGACTAGCCAGTAGGTCCTGGGTCCTAATCTCGGCTTGCGAGGAATAATTTGGGACCATTTATATGCATGAGATTCACATAGGTACTTGTGCTGTAAAGCAGCCCTTTATTTGAACTCATTGAAAGAAGTTCTTTTCATTAGAACATGTTTGAGAAAGTTGAAATTGTTTAAGCAAAGAGAACTCGTAAACAAAGACTCACAGATAGAGGAGGTGCTTGTTCTCAAGGGGTTGGCACAGAGGGGGTGGCTGAAGTACATAGTAGAAGGGGAGGGATTTGTGTATGTTTATATGCGCGCACAGAAATAGAGTTTTCTTGACCGAGTTTGCGTTGCAATATAGCTTCAACCAGCATAGCACGATTAAAACCCCAACTACTGCAGCATTTGACGGATATAGAAACTAACTATTGGGACAAGAAATAAGACCATGCCAATGCTTATCCGCATTATTTGAGTTTGCATAATTTTTCATGAGGATCACCAGGTGGATTCACATTTTATTTATTTTTACACAGAATGGGTATGCAGAGAATTGATCTGATTTTTTATCGTAAATTTCATTTAGGAGAGCTTCATTATAAGGTTTTTACGCGTTATTGATATAAGAACCGAATTACAACATCATAAAAACGAGTTCATAAGGCTGCGTCGTAGTAAAAACTTCTAGCGACAAGTAGGTACAGTTTTTTGTCAGCAGGCATATCAAAATTCTCAGGCGTAGGCTTGAAGACATTTTAAAATAATTTGTATCCATTAGAATTTCAGAGTTGATTCTTGGTTAGAGCCTTCATTCTTGAGTTCAGAGTATGGATGAAGTGGATAATAATAGCCAAGGCAGCGAAATATCGCAGAAAGCCATCAAATTTCCAGAATGACGCCACTGAAGCGTCCAGCCAAGATGCAGTATCTAATGTTGGTTTCACTGCTCTACCATGTTTTGCTTCATCTGAAACGGATTTTGAAAAGCTGTCTGGTGAATGCCTCCCATATCACGTAGAAAGAATGAGCGTCATTTGTTTTCCCGATGAGTGTTCCGTCACATTTCCCTAAATAGTAGGCAAACAAAAGTATACTGATTGTATATTTTTTACTGTGGATTGTTCATGGCATTGTTAAAAATTACGCTTCTAGTCAAACAGCTGTCATAGGCCTTAAACACTGATTTGATACAAATTCCGATCATTCGGACGCTATTGAGTGGAGTCATACTTTCTAAAAAAAATAGATTTGCAATTTTCAACGAATGACCTATTTATTCACGACTAAGGTTAACATGAGAGTGCATCATCTTCATTTCCTGAAGATGATACATGCACATCGAAACATGAGTCGTTCATCAAATATTATTTTTGGAATTTTTTTTTCCTACTTTTTAGCAAATCGGTTTCATAGGTGAGGCTGGTTATGGACCTCATTTTTATAAAACACAGAAATATAGATGGGGAAAAAATCTTTAATGCGACCACCAGCCATTTTCCCAGATCCCAAGTGCTGCCTCAGAGAGATCTCCCCTCCACGGCCCACCGCGAGTCAAGTTGGTGGCACGGGGCCATGTAAGGGTCTGGAAATCATTGCTCCCGTTTCTTCATTGTGCTTCCACCCCTGATTAACCAAGAGGGGAAGAAAGGAGGAAATGTTTGGTGGACGGAGATAGAAAAGGGGGGTGGGAGAGGTTTGGTGAGAGGAAGACGCGGGCAATACACGAGGGAATCGCCTCGTCACGGAACTGCCGCACGTGAAGGGGATACGCCACGCCACCCCGCGTGCGAAGAGAGATTTATGGACGGGCGTACGAGTCACTTCATCGGACTCAAATTGAGACAATTGAGATGGGGGGTCCGCTTCTTACATAAAACAGGGGGAACGGGAGTAAAGTGTGGCCGGCAAGGTTTCTGCCACCCCTCTTTCTCTCCGGTCATTCCCTAGAGATTGATGGGGGGAGTGGGCCGGACGAAAGATGCGGAGAAGGGGGGACGGAACTGGGGAATCGGGAAGAAACATGGACGAGCCCGGGAGGCATTGAGATCATCAAGTGCCCTTAAACTTTAAAAAGATCGAGAAGATAGGGGGTTTGGAGTGAGTTTGATGACAGGTTACGCCTGAAAGAAGACATCCGTCCTTCAGAAAGAACCTATTTTGGATCAATAACACAATAATTATTTAGATGAAAGCAATGAAAGAAAGCGATTTTTTTATTATTTATATAAGAATTCGCTATATAAGTACATGTATAAATACTATAACGGTTTTTTTATCCTCTTGCCAAAAACTCACTCGAAATGAGAGAACGGCGGAACACTTTAGTGTCGTCCTTCTCTTTTATCAGTCTTTCGTCTTTAGGACCGAGCAATAGTCCTCGTCGAAGTTTTTAGACGTCCGATAGAGATGGTGATTTCACTTCTCGATGGAGTTCTAGACATCCTACATCTATGGTATTATACTAAGATTTCCGATATGTACATAGTTGAAAACATGTACTTCCGTAATAATTGTAATAAAGAACAGATAATGACATCCCTATGTATGACATTCATTAACATTTGGGAACATCGGCCTGTCCTATCAATATCACCATTTAATCCGACCAACCGCGTAGCCCTGGAGCCTATTTTCGCACCATTAGGTACTTCCCACACTCAGGTTGTTCATACAACCCAGAGAGTTGAATTAATCTCAAATAATAATCTATTTCCTCTCGGCTGGATCTTTATTCATTGAAGAGGAAGGGTCGTGTTATAAAATATTCAATCGAAGTTTTCTCATTGATGCATTAGCCACACAAAATTCTCACTGCACAAGCTCAGGAAAAAAATTGCCTTAATTCCGTAATTGCGTGTTGCCGCAGCCACCATGGGAAGAAATTTAGAGTTTAAATCCGAGGACAATCGCCAGCTTAACTCTTTTAAGTTCTGTCATTTTCTGGACACCACCAGAACTTTGTTGATTACTCCAACTGGTACAACGGAAGGAACTGGCCACCGTACTCTCAATGTGAGAATTTAACACGACATATGGCTTAGCAAGAGTTTAGTCTTACCCTCGCCAGTTAAACTTTCGGCTTGATTACTCTGAATGGTTTATTTTCAAACAGAATACAATTGCTACAAGGAGTACGTATGTGAGTTCGAGATCATATGAAGAGAAAATATAATTCTGAGATTTGGAAATTTGATAATCATAAAATATAAAGACTGTCAATTGTTAGGGTAAATAATTAAATCACATAAATCAAAGAATAAACATTATTATCATAATTTTGTCACAATCGAATAATGGATGAGTCAAATATGTCAAAATTATCGGTAACAATTATTTCCTGAGGTGTGCGTGAAGTGCTGAATTCAAACCATCGGTTAACTGTACATAAGTGATCGCAGCTCGTATTTGCATTGATAAGATGACAGTGCACACCATTATTACAGAAAAACTTGCGCTAAGATCTGCCCTAAACTCGTCCCGAAGGTCTTGAAGGACGGCCAAGAGAGGAGTCGAGTGTTTGCTTGCGAAGACCTTTTGCAACACTATCTCGACGATTCCCCAACCCACTTACAGTCCCGAATTGGCAGCAGCAAACTATTTCCTATTTCCAAAATTGAAATCTTCCCTCAAAGGACACCAAAATGGCACCCCAACTGCCGTCACTGGTACTTTGAAAAATTTTGCGACATTTTATTAATATCTGGAAAAAATCTATTTTGCCGTAACTTGTTCTGATACTCTTTATAGAAACCATATATATATTACAACTTTTATATTGTCTTATCATGATTAGATGGTTACATAAAAGATTAGATCATTTGCCATCAACATCAATTTGCTATACCTATAGAGAACTTAAGATGTTTTATCATTTATAAAACATAACAGACTAAAATATGGAATATAAATTATGCTCAATGCTAGATAGAAACCCGAGGGATCCAAGTATTGTTGCCAAGCCTCTAGTAGGAAACAATACTTTCTGCCTTTCTAAAACTTTAATGTGGCAATGCCAATGTTTTTCCTTGAGAGTTGAATGGCACAAACGGCTAACCTAATAAATTCTGGAGGTTCTCTTACGTGATGAGTCCTTTGGTCGACTTGGAACACGTCTCAGCACAAACCTTCGATCTACTAATCGAAACGTCTCATTTCATTCTTTTCTTTACTTAATACAAAACACCTTTGACCTTTGGTTTTGCTGCCCAACTGCTAGCATGTTTGATGCTCGAATTTACCATGGAGAATCATAAAAAATGATATTCGCAAATAGCGTCGATGAATCAATATTAGGTTGCACATGAACGAAATTACATTTCATCGCTTGAATCTGTGACGGTCGCTAATCCAGAGTTCGTAAATTCCATTCCTGAGTTTTTTCTCCACATCTTTCTTGGGTGATCGTTACTATTCTTATTCTCATTTCTTATTAAAAAACATTATAATTTTGGATTATTTTGAAGCATATAAAAATAAGTAAATGTCTCATATTGCATTCACATCACGACTATACAACTAGACGATATTTTACTGAATCCAGAACGGTAACCCGGAGGTACATGTTATGGACGATATTGACGATAACTTTACTTGAAATAAATCGAAATATGTCAGTACCTTACTATCTTATACACCTACAATTACTGATTACAACTGAATTACGGCAATAACATGGTGTGATGAAATTTGACATTTTAGCGTCCTGAATGCTCCTTTGAGTGAACACCACCTTAACGGGTATTCGGATTCGTTTATATAAATTGACCACCGAATTCCGGTAACATCTACTCTCGTCAGAGTCTCATATATACACTCATACTTCTTAGATTAGTGGAAATATTGTGCGCCTGCCCTAAGGCTTACAAAGAGGATACCATTACGAGAAGAGATTTGGAAAAGTTACTTCTAATACAAAATATATCACCACATGTACAAGTCTTTGCTCGTTCATATGAACTCCCCACGCTCCAATTCTGAGCATATGAGACTCTCCTCCAAACCCATCCTCCCACGAACCGTTTAGGATTCAATTATCGCCGATAGTTATTGAAATACGACAAATTCTGCTCTTAGGCGAATTCGAAACCAGCTAAATGCCTCCTTTCTTGGCAGTTTGAAATAGTATTCCGACGTCACAGGTCGTATTCGACAATGTAATATCTCGCAGTCCTGTATTCGTGACTCTATTCGTGTCACCCACCGCTTGTGCTGCATTTGTGAGAGCACCCAAAGGGGAAGGGGCAGCAGGTTGAAATTTTGACTGGAATATTGGGCGTAAAATATCTGAACTTCATGCTTGTGATGAAAAGTCGTTATCTATTGATCGAATCTCTAAAAAATTTAGAATCTGATATTTCTGTGATATTCAGTTGAGCAACGACCTACTTTGGAAATATGTGAGGTCTGAGGGGAAAATGGCATTTTTGAAATATCCTAAACCCCATGATTATTTCAATCAAAATTTTGGATTAATAATCGCATTTCGAGTATATTATAACCCGCCAAGGTATTTCAACTGGAAAACAAACAATCTGATTTCATCATAAACTAATACAATGATAAACCAAATAATAATTAATAGATAAATTAGACTTTTAGCAGTGTACAGAACATCCAAGTTTGTTTAAAACACCAAGATAATTATTATTTCCCCAAATTAAACAGGTAAATTCGACCGCCTGGATGAAACAAGAAAGATAGACAAGGTCACCCACAGAGCCAGGAACTCGTTCATTCCGAGTAAATTTATAAAAGATAACACGGAGCCTAGATGGTACAACTAGAATGTTGGAAAAGCATTACAACGTCAAAGGCTATGTCACGCCAAGATGAAAAAAATATGGAATGATGTCTCCAGCGACAAAAGGAATGAGATCGCTTATGATTACAAGATATCTAGGGCGAATGCCAACAAGGAATTTCGAAAAGTGTTAAGCGAATTCAAAAGGAAAAGATTAGCGGAAATTTTGAAAGAGAATCCGAAAGTATTATAATCGCACGTCAGAGAAGTTCAGGGAAATAATTCAACAGTTAGTTTACTCAAACCGATAGAAGCGAAAGAATAACCAGCAGTTTGGAAAAGGCGAACTTATGTAATTCCCTCTTTCAAAGCATCTTCACCAATGTCTCACCGAATGTCTGCGATAGCTTACTAATTCGTTCCCTCCAACCGATGCTCAAAATTAAAATGTCATGAAATGGAATAGAACATTTGTTGAAAAAAATTAAGCGTGATAAATTAGCCGGGCTCGATCAAATGCCCACTCGTATATATAAAGAACTAGCGTCGGAAATTGCGCCGTGCCTGGAAATCATATTTACGCTTGCAGATCACAAGGTTCCCAGTGATTGGAAAACGGCTGATGTAACAACTATATTTAAAAGCGGAGACAAGGAGGAACCGAGCAATTACAGACTTATTTCCCTCGCATCCATATGATGCAAGGTCATGGAACATGTTACTTTTTCAATAGAGGGACACATCGATAGTCAGGAGTTATTGATGAGTACCTAGTACGGTTTCCGAAAGGGTAAATCCTCCGGGACACAACTTGTGCTTTTTGTGCAAGATATCTCTAGTCCGGGAGAGAGCAATGTTTCACGTGGACGCGTTTTTTCTATATTTTAAAAAGGCTTTTGATAAAGCACCTCATAGTTAATTACTCACAAGACTAGAAGCATATGGCATAGATGAAAATATTCTGGGTTGGATTTAAGACTTTTTGAATGGTCTGGTACAAGATATAGTCATATATGGAGTTAGCTCAAATGCAGTAGAAGTTACTTCAGGTGGGCCTCAGGGAATTTTGATCGGTTATCAGCTTTCATTCCTTATTTAAGTAAACGAAAGTATCGACTCGTTTAAATACTTTAATTACTCTCATTCACGACCTCTCCTGGGTGAAACATGTACGGGAAATACAGGGAATACACCTGTATGTGGATAAGCTAAAAAAAATAGGATTTATTAGGAGAGCACTGGATAAATGTGATGAAAAGGTTTAATAGAAATGTGGTAATTCGCTGGTTAGGCCTCATTTTGAATATACTGCTAGTTTATGGGATCCTCATGAAGTTGGATTGATTACCGAATTGGATCGCGTGTAGCGTAGAGCTAGATTTGTGACAGAAAATGTAGGCGAAAGCGCCATGTCTTTTCTTTTTGTCTTAATTAATTATGGCCCGTTTATTCAAGCATTTCATTGAAATCAGATGCGTAGTGTTCTCTGAGATGTGATATTTATTGAACTTTCCCTTATTTGGAGTTTAATTTCCTGTGCTCAAAAACGTGCTCCTCAAAACAGTCCACCATATGCCGAGCTCATTGAAACGGCCCAAATCCATTTCGTACGACCCTTTTATCCTTTTGTCTTGACGTCTTCTGTCGCGTCTTTTATGCATTTCATTCGAGGACTTTCCACCCCTCGTTAGTTCCACGGGTTATGCACGGACAAAATGTCAGTCAAAATGCAGTGATGAACTTACGTTATCTTTCCACTGGACGGAAAAATACTTTTTTCACAATGAAGGGTGACTTTCAGGTTGGACTTTTAGTTCAGACAATCGGGAAGAAATTTTTAATCCGGCTGGTTTACTTAAAGGGGAAAGAACTCGACTGCCTGAGACCAGAGATAGGGGGCGCTTATATGGACGTAGCAGTGTAATTTCCATTGCTAATCATGAAACCACAAGATATAATTGTAAATGAATCAAAGCTTCAGCGTGTTTGAACGATAACGTCCAAATGTCGAGATATTCATTTTGTATCCGACGTGGCTCCTTAATTTGCCAGTAGAGTATCATTCATGCAATTTAAAATACATTCTACGCTCTGAGATCTATCAGATAAAAGGGAAGACATAGCTATTGGTTAACTCATAGCGAAGACGATACCTCAAAAAATATAACAAACATAAGAATGGAGTATTGACGCAGATTTCATCTTCATTTTGGTAAAGTCGCAACGATCATTTGGGGATTCTCATGAATATATAACGACACGCAGGGATGACGTAGTGATCCCACTAAGTTTCATTAGGCATAGCACACGCGCTTACACGGTTGACATCGAAGAAAATTGTGACGCCTCACGGAAAATTTCTAATACTTTAAGGTTCAACACGATACTTATTAATGAAATAAGTTACATATTCATATTTCTGGCCGAAGAAAGGCCGCAAGCCAACAGTACAGTAAACAATGTGGCTCAATGTTTTTAAAAATTGGAAGAAAACTGACAGTAAAGATACGCGTTACGAAAGATTGGAATTTCGTGACAGGAAGACGGGAGTCCAGACCAGAAAAGAAAAAAATGAAAAAATACATCAATTACAACCGTTATTCGTAGAACTATTCCCGACATCTTTGACAATTCACGGAAGGGCGGTAAAAAAATTAAAATTAATAAAAAGAGCGGTGAGTGAGTCCGCGTTGTAATTACAACCAAGAAAATATTAGAACTCAAAATATAAGCATATATGCACACGTAAATGTCTAAATTCGCTTTTGGGGTAATAAAACTGTGAGCGCAATACTGGCAACAGCGGATTCGACCAATTAGTCCGCGTTACCCCATGCATGTATGCACACAAAGAAAGAGGGAGGGAGCGTCACGTATTCCAGACCCCTAGGCGCGAATCGAACCGCAAACCTTTCCGTTAGCCGACGAGAGGTAACAACCGACTTGGGACCCGGACAGGTTTGGGGTCAGCAGGCGGCCATGCTTACAAAACAGACCGTCGAGGAAGGAAGCGGAGAATGACGGAGATGAGACGGTCGCGAAGATGAATTGTTTTATTGGGGTGGAAATTCGGTTCGAAAGAGCCCGAAGGATACGAAGGTGGGGCGAAACCTGGTCCAGAAGAAGAGCCTGGATCCAAATTTGGGCGAACGAATTCAACCCACGTTTTTTTTAGCGCTTGGGGATGGCGAGGGAGGAGATACAAGATGGAGAAATGTAAATAACGGAGGGAATGAAAATTAGAAGAGGGAAGCGAAGCAGATGAGGAGTCGGGAGGAAATCCGAGAGACGAGAGCGAATGAAAGAATTGGGGGATGAAGAAAGAGGGGGAGAGAGGAAGAAAGGATTAAGGGAAGGGAGAAGGATAAAGGATTTGCGAGGGATAAGGGGGGAGGGCGAAGGTTTGGAGGGAGGTGTGGGAAGTAGAGAAAGGAAAAAAAGGCTCTGGTGGAGCAAGCTGCACGGAAGGAGAGAAAGAAATCAGAGAGGGGAAGAGAATGAAGGCTGAGTGTACATTTAGGCATGTGTCCTCCGACGTTGGACGCAAAGTTGACAGTGACTTCGTCAGCAGCGTGGAAATCAGTGGAGGCAAAGACAAAACGTAAAACACAATCATCGAAATTGGAAACTTTGGCCATGGAGACAAATTAAGGTCAGGTGTGAGGCAACAGAAAAGATGGAAGGATTAAGGACAAAGAAAGCATCATATTTCCTGTGAGACCTCTTTTCAAATATAAAAAATCAATACATATCCATGGCCTTGGAATTTTTCCACATAGTCTTTAAATGTCATTTAATGTTTCGACTCTGATTAAGGGTGCATTTCGAAATATGTGATTAGAGTTGATTATTTTGGAACGAGGTGGCCCAATGGTTAGAGCGATGGTCCCGGGTTCCATTCCCGGTGAGGCACACATAGTTCCACCTAATCTGTGTGATTTTTTTCGGGTATCATCTTTTTCTAGGAAACCTCAGGCAGCACACTGAAAGAAACTTGCCCCTCTAAACTGAATGTGTACGTTTCACACGCCTTTTCATTGTTTGGTAGTCTACCGTTTAAGGTAGGTTTTAGATGAACACGCATGTCCGTAGCAAGTCACATTTTTGCCCCTCCGAACGAAACACAGCCTGACACTCGGCACTGCAATAAACTCATATTCAATTCCGTATATTCCCTTCCTCTCTTCATTCCGTCCAACATGCCTATCTTTTTTCTACCCCTTCCTCGCTTGCCTTATGTTCGTCCCTCTACCACAGTGTCTAACATCCCATCGTCAATCAATATTCTCTGTATCCACTTTTCCTGCCACCTTTGGATTTCTTCCAACAATCCTCTCTCCTCCCCCGCCATGCCTAGCACTTCCTCGTTTGTTTTACTTTCCGGTCATTTTAATTTTAAACGCCGCATAGAGCTTAGTATTAGGTGATCTGTATTATCACCTGTCAAAGCCAAACTTTTAGTTGATAAGTATAGTTTTTGGGTTTGGCTTTACTTCATTTACGAATTCTTTAGGAATCCTTTTAAATTGATTTGTAACTTCGTTCCAAGGCTTTAGGGAAAGAGAAAGGAGTCCAGCATACATGTTCTATTCCAGAGATGGAAAGTAAGAGGCCCTTTTTGGCGCATTTCCTCTCTTACCCATTCCCTCTGCTTACTTCCTCGTAAATTTGGCTCCAAATCGGAGCCAAAATTAAAGAAATTGCAGGAAATATTTTTCCATTACCACACCCCTGAGTTGATATAAACTACTAAAAGATAAAACAGATTATTTGGCATTGATTTCCAGTTTTATCAGTGATTCGGTTCCCCGAAATCTCGGCACGACTTATGTGAACCAACACTCTTCATTGTATTGTGTCAGGGTCGCAGACCAGACTCACCCGGCACATATCACTCACTTGCATCATTACAAGTTAAAGCATACAGTCGCACGTTACTGTGATTTGAAAATTGCCATACGTAAGTCCGTTTGAATCTTTATCGATCCAAAATTCTGATTCGCAATAGCCGGAAAATGTATGTGGTTGGTTCATTGACGCATCCTAATTAAATAAAAACCTCATTCTTAAGACTATTCCTAACGTTATCATATTTCACAACTCTAATAAGGCTGGTCAAAGAGTCAGGAAGTAAGGTACAGGTTATGTGCTTCCGGAAAACAATTTTACAAACTGAGATTTGTTATGCCCTCTGATCACTTTTGCATCCATAGAAGGAATATAAGAATTCGCCTCACAATTCTTACATGAAATTAAACTGACTATTGGCACTGCAATCAACAGCTTATGTAAAACGTCATACGTTCTCAATTACAAAAGCTAATTCGTTTTCGTTTCGTTGGAAATCTGAAAAGTGTATATTTATTTTCCTAAATGCTTTTACTTCGAGTGATATTAGATCATTAGTGAAGCAGGCGACTCGTGCACAGGGGAAATGGAGTTAGGAATAATGAATACAACGCATGGTTAGATTCAAAATTAATTTATCTCCCCATTATTCCACAACTTTAATTTTTAGATTTTTTTGAACGACGTCATACATGAGATTTCAAGATAGGTTAAACATCACAATGTAATTTGCTTCAGTCCCAAAATCACTGCAAACTCATTCTTCAACGAAAAAAACGATTCAACCCTATTTCAGCATACCTCTATAGATAAATGGAATCTAACTTCACTTAGCCGTAATCGAAACAGTGTACTGGGAATTACTATAGATATATTACTCGACACAGGACGGAGATAGTGGTCTAGCCTGTGTCACGAGGCGTGAAATAGAGGCGACATATCTAAGGAAACGCGACATATCTAAGGAAAGCTAACGTTATAAAAATCTTTTAAAAGAAATTGAATCGATTGTAAAATTAACCACAATGAAAAATGCAGCAGAGGTAAACATTTACTCAGGCAGGAAATAAAATAATAAAGATGAAATGAAAATAATAGGAAAGTCTAGATGAATAAATATAAAGTCATCAAACAATTATGGCCCCAAATGCACGGATGGGTGATGTGTGCCCACACAAAATTTTATCCGCGAAAAGATTAGCAATAACTTAAAGAGTACTAAAACTACTCGTGGTTAGTGTATCTGGATGTTGCTGAGGCCATCTCATACCTGTAACCAATTCAGGAAAAACATCACAATATCGGCACACGCGGAGGGTGATGAAGCCTGGTCCTTCGGGTGATCCAACTAGCGTGTACCCAACTGAAACCAACGGACAAAACGTAAAACCCTCGACTGAAGGAGGCAAGAGTGTTGAATTGGCGAGGTGAGTGTGCCGACAGGCAGTGCTGGAAGATTCATGGGCCTTCTCCCGATGACGGTGAAGGCTGCGCCTGATTTTATCCGGTGCCCACTCGAGTGCTGGAGCCGGCCGGGTGAGAGCACTCAAGAGCCTCTGTATACCACATTTGGAACTTGATCTAAAGAGCGTGACCCCTCGGCATTATTCAATGACAGCTCGCGGATGCAGCCTAATGACAGAGCCATTTGGGCTTTCCCATAACCACGCGGCCGGACCGCAACGGCGATCCCTCCATCGGACCGGCAACTTGCACGTTTAAAACCTCAAAAAGTGCTGCAAAATGATGCGGCTGCCTACAGGGATAGAAAGAAGCGGGGATATGGCATTTGTCCCATCCCGTTTTAACAACGAAATCGACCAGACTTCGCCTAAGCCCTTTTATCATTCATTTCGGTCCACCAATCTGGTCCCGGCATTTTACCGGCTCTGCTCATTCCTCCAAAAGAAAATTTTTTCACTCAGCACAGAGAAACTTGGCCACGGATTGGCGGTCCGAAACGTTTTCTACTCCGTTGTTGCCGAGGGGGGATTTATCCGCAAGAGAGGAGGAGAAGAGTTTTTAGGTAGAAAATTAACTCGGAGCGCCGGAATAGGAATGAAGTTTAAGGACACAAAGATGATGATGTTTACGGAATCGCTATTGGAGTTCGTGGACGGGAAAGGAAGAGTGCAGGAGATGGGAAGAGGGGGAGCGGAGCGGATGAACGAGATGAGATGAGAGGACGAGGAAGAAGAGGGGAGGGAAGGGAGAGGAGGAAGGGCGGGAAATGAGGGGAGTCAGCGCAAAGGGAAGAGCGGGAGGGGGGTTTTGGAGGGATGAAGCGGAGAGGAGACGTAAAGGGTGGCAGGGAGGGAGAGAAATGGCCAGACTGCAAATGAGCGAAGAGGGGTGGAGGATTAGAGTGAAAGAGAGAGGTGAGGAAGGAGGAAATGGTAAAATGCGGAATGAGAAGAAGGGAGACAAATAAGGAATGGGGAAAAGAGAGAGAGAGAGAGAATTAGAGACGAAGGAAAGTAGTCTCGAGAATCGTGGTCACAGCATTAACAGTCAAGTCTACTAAAGCCTCCTCTCTTCCAGCTTAACCTTGTCGAGTAATTAAAAAAAAACAAGACAGACAATCATAATATATGCCATTAAGGCAATGTCCTTAAGGTTTTGTTTTCCTCAAGATTTAGAAGACACATTTACGCCTCAGTACTAGGAAAGAAAAACGGTAAAAATTCATCAGAATATTTCCGGCTGCAAGCAAAGGTAACGCTATCAAATTGCGCGGGAAATGATGACTAATTTGAAACTGTCTCGAAAACTTGAGTAAAACGAGCAACGACTACTAAATTGCAAAGAGGCGAATACTCTCGACGAGGCCAAAACATCTTGAGAACCTTGTTCAGATCAAACATTCATCATGCAATATATTCATGTGCGGGTTGACATTAGATTTATTTTAAGGCCATCCTTAACACCCAGGGTTATCTCGAACAGATCGGTTTCCTTTCCCTCGAATTCCGTTATGAAGTCGATTTTTTCCTGTCCATAAATAATCACACGTGTCTGATTCCGGTCTGCTAATACTTTTACTAGTGCCTAGGTTTCCAATTATGACTAGTTTCAATTCATTCTTAAGAAATCTTGATGTCATTGTATCTGACATCTCCTGTAGTAAAACAATGGCATTTTGCAGTAGAGATGACACTTAAAACTCAAAGCGACAACTGAACCCTATGAATAATTAATAGTCATGAGTTGAGAAAAGGTATTAAGAGTGGAAAACCACCCAAGAAGATGGCAAATCTCGCTTGAATAGACTGCAAGAGAAAGCAGCGAGTGTTGCCTTTAATTCTACGCAAATCTCCCTTCCCTCTTTGTCCCACGGAAGCATGACTCGCAAGAGAAAGACAAGACCCCCATTGCCAATTGCCATAACCTATTTCCCTTAAACATATGGAATCGGTACCCGGAACACGGCATTATACTTTGTAATAGTCACCGGGCAATTCTCGGGAATGTCATGCATCTGAAGGACTTGCACGATCCGGAGGTAGAATCATCAGAGGTCCCCCGCCCACCTTTTATGCACCATTTGGTCCTCCTCGTTGAGTTTTAAGAGGGCGGAGGTAGGGCGGACGAGAGAGCGAAATGAGCACCAAGAGAGGGCAAGATAAACAACGGAGGTGAAGAGAGAGAGGGAGAGAGAGGGAGGGAGACGGAAATAAGGAGAGGGAGAGAGAGACAAGAGGGTCTGCTAAAATGGTTGAGATATGAGGCAGGAGTCGAGGGTGGCGAATGGGTTTGGAGAGGCAAGGGAAAGGAAAGGGAGGATGCGTCGAGAGGGAAAAGCATGGCGAGTGGAGGAGGCTGGAACGAGGAGGGAGGTTTGGGGGAATGGGAAAAGCCTAGAACTCAAGAGGGAGAGGTGGGAGAGTGGGAGTGAAGTAGAGAGAATGGAGGAGATAATTTTATTTGTTTAGAGGGGTGAATTTGAGCACTAAGAAGAAAAATCCATTTCAATTGTCTCCTACACCTATGACTAACTCCTTCCTCATGACACAGCCAGATGCTTATGTTTAAGAATGCAACTATAAATATATTAAATACATTGGAATAAAAATGGAGATCCTAAAAAATATATAATTGGCACGTAAAAATATACGAGTAATATTGTTAAAAAAAATAACGGGAATTCGGTTTATTTAGAAAGAATTTCATTTACGTATTCGTCTGTAGCAATATTATCCCCTTCGAAGTAGTCCCTATTAGATATTATACCACTAATACATTTTTCCAATCCTCAAAAGACTTCTGGAACTCAATCTTTGGTATTATAGCTTTGAGCTCTCTCAGCGATGCGTTTTTAATCTCATCCATACTTGTAAAATGACGGGGCTTTAAGGTTGTCTTTATTTTAGGAAAAAAAAAAGTCAGACGGGGTCATCTCTGGCAAATATGGAGGCTGGGACATCATAACAGAGCCGTGTTTGGCCAAAAATCCACGAACGCATCATCGTGTTGCGAAAGCCATGAATTGTTTCGCCACAAATGCGGGCGTTTTTTCGTATTGCTTCACGTAAACGGCGTTGAATTTGTAAGTAGTACTCTTTATTGATCTCTTGTGACAAGAACTCGCGGTGCACTTTACACTATGCGAAATTACAAAATACCCGGTGCATTTTTTAACACACCTCATATTACATATCCACCACAGTTATCAACCCGAAGATCGGTTTGATAGGTGAGGATAGAAATCACCTATTACCATGCTTAGTAGAGCCCAGAGGTATGCCCGGGAATAGAACCTGGGCCCTTAAATCATTAATCCAATGCCTTCCCCCCTGGACTACCACGTCCCAATATTACATAAATATGACTTTAGAGGCATATGTATAAACGTTCATAAACCTATTTAGTTAGCACTTAAAAATAATAAGAAATACTACGCTACGCATAATTCCTAAATTGGCAAATAAATTTTCCCGATGTGCTTCGACTCTCTAATCTACACAAAACAATATTTACGATGCATATGTGTCTATGTATTACTCTATCGGGTAGTCCCCGCTCGAAGAATGGTACTGGTGGACATGCGGGATATTTTACATGAGAGGAATCCATCGCGGAAGGTGAAGAAAAGAGAGATGGTCGGTGAGCTTTTACTCTTCAGGATACCACAATACGATGTTTTGTATGGCTACATACATAAATACACCCTTATATACGCGAAAATGTATTAATATCTAATACAATTATTTCTTTTGTGTGCGTGTTATATCAATAATATTATTTTGTTCTCATTTCCATGGCAAAATTATTCCTTGAGGGGCCTGACGGGTGTATTTACTTTTAAAGGGATATCCCAGCAACGGAAAGCATTCATTTCCCTAGGCGAAACTCCAAGGCGCAACCCAAGGTTACGCCTTCGGTCGCCCTACAGGGGAGCGCCTCGCCTGCCTGGGTAATGAAATAAAAAGAAAGATGGGATGGTAACGTTCCAAAGTCAAAGCGCGCACTATAGTTTTCTTAATGGCGACATCACCTATCTCCTTACCAATGATTCAATTTAGCAAAATAATTTCAATGCTCTTGGTTTAAGAACAAAGTAAAAAATAGGGGCCCGAAGATAAACAATAGAATTACTAAGCGTGGGAAATAGTGACTGTATCAATGTGCACCCCTTTTGCAACCTTAACGGGGCGCGTGTGCGTAAAAATTCTTCTAAACCTACTGATAGATCTACTAAGCATAATGGTAAACACTTGAATGGTATATGGGAGGGTGAGATAAAGAGAGAGAGAATGGAACGTAGGAGGAGAGAGAGAAAATGGAGGAAGACACGGTAGCAGAGGCGTTGGCGGCGGCAGTTGGGGAGGTTTAGGGTATGAGGCGGCGGAGAGCCGGGACTTGGGAGGGCAAGGGGGAGAGGGGGGAGAGGCGGAGGGCAGGAGGCAAAGGGATGGGAAGAGAGAGGGAGGGAGGTTGGAAGAGGGAGTGGGGACAAGCCGGAAAATCGATCCTTGGGAGAGAAATTGCGCGCACGGCGGCCAGATTCGTACAACTGCAGCGCGGGCATTGTTGTTCGTCGAATGGGTCAACAAACTTATTGTTTAACCCATTCGCTTTTGCACCGGCATTCGTTTTGTTCATCCATCGAATTCATTTTTTTTGCGAACTCGGCTCTCGTATCCACCTCTTTTTTCATAAATTCTATGAGCATTCCTCACTCTATTTGAAGGGAGAGAGAAATGGAGCGTGGGACGCATTCGTCCTCCCAACCGACCTTTCGATTCTCACTCGGATGGGATTATTTCGTTCGTATAGACACATATGCACCCACACCAACAAACATGCACGCACACACATGCGCGATTTTTTTATATGAAATAAAACGTGGAAAAAATAAATAAATAAACACAAGGTGAAAACAGTTTTCTTTTCTTTTTTAATATTTCTTCTCTCTCCCACCCGCACATTTTTGTGTACCGTCGTGCATTTATTTTATATATTATGCGTGAGTTTGTGCATTTCTGTTTTCATATTTTCTTTCCCACTTTCCGACTCGCTTCGGTAGTGGAAAAATTTCGAGCGAGGTAACGGCATCCTCCGACGAGAACGACAGGGCCGCGTTTTGAATTTCGAAATTCCTGTCCACCGCACCTTCCCCTTCTCATCCCCCTCTCCTTGTGCACGCTGCCGGGACCTCGACGCCACAGCAGTTTTCGCTTTTTCATTTTGACCCATCCCACCCTCTCTCTCTCTCTCTCCAGCCTTCCTCTAACCCTTCCTCCATCCCTCTCTCTCTCTCGCTCTGTCCCTCCACCAATCCCCGTGGATTGGACTCCTTCGGACAGAGGAATCGGAAGAGCGGGAGAAGGGTATCGGTTATGTTCCCACCGTCACGCGAGCCGGGGCATTCGGAATCAATTCGCGAGACGAATGCATGGGAACAAAAATATATTGAGAGAAGGGATATAATGGACGAAAAGGACGGAGGAGACACGAAAGAGAGGAAAGTTCCCGGGCCGTGCGCATTTCGGTGAAGGGCTGGCCTTACACGCGTGAAGGTGAGCAGCGGTGAATAGAAATGAAAGAAGAGAATGTTTTTCTTTAAATAAAAGAGAGGGAGATAAAAAAAAGATATATGAATTATTTAAGAGCGGAAAGAATTTCGTCGGCAAAGAGACCAAGGAGGAAGAGGATGCCAGGCCGTTCCGATACTTTCACCGCGCGTGTGTTCCGTTCATCCTTCGCTAAACATACGGCACCGTTGTTGCGTAATATTTTTATATTTCCGCGAGCGCTCCTCCACCCCTACCCAAAAAAATTCTTTTCTTCCTACGAGAACGAGAAAGTTTTTTTTCATTGTGATCGCCCTTTCCCCACCCCCTCTCTATCTGCCCCCCCCCAATTCTACGTATTTCGTTTTTACGATTCGACTACTCGGCTCCCGACCTTACTTAAAAATACCGACCGAGCGGGCGTGATGTGAGCGGGAAAAGAAGATTCAGTGCCGGCCGGTCGTGCGAGCGTCCTAATGGGTGAGAAAAGGAAACCGGAAGATAAACGAATGCCGCCGTCATTAGGGCGATTTAATTAAGCGTTTGGAATCCATCGTACCTCCGCCCCCGCCCCCTTCTTCCACCCTCCCTCCTCGTATCCGCGACTGGCTATGCATACATGCCCACGCACATTTTATTTTCCCTGGGTCGTTTTCGCTAGCAGTCTGGGTAGCGAAATTTGTCGAAGTACGCGATACAAGATCCGAGTTTGCCGACGATCTTTCCCAAGGTCGACTCGCTCATTAATTGCTGCTCGGAACAACTTTAGCATCTCTCGCACACTCTCTCTGTCTCTCTTTCGAGAAAATGCGGGAGAGAAATTCAGTTTCCCTCGCGGCATCTTTACAAAGGGTTGGAGGGCAGGAGGAGGAGGAGGGGGACCGCGAAGAAATGTGGGAGGGAGAGAGTAAATATTAATTATTTCCCGGGTGCGTCCTCCCAATGGATCTAATTAAGCCACTTAATCGCTTCGCGCGATGGAATGTCGGAGTTGGTCGCTCCAATCTTCCAAGACTCCTCCTGGACACAAGAAACCTCCCATCCGAAATCTCCTTCCCCGATCCATGAGAGAAAATTCTACCCACCCTCCCGACATTTCTTTATTTTTACAATGTTTCGCGTTTTACATTCCATTTCAATGGCACAGAAATAAATTGGAATCGGGAGAGAGAAAGTGGAAGTAAGCGGGATGCAAAGTTTTGGAGAAAGTGCCGACGTTTTAAGAAATATAATTTCGTGTTATTTCAGGAAAAATATAGACTATCTGGAATAGTCGACATCTTCTTCCCGGTATGCCAAATGCAATCATGTTAAACTTGCAGAATGTGTAGAATACGATTAAAGTTAAAACGTTTTTACAAATGCATTATTCGCAATTTTATGAATGTACGGAATTGAGTTGGTGCTGGATGGTCCCTGAAAACTAAATATTGTTACCTAACCATTACTAAAGCACTACAAAACACAAAAAATTTGCATGACACAAAATCGATTTCAGCTCAACACACTCTATCTACCCCGCTACCATGCCTGCTAAAATGCCTATTATTTTCCTACCTCTATTCCGCTTACCCAATATTCTCCCTCTTATCAGTCTTCAATATCCCATTACCTCCTAATAGCTCTTCCATCCACTTTTTCTCCCTCCTTCGAATACCACCCAATAACTTCCTTTATACCCTTGTCACACCTAACAACTCTAACACACCTAACACGCAATTTAGACTGATATGATGGAAGTCAAGGACCTAGGTTTGATTCCAGGACTATACATTTATTTTCTCATTAGGTAACGCACATGAATTATGTTTTAGAAATGTGATCTCTTTCTATTCTGGAGCTATGAAGTCGGGACATCGTCCTCCAGCTAGTGGTTAGTTTATCGAAAACAGCAAAGTGTTACTTATTGTTTTTTCATGCATATAAACATAGGTATACCCATACAGTATGCAAACACAAAAATAAAAAGCCTCAAAAACATCATTTGACGGAATAATTCCGCTTAAGGAGTCACACATTTCGGCTTTTATGTTGTATTTCACCTACACGTACTAAATATAAAATCCTCATGAATATTCGCGACTTTGAAACTGGAGTCCATAGCTTTATCTCAGGATATAGTTTATCAAACAAATGTATGCGCGTATGTCTAATGGTTAGACGTAATTCCTGATTGGGAATGCTCGTCAGCCCGTGATCCCGCAAAAGTCCCTCGGTCGTACCGCGAACTCTCCGCGAGTCATAAATAAAATAAATGACTGTGAAGAAGAAGGGAGAGAAAAGTAATCATTTTTCTCCTTCATAAAATGCCCAACGTCTGTCATTCACTCTCGAGTATCGTCGTCCTTTAGCATGCAATACCTTCTGCAACAGCCACTGCCGAGTTCGCCTCGGGTTTTTTTTTGCATTATATCCCTTGCCTCTTTTTAATTCACGACGACACAACGGAACCAACCTCACAAACAAAGAAGGCCCCGCAGTTGAGGGAGAAAAGAAAGGGAAAAAAATATTTTTACGAGTGAAATAACGAAAAACACGAGAATGAAGAAATGCACAGGAGGATGGGAAGTGAGGGATTAGGATTCTTTTTTTTTAATATTGAGCACGCGTAGGATGAGCTGAACGGGTTTTTAATACGTATATATGTAAGTATTTTTTTCCCCCTTACTTTCCCAAAATATTCTTTTACACACATATACGAATTTATATTCATATTTATATGTATGTATGTATATATATATATATATATATATATATATATATATATATATATATATATATGCGCGTATGTGTATATATGCGTGCATGTATATATATATATATATATATATATATATATATATATATATATATATATATATATATTCACATATACACACACCGTGGAAAATTATGACGAAGAAATGGACAGCGGGAGGAAAAGAGAGCATTGGGAGACGAGCGGAGGGAGAGAATGGAATGAAATCACAGAGAAAGAGACTGCGGAGAGAGAGAGAGGAGGAGGAAGAAAAGAACGCGGGGAGGCGCAGAGAGAGAGAGAGGAAACCGCGAAAAAGGGAACTGCGGGAGATAATCGCGAGTGGGCGCGCGGGGAAGGATGAAAAATTTCGGAACGCTTTTCATTCCCTTCTCTCCGGGGTAGAGGGAAGAAAATAAAAAGCAGTTGCTCATGTATATGTTATGGAGGAAGAAAGGCCGGGTGATGAGTGTGGTGGTAGATTGCGGAGTGAGAGAAGGGAACGCTGGGGGGAGAGAAGGGAACGCTCGCATAATATGGAAAACGAGGAGTAGGAATATGTAGATGGGTATATGTACATATTCACAACAAAAAAACTGACGCACGAGCTAACAACACAAGGTGAGGGCCGAAAGGAAAGTGAGTGCGGGCGTGCGTGAGCGTGTGTGTGTGTGAGGAAGAGAGCCAGATATAAGGACAGTGGATGCGTTCGGGGTATCGTCGCGGAGGCATTGCTTGCGCTCGTGCGGGAGCCAGAAAAGAACAGCTGGTCCAAAGGGAGGGGGGGCACCTTTTGAGGAACTGGAGTGCAGTGTTGGGAGAGGAGGACCTGGAGCTGGAACACCGCGGAATGAAGAATGGCTACAGGGGAAACTACTGAAAATGTGAAAGATGAGGTGTGTACGTGGGGGTGGGGGGTGAAAGGAGGGAGGAATGAGGGAGACCTTATGAGACGGTGGGGAGAAGGCGGAGGGGGGGGCGGAGGGCATATGGGGGGCAGAGGTTGCGATATGAAGGGGAAGGCAAAGGAGGATGAGGCGCGGAGGAAAAAAAATAGATTTTTTTTAAAACACTCCACCGCCACCCGACGATAAGGAGAGTACACAAAAAATGAAATAATAAGAAGAGGGGTGGGAAGGAGGGAGGAGAAAGAAACCTTTCGTCTGGTTTTTTTTTGGTGCCACCATGAAGAACTTTTCAAGAGCACTTACGGTTTGGCGAGGAGGATGAGCGCGAGAAGGCTGGGACCCTAAAATAAAAAAAATATTTAAAGAAAAAAAAAATACTGCACAAAACCATCGAAATCAATAGTCCTCTGCCCCCTTCCTCCCCTAACCTACCACCCCCTAACACCCTCTTCCTTACTGTTTGCCTTCCGCTGGAAGGATCCTTTAACGCTTCCTTTCTTTCGAATCCCTTTCTTCTTCGCACCCTTTCTTGGGTTAGTCACGTCACGTGATCGAATTTCACGCTCGATGTCACTCCAACCCCCTGGCGGAGATGGAAACCGCGAGGAAATGGGAAAGGATACGCTCGCGCGCGCACGCACACACATACATACACACACCTTATATATATATATATATATATATATATATATATATATATATATATAGATATATATATATATATATATATATATATATATATATATATATATATATATATATATATATATATATGAATGTATTCCGTCATGGAAGACGAAACAAATCGGCAGTTTAAAAAGAGATGATTGAAAATGACGGTCGCGGTACGCTCTTCCACCCTTTCGTCCCCTCTCGCCTACACACCAACCCCCCTCGCTTACCCCCTTCGCACACCCTCCCCCTTCTCTCGGTTGAAACAAAAAGGTTTGCAGAGGTCTTCAAAGATCAGCGTTTATGAATGAAAAGGGAAAGGGGTGCTAGGGTGCGGGGGGTACGAGGTCGGAAGGGATGGTGTGCATGGTGATGGGCTGGGGAAAGGGTTCTCCTGCGAAAGAAATGCGACTGGAAAAGTGCGTGTGAGAGAGAGATTAAGAGAGGTAATCCAAAGAGATATTGTAGATATTGCTTATTGCCATACATTTTTCAGGTTTGGATTTATTGCTGCTGGGGGCAGCAGTATTATCTCGCAAAGCATTGATGAATGCTCAATGAATAATTCAAAAGGTTGCATTAAAGGGGAGCATTACGCCTCGGTAAGCAAATCACGAGCAATAAATTATTCAACTCACTGCGGACATCGAATTTTGAAATGATTAGCCATTTTCAAACGAGTTCAAATAACGTTCAGATCAATTAACCTTGTTCGAATTAATTGGCGAATTGAAATAAACCTTAAATCCCATTTTTTCTGCTTCCAATGGCGAAGCCTAGCCATTGAGATGCGCGAGTCATTACCCTGACCGGAAGAGTTTCCTTGAACTATGTACTTGGTGTCAACTGCTTTCCAAATGCAAGTGTCTTCCGTCAGAACCCTCAGCTCCTATGTTTATTTTCCACTGATTCTCCGGGAATAATTTCACTTTCTACGCCATCTTATTTGTTTCATGTGTATGTTGTCAATATATCAAACAAATTCCTAACATCAGTTAGATATTGGACACTGTCTATAATTAATTTCGAAAAAAGCACAATAATTTTTTAATATTAATCTGAAGTTGAAAAGTTTCATAATAATATCCAGTTCCGAATAGCTGTATTTCACCCCTAAGGGGTGAAACAGATGGAAAGAAATTCTGCTCTTTTTCAAGCACAATAAAAAATGAAACGTGAGTGATATATACTCATGAAATATGGCCCATGAAATTTTTCGTGAATTTAGGGAACAAGGCAGTCAAGACACCCCTTTGCGAAAAATAACAGTCAACTAATTCAGTAGGAGTTTTCGATGTTTCGACCATTCAGGGCAAAAACTTAAATTCGCTGAACTTCAAAAGTAGACAATCCTCAATCTCGGAAACGGGTACTGAACTCAAATACATAATGATAGGCATGTCCACGAACGAATTCCAATAGCTATCGAGGTAAGATCCTGGTTAAGTTTAGGATTGTATTTATTATTCTAGATTTTGATTTGCTCACGTCGCTATCGCATGGCCGTGGACTTTTGCAAATTTGCCATCAACATATTCCCAACGGGGCCAATAATCTAGACTCTATAGTTCAAATAGACGACGAATCAAGAAGGAGAAAATTCAATAAGAAAATATATTTTAGTTCCTTCTTAAGGATGTGGAAAACAGGCAATTGAAGCAATATGCGTCATTTGTGGCGGTTAATTTCGACACTAAAGTGGAACGAGTGGCGCGAAAGAAATATAAAATACCCCTTCGAAATCGCCCAATCTGTATAAAATATTAAGATGACCGGGACGTTTCCACGAAGCATTAGCAAAGAGGACGACTGCGAGGTGAATCGAAAGAGCGTAGGGGTCGAAGGGTCCGTCGACGGCTGAGGTCATTTTACCAGAAGAACCAATGAAACGAGGAACGCCCAGAATGGCTGACGAAGTCCAAAATGAAATGCAAAGAGGAGGTAAAACAGCCATGCGGGAAGTCACGATGGATCTGCGAGATGGAAAACTAAGAGTAGCGAGGTGAAACAATAAGTAGACGCTTATTTCTATACTTTTGGGGAAACAAACAACCGTCGGGTGTCATCTTCCATTCAAATCATAACAGATGCCATTGCCGAAGTTGCGTTCACATTAACATCACATTGAAACGATAGCGGAAAAAAACAAGCACGCGAAGAATACGTATTCCTCTTTCCAAAGCCAACTCATGGAAACTTGGTTGAAAAAAAAAATCAAAACTTCAAATGCTTTCTCAACATTATTAAATGTGAAGTACGCGTGGGGAGAGGATCTATGAATTATTTACCATGTGCACACAGGAATATATATGTATATAAGGGTAAGCAAAATACGATTGAGGGAACATCGCACAGGAAGCATGCATCTTTCAAAGTTTTAAAATATTCCTCCGATTTCTATTAAAACGTGGAGGAGGCTCCTATCCACCGCAAAGAGGCTTTTTTGAGCAATGGAATATTGATGAGATGGCTCCCGTGGAAAGAGAATGGGGTGCACGACGGAGTGATTGGAATAGGGAGGGGCGGAGGAGGGGGAGGAAGAAGGAGGATGGGGATGGTGGTTCGGAGGGCGCGGGGTAAGAGAAGGGGGTGATACGTGCGTGGGCGGTAAAAGAGAGAGAGAGATGGGATGGGGGAGTAGAGTTGGTAGGTGGGCGTTAGGGGAGAGGCAGACGGGGGGTGGAATAGGGAGAGGAGGAGAGAGAGAGAGTGCACGGGGGACTCTTTCCCCAGCAGACGTGCGTCTCGCTGATTTGACGGGCGTGACTTGGAAGTTTCGCTGAAATGTCGAAAATTCGTGTATTTTTTTCCACTCCCCCACCTTCGACTCACTTGTCCAAGGAGAAATGCGTCCGCGTATTCGCTGCCGCTGCCTTTTCTCTGGCAGTCATTCTTCACCCCGCGGCCCAGCACTTCCAATTCGAGAGATCGAGATGCGCGACTGCGCCCATCGAATGAAAAGAACCCCGGGCCGACATGGGAATTTTTGCATGCGTGCGTCGCGAGATATTTTCTTTGCGTAGACAATATATCCGAGTGGTTTGAGGAATGAGGATTAGGAATAAATCCTACGGGATTCACTCCAATGAGACATAAGGGAACAAAAATGAGAATAAACGTATGAAATGGACTGGGATGGAATAAGTAACACGTGCTTCAGGGCCACTCATACCTCTAGGTTTGCCAACGAGAACGCGAATCAGAAGAATATGTCGAACAGCCTTAAAAGAAAGCTGACTTCACAAGACGGGGAAACATACAAAGGAAAATCAACGTATGAATATTATTTCACATCAATTTTAAGAATTTATCGTCAACATCAAATTGAACTTGAATTAGCATCAGATTTAAGAACAGTCGGTAAGTATTTAGTTTCTAGTGGAGAATCTTTAATGAAGTATTTAGACAAAATTCAAAGGAAATTTTCTAGTTATTTCAAATGAACTGTGGGAGATACCACGGCAGTAATTTTTTATGGAGTCATCCACTAATGCACACTACAATGCAAAAAAATTCAAAGTAAACTCTACATTTCGTATTTTTGGCTTTAGATGATTCGATGCCCTCATGTAAATAGGTAAATTCAAACACTTGTTATAATGTGCGTGCGTTTTAAAAGGAATATTTTAACCCCTCAACAGATGTAAACGGCGCTGGGTTGAGAGGGGTGCATTCTCCAGACGAAATGATATTACGCTGTCGGAAGCCTACCGATCGTCTCATTGACTTCTCCTCATTCGTTACGACCGATATATCTCCCACCTTTTTAGTTTGAAGCGACGAACCTTGGGGTCTAGGTGGACAAAAGTTCGAAAGTAAAACTCCCATTTGGGGCGTTTGAAATGGCGGTTTGATACCCTAATCTTTTAGGTATCTGGTCGTGATCTCATAGCCGACAGGTAGGTGAGTATGCACCTGTGCCTTTGAATCAATATCGAAGTGGCAGGTGAGCGTTTCATTAGTACCACGAGTAATGGAATTCAAGCGTCAATTTAAAAGCCCCATTCTGCATGACTATTTCATCCGATTTAATTTTTAAAATGTTGACTTGAATTGACAGAGTAAGTTAAAGTCCATCATATTTTTAAAAATTGCCATTCGATAAATTATCCCATAATAATAATTTTTAAAAAGTGCTATTCGATAAATTATCCCATAATAAAAATTAATCATTGTGGCGGAAAATTGATTGATTTTTTTCATGAAAATCGACGAGTCCTTATCAAAAAGTTATATTGCCTGAGGATGTCCTGGCGCAAATTTTAGAATAAATGGTGGAGGGAATGATTTGCTACCGATTTAAAAAAATAAGCTGCTTCCGATCACTACAACATTCGTAACTAAATTATTCTCTCCCACTTGCTTCCACGGCCTGGGTTTGTTTTCTCTCTGGCTCTCTCCCGCTTGCTATTTTTCGTTTTCTATTTGACAATGAAGCTTGAGATTCAGCTGAAAATGAACACTAAATAATCAAAAGTAACAATCAGTGTTGTCTTGACGCTAATACTTATGCAGGCAACATTTTTTCAGAAATTGATAAATAAATCATCAACAGCGATAATCAAAATTACCAAAGAAGAAGCTTGTAGGTGAGTATGGGGAGTAGGTCGATGGTTCCACCATTTTCTTGACATCTCTGGTGCCACAATAGCTTTGCTTCGTTAACAGAGGTCATAACCTGGCAAAATCCTGGCCCATCATCATATAGATTGTCAGTCAATTAAGATGGAGTTCGAGAAGGAGATTGAGTCCCGCGATGATTAAGTCCCAGATAGAAAATGTTCAAATGCATGAGAAATATTGTTGTCCTGTGACACGACAGACGTGAATAAACCGGACGGGGGCGAAATGGATAGTAACCATCAATTGTAAATAGTATGCAGAAGTGTGTGTGTATATAAAATTATAATAAGTAATCAAGATCATCTTTAAACGCTGTATTAAATTGTGTATAGTCATAAATGAATTCACTCTCAAATGTGTATATAAAAATTTTATTCTTATATTTTAAACTAGCAGTTTCGCTTCACGGAATCGTCCATGACAAAAAATATACAAACTGCTTAATTTTTATTTCTCGCCACGCGTCACATCCTTTTTTAATTCAGATCGCTTATGTAATCTTTGATTTAATTAGATATTAGTGTCACATCAATTGAAACTATCATCTAAAGAATATGGAAGCATATAATAGATAAATTTGCTGACGGAAAATACAAGTAGCTTTTAATTTTGAACTTTTAGTTTTTCGCTTGAAAGAGTACTGAAAATATTTTCCAAAACCATTCGTGTTTCTATATAATATACATGTATAGGAAAAATATTTATAATGCCTGATAGCTGATAGAATTATTTTCCCAAGGAAATAATATATTTTCCATGCAACATTTTTGTGCACAAAACGGTTATTATTATTATCATAATATTCATTAATTTGATTTATTTCAATACCTTTTATACAGATTGAAGATACTACTTAAACTCGTGCACCACGCTTGTATGTTTAAATCAAAAAATAAAGATGATGAATTCGAAAAAGAAATTCTGTTTCAAGACAATTCTGTGCCAATTCACGAATAGTTTTAATAAACCATACATGAATATATTTTCGTATCCATATACATATATGGTGGGTCGCGGTAGTGGTAGTGGAGCGTTGGACTACTGACCGGAGGGCCCAGGTTCAATTCCCGGGAAAGCCTCTCTAGGCACTGCAGCTCCACCCAAGCTATGTGGTTTTTCGGGTACCAGATCTTCCTGGGAAACCATAACCAGCACAGGGAAAGGAACTGGCCTCCCTACCCTGATGTGTGAATTTCACACGCCGTCGGGCTTAGTACTGGGTGAACTCTACCATCACCTACTAAACCGACCTTCGGGTTGATTACTGTGTTTATGCTTTTTATACATATATGCACTTATTCAAAATCATAAGTTTTGCACTATTCTTTGTAGCCTAAACATGATTGGAAGCTAAAAAATCCTCCGCTTCTCATCCTCGCTCTGAGTTACTCCTACTTGCCTCGGGTGTCAAGCGCTAGATATTCTAACCTGGCAAAGTATATACTCTTTTTGTGGAACATGCATTTAATTGAGCACTGTTTCGACTTATTTCAATAAAATATTTGTATTCACAGACCTCTACTTTCAATATAAATTCAGTTTTAATTCATTTAGAGGTCTGAGCAATGTTTTATTTCATTTTGCCCACTTAGACGAGGGGTCGGCCCACTGAGTGACATCTCATATTTTCAAATTCATAATTTTGCTTATTCTTTCCAGGCATTACATAAACATAAGAAGAAATGAATGGAGAGAAAAAGAATCGGGGAACTGGATGACTTTATGGGAATACGGAATGTAGGTATCATTGACGTTATTGTATCATGGGTATATATTATTTTTTATATCGGTGACTAATGCTTCCGAGACAGTTTCTTTATATCTACCACCGAAATATATCTTTCGAATTTGAATACGACTACACTATAAGTAATTATTTTTTAAAAACTGGAATCGATGTATTTTGCTTTAAAAGTATGATTGAGGGCAACAGATTATTTTCAGACAGCGACGAGGGGGTTTGATTAGGGTAGTTTTTATATTACATTTTTGCAAATTATTGGAATATTTTAGTAAATTGCTGTTTTAAATGAAGTGGTTTCACAGAGAACCTACCTGAAAGTGAAACAGCTAATTTTTCGACATTTGGGTTCATCTGCCTTCCACTGCCTTTCACGGCCTGAGGGAGGACCTGGCATTCAAATGATTTTTAAAATGATGCTGATTTTCCTTAAAAGCAAACGATATTATTTCGCGATATTATTTAATCAATTATAACAACTTGCTACTTTAAAAACTGAGATTTTTTCAAAGCTAAATTAAATATTTCCTTCTGTGGAGTCTCCTATATTCTCAATTCGGACACAGATTTAGATAAGAGTACAATGATATGCCCTACTCTCATCCACCTCGAATCGATTGAAGTTGGATATATATACTTAAGGGTCCAATTTGCTGCGTTATATCTCTTAAGCATCTTTGTATATGTACTTACATCTTTGTAAGATCACATTTGTATTTAATTGGCTTAAATGCTAACATAAAAACTAATTTGTTTGAGATAGATAAATGGAATGCATTACCTATAGTTAAAGCATACTTATAGGCTTTGAACCTGTTACCTGGAAACTAATATATAGTATGTCCTTTACGAATCACAAAAATAGCTCTTGATAGAAATGCACACTAGTTCTGCTGTACCAGTTCTCTTTTTCAGCTCTTCTGAACCTCCACTCCCCTCATGTTTGTATATCTTTGGAATTCACCTCCTCCTTCCACCTCTCAACTCAACATTTTTACTCCTGCTATATCTTTCAGCAACCTCCTCAATATCTCCTCCAACAACTCCCCCAGGCTCCTTGGAATTGTACCCTGCAGTTTTCCTTATCTTCCAGGCATCCACTAATGCATGTGTGTCTTCCACTCCATCCATCTTACTTTTCCATCCTCCATATCCACATCTCAAAAACCATCAATCTATTCTCAACGGTATTCTTATAAATTCACATTCCTGAAACGTGCAACGTCATAATTATGTAAAAATCCAGGGTAATGCCTTATTTAAATCTTTACTCCGGGTTCCCGGTCATCATTTCTCTAATATTTGAGAATAATTCTTTAGCTGACGTAATTCCTGCCGCTATACATCCTGTAAATCAGCTATTGCTTTTTTTTTTAATCTTTACCAATTTATTTTCCGTGATATTTCTCTTATTAGCCCATTTATTTTAGTCAGCCTACGACAAAGTCCATTTTCCTTCAAAATACTAACAGAATATTATTCAGTTTCAATATTCTATTTTAATGTCCTTGTATTTGAAATCTTGTTTAATGCGTTTTCCTATAGTTTATTATCATTCCGTGTATCTCTGATTCATCTTGAGTTGCGTTATGCAATCAATACGATATCTGGTTGACTATTAAAATTTTATCTTTTCTTTTTTAATCTACCTAACTTAATCAGCTCATCAGTTACATTAATTCCCACCTCCAGCTTTTGCTTGACTCCATGACCAATTCCTCTGTATATAGTTCAAACCTACTGGCCACCATCAAAGATCCTGTCGTCCTCCTCTATTTACCGCTGCCCAACCCGATTCTCATTCACTATCCTCACTTGTGCCGTCTCATTCAGAGAGAGATTTTTAAACAGATGCCTATTTCCCTAGTCAATCCCATACACCCTTTAAAATTATCAACTTTGTCCACTACCCTCAAACTGAACCCATCTACATATGCACAAATCAAACAGAATGTACGTGTTTAATTCCATCCATGAATTTCATTCTATTTGTGCTTAAATGAAGGCTTCACCCATTAGCTCGTCCTTCTAATCCAAAATCGATAAATGAAATCGATAAACCGAAACCGGTCGACACTTAAATAGTCACTGTCTTTACCTTTCTCTCCTTTTAATGATCGTTTTTTTAAATATTTCTGCTGCGTTGGCTATTCAAGCACGGTCCTATAGAATTTACATTAAATTATTCATCTGCGGTTAAGGGATTACAGATGACTTAACCAAATATTCTAACTACGCTCATTAAGTCCACAAAGGTTTGCCTATTGAAGTTCCAGCAAACACATGCAGAGTTTGGCATAGTGATCAGTAGATAGATAAATAACGACTTCGTCTGCATAGAGAATATGTATCAATGAAGGATATTAAAACATTTATATTACAATTCAAGAAATAATATAAATGAAAAACAAATACGCTAAGTCCTCAATAATCAAATCTATTTGATTCACAATGAAAAAAACTTCCCTTTGTAGTGTATTCCTTTGACCTGAAACAAAAATACATCGCAAAATTAATTTTAATGCAATTATTTTCAAGTTCACATAATTCCTAATGCTCCCATTCTTATTTTCCACGCGGTAAGCGTCAAATTCACTCATGTTATTAATTTTCGCGTCATCCACGATTAAGCCACTTTCACACTGGATGACTAGCGATACGCTGCAAAAATTTTTTGAAAAGGTGCAATTAGCGCCCTGAAAATGAATTTTTTTCTTCCGGCGAATACGTATCCTGTACAAGAGATCTTATTCATTCGGGAGTCGCAGGAAGCGGCGAATGTGCCTCTCACCTTTGCCGTAGGGGTGAGCAAACCTGAGGGAGCCCTTTGACTCGGGGAGGTAGCTTTGCCATTAGCGGATCCATTACGGGACTGAAAGGGGGCAGTTTAATTGAAAAATTCCTACGCTCGGGGACGGAGTGGGGTCCTCGGGTCCTTTTGTCCTCCTTTGCCCCGTCTGCACATCATTTCCTCGCGCCTCGGAGAAGAATGCGCTGGAGTGGGGGAGGGGGAAGGGGTTCGAGTAGCGCACCCTAAATGAATAATACAGCCCTGCGTAAACTTTTCTCGACTTTGAGTAGTTTTCAGTGGGGTTCGGTCGGCTACCTTCAAAGAGTACGCGGAATTCGAATGAGGGGAGCATTCTCGGACTTACCAATTCGCCGGGAAAGCACGCCCGTCCCACGAAATGGAACAGGTGTTGGGGATTGACGGTAGTGCGCGGCGGTAACTGGAAGGGCTTGAGCGGATCAAGACTCCAGCTGGTAGATGAAAAACGTTTCGTTGATAACAGATGTGGCCGAATATCGCAAAACTTGCCGAAAAAAAATCACATCAACTGGTGTAATTGTTTCCATCAACACCGTCGATGTAAAATGCAAATGTGATTGCCTATCGTTGAAAAAAAATATTCATCTGAACTGAAAAATCAAAAGCGGAGCTTGTGCTTGCCGGACGTATTTCCATGTATAGTGAATTCTTAATTTAAAGTTAATCTTATTTTGGTGATTTTATTGAATGAATTAATTCGGCCCAGTTATGCGATACGTTGAAATGCTTTTGATCTACCATTATAACATGGTTAATATTCTTCGTTGAGTTGTTTTGGTACCCAATAAAGTATTTTATCTTCATTATACATTCGTTTATTTTCATTTTGAATTGATTTCTAAAGCACCCTTTGTTATTTTGCTACAGGGGATGTATAAGCCCTACAAGAGGACCTAGAAGTAGGTTTAATGTTCTCTTGCTGCTGCATGGTTGGTAATTCTTAATGCCTCTTAAATTTATTTGGAAAACAATCCAAGTCCACTTGTCATTAATATTTAGGCTATAAGCGATAGAAGCATCAGTAGTGAATACTTATGCCTCTAATACCTTGCGGTTTTATACGAGTACCTCGTAAAACAGGTAACTGGTGTAAGATTTTGATAGACGATATTCTGCGTTGAAAAAATTAGTTATTCGAATTGTAAGATTTGGTTTTTACCCATAGCACAGTTGCAGTGAAATCTTCACGGATTTATTCACCGGGTCGATGTTTCAGCTGCCGACGTTTCGATGACGGAATCAGCCTTCGAAACTTCGGCAGCTGAAACGTCGACCCGGTGGAATAACCGCGAAGACTTCACCGCAGATATTCGAAATGACGCCGAGTTCGATATGTAAGATTTATTGAAAAAATAATGTATCAATGTAAATTACTTATCAAGATATTTTTCCAAATATTATTATGAGTATATTGGATGGACCTTTGTCATTTATTACCTGCAGGTAAAGTTATCTGAAAAAAGTTTCAAAACATCGCATGAACCTGGACAAGTATATGTACGTAAACACGGATTACTTGATACTAATAAGACGTTATGCGCGAGTTTCAAGTCTTTCGATCTGAATTATTATTCGTTAATATTAGGTACATTTTCATCATCATTGCAGCAATTAACTCGAAGGTTGGTCTTTATAGGTTAGGATGGAGCTAAACCCTAAGACATATGAAACTCACACAATCATGGAGGGTACGGTGGTCAATTTCTCTCCCCTTCCCACTATTCGGTTTCCTACGAAGGTCTTATAACCAGAAAATCTCATCGATTGGATTCTGGATGGGATTGTCCAGGTATCACCCGGATCCCCAGCCGAATGCTCGACCTGCTGAGCTAATACTCTCCCAATAAATATATAATGGAATATGTACCAGCTAAAGCAGAAGTACCAACACACTATGTTAGAACCCTCCTTACATTTTTTTAATTGTTTAAACTGTCATTAGCCGAGAATTAATAAAACTTATATATTTATTATTTATGTGAAAAATATAAATATCAGTTTTCCGACTAAAATAAATCAATAACATGACCCAACTTTGATTGTATGCAACTGCAATAAAAAATATAATATATTCTCATAGTAACGTCATATTACCGATATGTTTCGACTGCTATATCACTCCATTAAACACGAAGACTTCGATATATCATTTTGATATGCACATTGATATATAATTTTATTGCCATCCCCAGTACCAAGTGCCTGCTTACAAGAAAAATAATTGCTTGAATTACCATAAACACGACGGAAAGTGTCGGGAAAATCGCGTACGAAAGTACCCTCATGCACTTCAGGTGCCCCTGCTACATTTTTCTCATGTTTCGCCGAGGGAGGAGGGGACATATTTTCCCGTGGATTACAATCAACCCCCCCTACACCTTTTTCCAGTTTACTTTGGGCCGGAATGATGCAGCCCAGGTCCGGAGACTCCTCTCCATTGCGCACCTCCCGCGCGATACGGCGCCGACAAACAAAGGGGGGGAGGCGCACTGCACCGAGTCGGAGAGACCGTAAAGGAACGATAAGGGAGAAATAAATAAGCGAGGGACGAGTGATTTAGAGGCACTGTTTCTATTTTCTTCTTCTTTTTTTTTATTCGGGAGCGTGATCAGACTCGGAGATTCGTGGGGAAAAGGTCCTCTCGCGCGCGCGGTGCCTGCTTTCGCGGCCACTTGGCGAGCAGCACTTCCCCGGCGACTTTTATGTTCCACGACGCCACTTTCCTTCTTTCCCTGTCGATATCCTTCCGTTTATTTTTTTTCCTCTTTATTATTAGGCCACCGCATTCAAAGAGCCTTTCGCCGCAAACACCCACACTCGTCCGCGAGGAGGACGTAGGCCGCGATCCAGGAAATAGTCGTAAGGAAATGCGATAAATTTCCGCGTCGGTTACGGGAACGTTCGTTCAACCCGCGGAGGTGTCGACGGAGGACAGGAAAGGGTAGGGGGACGGGGGTGGAGGCCGAAAAGGGCTCGGAATAAGGACCCCGGGGTCCGCCCCCACCTCCCCTGCACGTGGCGAATGGGAGGGAGGGGGGTTGGGCGAGCCAATCAAACGAGGCCGCGACCTCTCCTCCACCCGAAACCTTCCCCCACCCTCAGTCCTCCATCTCCTTTACCCTCTCCCTAAGGACGCCCCCAAGGAGCCCGACTACTTGTAAATAAGCAAGAGAAGAAAAATATATCAAAAAATCATATTGCCACTAGGACACTTCTAGGGTGGAGACAGGATACGAACATTCACATTAGCAGACCGCAGGAGAACCTCATTGCGGGATTGACCGGGATACAGAAAAAGTTTCTGTTTTTTCGGGGAAAACCTTTATGAACGAGCGGACAGTCACTCGTTTATGGGAAAGAGCGGTAGCCGCCGAAAGCACGAAGGTCACACGCAAGACAGAATCTAATGGATTAATACATATCGCATGTGTTTAATGGGAGTTATTCTATCACCGGACTACACTGGCAGGCGAGACTCCAAAAAAGAAGTTGAAGGAAATGAATTGCTGGGTAAACCAATAGAGGGAATCATTTTTCCATCACACTTTCCTTGATAACGACAGCTGAAAAAAATACATCCAACCACTCGGACTGCATGAAAATAAAATGTTACGAAATTCTCACTCATGATAATTTTTCAATAAATTTCCTGGTGGCTCAGAAGCTCCTCCAAGACTCCCTTGCGGTGGCTTTCAGGTTAATATATAGCATGTATATACATAAAGTATATGTAGTATATAATATAAATGTATGTATAAGTGTATATATATATATATATATGTATGTATGTATAAGTGTATATATATATATATGTATATATGCATATACATATATGAGTATATAGTATATATGAGGAACTAATTCAGGACTTAAACAGCTGCAGATTGGGAAGTGTTTTCGGAGGACTGTTGGTAACATCGTAAAAGCCGTAGAAAAAGGCGGCTCTCAGAATCTAATTCTAAAAATTCATGAATTTCCATTTGCTCTTAAAATCAGATGCAGGAAGATTGCTAAATTACAGCAGGAGATGCAACTATAGCAAAAGGGTCAACAACAAAGAAATCCTGGATTCAAAGGAAAGAAATCCGCAATTTCTTTCACCACATATGCAAAAATGTATCCCGCGATGCAGTGAGAACCAACTTAGGCCTTATGGATTTGAAAAAAAGATATCGGGTAGATTGCATACATGCTCACCAGAGATGTAGAAAAAAATCCCGTAAAAATATTGAAATCGAAATAAAATAAATGCAAAAATGTTCGCTAAGGGACACGGACAACTCTCCACCGCGAAAAAAATATAATATCGCGGCTGCCCGTAATCGAATCTGTGGAATCTGCGTCGAATCTCTGTGGCGGCCTCGGAAGCTACATTCTATGTATCTACTAGCATCGTGCACGGAGAATGGAGGCAGGTCATGTGCGAACATTTTCCCGAGGTGTGCCAGATAATGGGATCCCTCTTTTCTTTCTCCCTCTGGGCTCCCTACACGGGAAGGTACCCAGAGGGACGCTCTCTCCCTGAATTTAAGCCGGGCATGGGGGCGGAAAAAAATGAGAGGGGTGTTGGGGTGGCGGGTGGAGTAGAATGCTCGAGGGAATTGGGGAGGAAAGAGAGAAATATCGAGGGGGAATGGAATTGGTTGGGGAAGTTCTGCGTTGTGGCGATGGGGGAGGGGAAGGGAGAGGGGAGGATTGAGCGAATGGAGAGGCGAAGGACGGAAAAAAGGGCCGGCGAAAAAATAGGGACGGAGAGAGCGGTTCGAAGGTAGTGTAAGGGGTGACTGGGGGTTGAGAGTGAGTGGACGGTTAGAGGCGTGGGGGTGGAAGCAATGAGGGGGGTGGAGGAGGAGGTTGGGGAGCGTGCTAAAAAGAGCTTGCGAGGAGGAGGCCCTGGGACATAACTCTAAACCCCTTTCCATCCTCCAAACGCCGTCTTTTACAACTTTACCATTTTCAGGGCTCCGGGACTGGAAAAATGTCAGGGTTTGGCAGGGCCCGGCGCGGAGTTTGGCAGGCTGCAATTCCCGATGCTAATTAATTTAAGCCCGGCATAAATGGGTTTGTTTCCATCACTATCAGCCTCCCGTGATAAGTTAGAAAACAGCCATATAAGGTTGGGTTACACTAGCTAAAGTACGTCTTCCGGTCTCACTCTCTGCCCACACCCCTGCCGTCTATCATCGTAAACGCGTTAGTGTCGAGAGGGGTTTATTCAATTACCGAAACTAATTTGAAAAGTATCATTTACGAGGCACGGTCGCGCCTGCCTGCCGAGACATTATGCTGACGCGTTTCATAAACGTGAGCTGGCATGAACCCCTGACCGCAGGAGTTCTCGGTATGGAAATGGTAGAGGTGACTTTGAAGCGGAGTCGCCGTGCCGTATTTACGCTCCCGGAAATGCGTTCGTGGTCCGGTTCTTTCACGGGGAGGCGGATATTTTCCCGTAGGGATGAGGAGGTGAGAACGGTTTTAATCGCCGAGCCGACCGCTGGCTAATAAAAACCCGCCGAAACTCAAAAGCGGTCGCCAAAATATAAACGATCCGAAACCGAGAGGCGAGATCAAATGTGACGCAATCAATGATGAAGGAAAATCCAGGGGACAGGAGATTACGAGAGGTTTGGAATCGAGTGAGGGAGCGGAGTCCCTGTTTGGACACGTCCCTTTGGCGCACCGTCCGAAAGGTTGCTTATTCAAATGAAAATCATGAAAGCACTCTGCTACATTGAATCCACTCCCCTGAAATCTCAGTTTCCCGGAAAAAAAAGAATTGGTGCGGTGGTTGGTGCATGCGTCACCACGATCGGAATATGACCTACGGGCGTGGCATGACTTTCACGTTGTGTCCCGAGGTGCGGAGAGCAGCGCCCGGGAGCAGTCCAACGAGCCTCGGGACGGGACGTACAATGGCGGAATATTTAGGCGGGAGGTGGGATGCTGTCGCTGGGTTGCCATCGCTCATCCTTTGAGCATTCCAATTAACCAAACTTCTATCACTTCTTCTTAAACACCAATTTGAGTTAACCACTCATATATTTCCAATTGCGAAAAATGATCTCGACCCGCCCATCACCTACCATTTATATACATTGATCATCGTCCATAATAAATACTGGGGTTGGTTCGTGGCAGTTTTAGAGGCTGTCCAAATGACGCCAATCTTCTTGAGCCTTCATAATCCCTCGCGCCGACGTCTTCCATCACTTGCTTCTATTAAGATCCTGAGGAAATCATCCGTCTTCGCTTAACTATTTTGCCCCAGAATCCATCCAATACTCTCATTCTTGTCAATGTCAAAGTCCACAGTTTTCACTCTTCGCCCACTTTTCGAAGGATTTCTTCTCGTCTGAATCGATCCACTCGTTTCAATTTCATCGTTCTTCGGTAGCGCCATTATTTTCATAGTTTCCGTTTTTCCTTCCTCTGCCTCTGTCATTGTCCACGTCTCGTTAATATAGAAAACAATTCCATTTATATGTTATTTAATACCGCTCTACGATTTTAAGTTTATTAAATTAACCGTTATTGTTTGTTTCATAGAAAAGGAAGATTAGTTCCCTTGTGCTCTTCTAAGCAGTATTCCCATCTCATTTTCTCTTTCCTACACAGAGGTGAATACTGCTGTCTAAACTTCAAAAGTTTACTTTATTCCAGCGCATCCTTTCCTGTTTTTTTAAATGAAAATTATCATCTCTGCATCTTATAGAGACTATCATTTCGTCATACATTAGCTAATTTTGATCTTGTAAAATTCTATTTCCGATGAACTTAGTGATATAATATTTAAAACTCCACTATCGGTGTTTTACAGGAAAAAAGTTTTCACGCACAACGATGCGATAGGTCTGTAATTCCGTACTCGTATCCATCGGTTGTGTGAAATTCAGTTATTTTTCATGTCGTGTGTGTACGCACAGAAGCCGTCATGCGGCTTTCATTTTTCCAGGGATAGTTTCCCGCGGTCTCCCAACCTTATTCTGTTTCAAACTCTCCAGCGACGCATTGGGGCCAATTTTCTAGAGACCAAATTCTCGTGCTATCTTTTCCTTAATCAGACAGACTGCAGCTTATCAGGGCGTCGCTGATCCGCAAATCGATACCAGTAGCTCGGAAATCACGGAAACGCTCCCAAGCGGGCGGATTTACTTTCACGTGTCACGTGACAAAGTGAGGGGAGTCACGAAATCCAGATGGCCTCGTCCCATCATCCACTCCACTCTTGTCCACAGAGGATAAAACCGCGGGGCCTCTTCCCGATGTGCGTCGTTATTTTTTTTTCGACTGGTTGGGGTCAGAAGAGGGAGTTTGGGGGAAGAGCAAGGTGCCTGCCCATCATCCAATCCGAATAACGCCGAGGGAGGAGGGCAAAGTGGGGCACAGGGCACGGCAGAAAAAAAAAGCCACCGGATTCACTCCACACCCCACGCACGGTCCGGCGGCGGTGGAAACCTTAGAATGAACCAGTGGGAGGGGAGCGGGAGGGTTAGGAGGAGAAGAAACGGGAAGGGAATGGGGAGAGAGGGGGAATGTTCGAAGCCGGGCCGGGGAGACGTAAGGAGGCGAAGATGGGGGGGGGGGAGAGGAAGGGATGAGGAGAGGCGGGAGAAGGGTGAGGGGCGTGGCGGAGGGAAAAGGATTATGGAAATGGTGGATTAGCGGGGGCAGAGTTGGAGGGGGAAGGGGTACACGGAGATGGGGTTAGCGGTAGAAGGAGGTGCGCTCGAGAGTAGGGCAGGAGGGAATCCCAGGGGGGAGGGGGAAGGGCGAGAGAAGTGAGGATAAGATGGATGGGGCAAAGGAAGCAGAGGGGGAAAGAGAGAGAGGAGGGTGGAAAGTGAGTGAGGGAGAGTAAGGATAGCTCGGAGCGGAGAGGATTAGAAGCTCAATGGCGCGTTTACGGGCGATGTTATGCGCCCCAAGCATATATCAGGGATTCCTAAAGTATGGCCCCCCGATTCTCCCTGCTGGTGGTACCTGGAGTGGGTGAGGACGTATTTTTCGCCCCAATGATCGGACCTCAACGTTTTAATTCCAAATCGTAATCGAAAGGGGGAAAGAGTTTTTTTCCCCGGGGGGTAATTGGTTCAGCTTCTTTAATAAAAACTTCCAGCGTTGGGCAAACAGAGCGAGGGGAGATCTATTTGATATTATAACACGGGGTTCGGACACATGCGGGCGTCGCGGAGTTTAAGTAAGAACAGGGCAAAGTAGACAAAATCCGTGATGGTGTAAAAAAAAAGGACAAACAATCGGTTCACGTTTACCCGAAGATATGCAAAATTGTGATAGAACATTTTGGTTACTCTGTACGACCGATTTCGATACTGTGTGATATTAATTTACTTCTTCTATGTAATTATTGAATTATTGCACCCTTAATGACTTGACGATTGTGCGACGTACCGAAGTTTTCCGTTAAAAAAAATTTCAGTAGGATTTTACGCAGCTTCATTTGGGCATAAAATCGGAGGGGATTGAACGTGTGGAAAGCCTTTCGCGGAGAAAAGAAATGGAGCTTAATTCGACGTAACAGATTAGTTTAGCTGGATCGAATATGGTATTTCAAATCCAACGGATTTGGCCATCTCCGTCCATCATTCCGAGAGGCACTTAATTGTTTTCCTGAATAAAATGGCGCCTCTCTCTCTCTCTCTCTCTATATATATATATATATATATATATATATATATATATATATATATATATATATATATATATCCACGTCTTCATTAATCACAAAAAGTAAATTATAAAAGTGAGCGCTGATGGATTTCCCGTTCGGTTTAATTAAGAAATAAATAACCATTTTCCTCCCCCAAAATCGAGGTGAATTTCCCAACAAATTATTTCACGCATTCATTTCCTCGAAAGAATGGTAAATTGATGCTTCGAGTCGAGGAATGGATCGAGCAGAGATAGTGTTGTCCCAATACCCGGCGGTTAATTCGTAAATCTATACACCGTGCAACCGATATTGATGCTTTTGAATTTGAACCCGATTTACTTTCAGACTGGCAAATAATGCGTGCTGATGACTTTCTCTTTCCACATTGAGGAATACCCTCCCCCCATAGACTATGGAAAAAAAATGTCTTATGGCTTCCTATTTTTCTTGTGCACAAATCCTGGCGGATATTCAAACTATCAGGGAACACGTTCTGCGGGTCCTTGATGTAATTGAGAATTTTAGTCGTTATACGCTGCCATAAGTTGAGTGATAAATCGTCTTATCTCTGATTTAACTTTTGAGCAACAGAAAACAGCGGGACTTCTCTGCGTGATGAAATATTAATTCCAATTACTTGCCTTCGGTCGGATTAGAGACCGGAAATATTTCACCGTTTGCCCGAGGCTCCGAGGAGAAGTTGCGATGGCCAAGTGAGAGGTATATCCCTGATCTTTTGCCAAATAGCTTGTCTTGGGAACTATGGCGGCTATCAGATGTGGGTTTAGGGATGGGATTACGCAAGGCAATATCCGGAATCCCGCAAGTTCGAGGGACCAAAAAGTTTTCGGAGCACGTTAAGAGGCAGCTTTTATGAAGATCAATTGCGTAGGTGGTTTATATTTCATTGGCATTGTGCGGATTCGAAGGCTGGAGGACATGAATTCCAAGCCCAGAGAAAGGAGGTATGGTCGAATGTCTAAGTGTACCGGCCGTCCATGCGTAAAACCCTGATTTGATTCCCATCGATTGTGTTTTTTTTTGCTATTTCGATTTCATTTCTTCAATGCCTTGTTTAGCGATGGAAATGGAATGGAGTTATCCTTACTTTGTGTGGTAGGCTGGATCTTCATATTACCTTTATCGAACTATAGGATTTCCCAGAGTACTTTTGCTTGAGATATTGTTCGGCCATCCTATTTCGCATTCACGTATTCACTTTTTTCCACTATCGGGTGCTCGAATTTGGTCACGGAAAATTGACCTCGGCTTTCAAATACACCCGATGAACTTCACTGTAATCAGATTAAAAAGATCCTAACTAGTTGAGCGAGTAACCCAAAAACACCACGATCTTTCACGCTTTCATTGTGGGTATTTATCTACCGTAAAACATTGAGCGGTGTTCTTGTTCACGTTCTGCTGACTCTTCCTCGTGAAGATTTACTGTTTTGCATTCCGATAGCAGTCCTCGTTACCTATTTCCTTTGAATAAACCAATTAACGACCATCGTATCGCAATCCGCTCGTGTAACAATCTGCGAAAAAATACCGTTTCATCTTCAGGTACGTGTTTATCATTCAATCCGCTCAACGGTGTATTGCTGGACGGGATACGGGATGCTAAAAGGGATGAGGAAAGCGAGAAGGATTTGAGGGATTGGTCTTGGGGTGTGGCGTGGTAACCTAATTGTATATGGACCGAAAGTGGGGTAACTATAGACCGAAAGGGTTCGTGATCTATTCCCAGTGATTGTGAATACCCTCGGCTACTCCCAAGCCAATCGGTTTTTTTACGTATCAGATCTTCCGGGGAAAGAGTTGGAAGCACAGGAAAAGGAACCTTTTACCACACCCGCTATTTAGTCTTCTCCTGTGCCTGCTCTGTCAGAGGAAACAATTACCCCGTCTTAAATATGAGAATTTCACACGCCGCACAGTAGCTCCTGAAGACCGTTTTAAAATCCAAAAATTTATATCCATGAGTATTACGCATTTAATTCCATTACACTTTTCTCTATGCATTATCAAAAGATTAATATGTCAGTGAACTAGAGGTTTTTCCCTTAAAAACTTCTGTGTAGCAACTTTAGTAGAGTCACCTAAAGAGGAAGGAAAGAAAAACTGAGTAATTATCAGGAATTCTAATCATTCCATGATGGTTATTAATTACCAACCACAAAGTGTTTTCTTATTTAGATTCTGTCAATATAATTGTTCTAATTATTTTGAATATTTTGAACGCCCATTACCAACATAAAGACACCATTACAAAATGTATCTTTATTCATATAGATAAAATGAAATAGTTCAAATTGAGACACACAAAGTATATAATGGAGCGTAGAGTAGCCCGGATAGTAGCCAAATTGTTTTGCGCGTACTTTAGCAGGCAGAAAAGAAATAATCTGCTTCGGGTTGAGGTTTTTTTTAAATTATACGCTAAAATGTACCCACCATCTCGTCGCGGGGGTTGCAGCCGAGCTTCAGCTAGTGAACGTGGAGGTTTGGCGTCTGCTGAGATGCCTGTTTGGGTTGGGTTGTGTTAGCATGGCAGGTAGCCATGAGGCTGGTTTACTTAGCCTAACAATCAAAAGAAAATTACTCGCCGCTTTGATGTTTCAAGGTGAAATGCAGGGAGCTTCGAAGCTCCGTGCACTTTCATCTTGAAAGCGTGCCGATAGGCATAGTACGAGTTGAGTTCGACCCCCGGATATTAAAAATCAACATTCGTGCTGATTAGCGTGGACTTAAAGCTCTCGAGGCCACGCATTATGCACGGAAAAAATTACAATTTCAATAAAAAATGTATTGGTGCTGATATATATTTCCCTATCTTTTTGCGTCAAATAAATATAATTATGGAAAGGAATAATTGGACCGACAATAGCTTAAATAACTTAAATCATACACAGCGAATCTAAATGAAAAAATCTGTTAGTGATTCCACATTTTAACTTGTTATTCCTTTCGTTAATGAGTCCATAACCAGATCAAAAAGAACTGTCGCTATACTTGTCACTTTTATTAATAAAATTTAAATTTAACCAGGCTTCCCCTCGATGAACATTCTCGATGCCACGAAGAAGTCTTTTCATGGTCAGAAATCTTACTTGGAATCGAACTCTAGATGAGATTTGAGTAAGGCAAGATAGGGTTGCATCGCATGAGGCCATCGGCTTTAATTAGGTCGCACTGATTAAGCAGCCCTGAGCTATCTCATTTATTTTAGGGGCAACCAGATTTCTCTGGTGTAAGAAACGATATCAGAATATACTATCGATTTCATAACGAATGTTGAAGATTATAACAGAATCACATGAACATTAACTATTGGTGTGAAAAATATCAACACATGACAACCTTAAGTTTGACCAAAGTTCATCACTATCATTACATTAGAGGTTCATCGTTATCCATAAACGTATATACCTGACAGTGATATTAAAACAATAGGTAGTTATTCAGTGTGAATGCATTTCCTAAATATCCGAGTTTTTGTAATATTCAACAAATTGAAATAGTGGCGATTCGATGATATAAGTATATACAAGTATGTGTATGTATATATATATATATATATATATATATATATATATATATATATATATATATATATATATATATATGGGAATTTCTTGCATACAGATCCTTGTCGCTGTTTCCCAGGAGAAACTCTTTCGAGGCAGGATTCGCCAAGAAAATCTAGTTTTATGTTACGAGGAAATACAGGAAATACTCTTTTACGATGGCTTTTATACTGCTCACTCCCTATATACTTCTTACTCCTTTGGTGCATTCATGTATTTTCTGCTTAGTTTCCGAGACTTCTTATTCTCATCGTCTTGAGAGTCCCACCACACTCTCGATATACCCCTTCCTCTCAATCCATAACCTCTCCATATCTTTCATATACCTGTTTGGTGAGTCGCTTCTCAAACATTCTCTCAACATGAACAAACTAACGCAAACTCCTTATACGTAGAATACTTGACTTGACCCTCAGCTGCGCCAAAGTGGTATGATTTTTCGAGTACCAGTTGTTCCTGGGAAACCGTAGCTGGTACAGGGAAAGGAGCTGGACCCTGATGCGTGAATTTCACACGACGTTGGGCTTAATAGAAGGTGAGCTCTGCCCGTGCCTATCAAAACGGCATTCGGGTTGAAAACTGTGGTTTGGTTTTATTATAAATTAATGTTAGAGGAGAATAACGTTCCTGACCGCTTTATTTGGCCGCTGACGTACTAATACTATTTAGTAGTATGCAAATGAATCTGTGGGCAAGGAAATTGTTAAAGGAGTAATTTCCGTGGAGCAGGAAGATGGTAGAGTAGGGGTGAGGTGAGTTTATCTCGTGGGAGCGACGGAATGACAAAGGCCGGCATGTGGGATTAATAAAAATACCAGACCGTGTTAAATCCGAATATATACGATCTCTCAGTCGGTCTCGTGGTCATAAAATTTAAACTAAGTTACGCCTGACCGTTACAGTTGGCGGGTTTTAATTGAAACGTACGAGTAAGGGGACTGGGTGCCATGAACGAAGCTCTTACTAACGCTCCCCAAATGCAGGGATGCATGATTTGTTGAAGTTATTCTTTTTTTCCGGTTCTGGATTCAACAAACGAGGAGTTAGTGGCGTTAAGGTCATTCGAAAGAGAAAAAGCCATTTGGAGATAAAGGCAGATGAAGTGTTACGGACTTTGAATAACACGCGCCCCGCTCATTCGTCCATGGCGAGTTTATTTGGCCGGGTGGGCGAGCGGAAAATTGTTTTGTTCCCTGCCGAGGTTTTCACGGTCGGTGAGTGAATATTTGTCCTCGCGAAGAGATCTTGGCGACATTTTTATCAGGGCATAACCAACTTGATATCGCAATGCCTGCCTGAGTTAGCGGTCCGATTCTTGAGCCATAAATAAAGCCTGAGTATACGGTCGAGTTAGCCAATGCGAAATTTCATAACCACGCTCGGAGATACTACTTGATGGATCCTAAAACTAACTTACCGTGTATGAGAGATTATACCAGTGTTTACCTTAGCTAATGGATTTGGGTGAGCATTTGCCCTTGGGATAACATACATCAATTCTTTCCCAAATAACAGTATTCGTAAATACGCGTTTAATTTAATAAACCGTGCAAGCGCGGACTCAAAATGAAATTTAATACCCTCTCTCCGACTAACTGCGCGAGGTCAAAATTTGACTCGAATGAGCGCGGATGAATTTTGTCGCAAAACGTAGAAGGTTTTTGTGATTCTTCCGTGGATTGTCATCATGGATTGGTATCATGATACCAATTTCCTGAGTTTAGGTCCTCCAATCCATTGGCGTCGGTGACATCGATTGTATTTGATTTGTCTATTTTTGTATAAGTTTCAAAAAATTAACTCCGCGGCGAGGAGTCCCTAGTTTCCAAACCTTTCCCTTTCTTCACCTCTTCAATTACTGACTTGATGAAAAGGGAATTTATTTTTTCAAAACGAAGCCTGAGTGGATGGGGGAGACGAATTGCGGACCCATCCGGGAAGAAAAAACATTATGAATCGAGAGAAAATGGTTGGTGGCGGGAGACGGGGAAGGGAGAGAAAGAGAGAGAGAAAGAGAGCGGGGGGGGTGGGTTGGGGGAATGTTTCGGGACTGAAACGGCGAAAATCAAATTTCGTCCGCTTGCCTTCCCTCGTCCCCTTGTACTCCCAGCCCCAATTCCTTCCTTCCAAAAGCCTCACTCACACTCCCGAAATAAATGAAATTTAAGGAAGCCTCGGCCAACGCGCCTCGGACGCCCGCGACGCTGCACGGGGCTTTCTTCATTTATTCGATTTGGGGAAGGGCGAGAGGAGAGTGAGGGAGCGGAAGGAGAGAAATCGAGCTACTACATACTCGTATATCAACTCGCTTACCCACCCCCTCCGGTGCTCGGCCCCCAACGAAAAAGCGGGTCACGGGGCACCCATCCAGTCGTCCCCGTGTGAGCTCTAGGAGGACGAAGAGCCGCCCCGATTCCCCACCGAGCCCTCCTCAGAGCACGCTAATTAATTAGGTGACCCTGCGGAAAGTGAATCTGCCACGGGAGACGAGAGGACTTGGGTGATGGTCGCGGGGACAAGATACTAAGGCCGCCTCTCCTCGCTGCTCGTGGAGAGCTTTCTTTCATCGCGAAAAATCGATGGAAAGCAATTTTTTCGTCGTCTCGACCTCCCGTTCAGCCTTAAAGTGTCCTCAGGGACTTTCGACACCTTCCAACATTCTCGAAGAGACAACATGCTCTTTCGCATAATGATCCCCTTGCTCTCACTTGAAATTTTTTTTTGAGCCAGAAGCGCATTTATTTTTTTCAAAATTAAATAAATAATATATTCATTGTTATGTTGTATTTTGCCCTTAAGTGTGCATACGAAAATGTTCCATGCCTATGTTATAGGAATGGGATATCACGTTTTTTTTATTTAGTCAATGTTGTAATCATTCATAGATTCAAATAATTTGTTTCCGATGCACCACTTTGGTAATTTATTCATCCAAACAGGAGGGAGAATCGATATTTCATAGGAGTCTATAGTGTAATATTTAGATATGAACTGATGTTTCCGTTTGTGCATGAGATTTAGCGGAAGGTTAAAAATCATGCATTTCATTGAGATGCGGGTTCATTAACCAAAGAAGAGCAAAAATGGAACGCTAGGCAACGGAGGTTGAGTTTTATGAGTGAGGAAAGATGAATGTGAGAGCAATGAGTGAGTTACCACATGTATGAGAGAGGAATGAGTGAGTTATGAATGCGTTCGAGTTTGAATGAATGATTAGCAATCACGTGATTTGCTTGAAATAAAAAGCCCTGAAATTATGACAAAATAAAATCACCTGTTCCTGCTAATAAAATCATTTTTTAATTAAATTATTTGGGTTCATTACACATAATTATTGAAAGAGGATGGTACGTACATATCCATCTGAGAGTATTATTATGAGGATTTTGAGATCAGCGACGAATGATGCGTGTGTACCTAAAAAATTGGATTAAATGATCTAAATTTATTTATTTTCTTTTTGGATGGATCCCATGATCTAACCTTTGACATATTGTGACATGATGCATGGTACTTTCTACGATTAAAGTGGGTAATTAATTGAGCATTTTTAAAAAGTTCAGCTGAGTTTTCTAATCAGGTAAAGCACGCACTACAGGGAATCTCACTAATCTACATTTATACCATTGATTATCTTCTCATCCAAAAAGTCATCAACCCATGGATCCAATTGGTGAACAATTCACCACCGGAATATTTTTCCGAGACTTTTTTTTCCTGAATATTTTTTCGCAATACATGTGAATGCAGAGATACATCTTTTAGGGAGACTAACTTAATGTCAGTTCAGTTAAGTTGACGCGGTCATTTTATTCATCTCTTCTTTCAGAAAAATCACAATAGGATTGAACATACTTGATAATATTATCGCAGGACTACTATAGTACAGTAGTTCTTCAAAGTAAGGTCGTGATAATGATTAAAGCATAACTCAATCAATCGATTAAATTAGGTTCTGAAGGAGAAGTAATATCTACGCCTCAATGAAGCAGCATAATGGAGTAAAAAGACATCGTTTTTATAAGTTACACGGCAAACGATCATTCAGCACGATTGCAAATGCCTATGGCATTTATTAAAAAAATAATTATTTTTCTTCATCTGTTTTTTTTACAGCCTCGAAGTTAACTCAGTGTGATATATTATCTCCGAGTCCAGGAGCGAGGAATACCGTCAATGATAACCTTACAATTTTACCCCGATGAGCTCAGCGGTCTATCATATAATTTCACGAATGTATATGATTTAAAATATTTTAAGGTGAGCACAGATAAATTAACTGTGAATTCTTATCAGGTGGGCATCTAAAATGCAAATAATAAATGCAGTTCGATGGTCGCTCATAACTAGAGAGTTCCTGTATAAAATTTTAATTGCAGTGATTCAATAAATTTGCATTAAAGATCTGGAATAATCTCTATTTATTCCACTTAATGAACCGGCAATTATTCAGGGAGTTAACGCGCCCGTCTTTTAGCCCAAAGGTTCACCAAACCCTGGGTTCGAATCCCGCCTCCGTAGGCGAGCCTCGGGCATGAGTGATACGTCCACTCTGGTTGTTCGAACCATGAGCAGGGGCGGACCCGAAGGAGGAGGGTCTTTCCCCTTTGAAGGTTATTATGGGCTTAAATCAAATTAAAAATGTACATTACTTATGTGCCCGACACTATATTTGAATACTTGCTATCGCTCTAGCATGAAATTATCCTTTGCAAGGACCGTAGCTTCGGCCTCTGAATTAATGCGACTATTTTACAATTTAACATGCTTTAACTTTATTTGCAAAAATGTAGGATATAAAATTATTTTTGTTAAACCATGAAAATTGGGATTTCTAGATCTCCCGGTGCATCTAAAATGCAAATAATAAATGCATCTAGGAAACCTACTGACAAGCCAAAAGTGAATTATAGGGATAGACAGAATACTGAAATCGACCGAGAGCAAAAAATATTAAAACATTAACGATGAACGAGTAACCCGTACGGAATGTTGATAATTAAATAAACCGAGAGACGTAACGCGATCGATTGCTTCAATGCTCTTGCTGTGGTAGCTGAATTTTTAATAACAAATAGAAAGTAATATAAAATAGGAAGTACCGGTAGCTGATTAATAAGTTCTTAGAACAGTGAGTGAAGGAAGACCATGGCAAAAAAATTAGGGAGTTCAATTGTACCAATACTGAGGCAAAATAGTTAATTAAGAGTCGCAATATAAGGAATAGTTTAATAAAATAACTACTGAGGTAGTGCAAGGATTTTTTACGATAAATAAATGACGGGAAAAAATAAAAGAAGAAAGTATGAAGAGATTAGCAGAGAGTAGGATATCACTGTAAGGATGCTAGTACAAGCCATTACCATGATCAACATCGAAGTGATAGTCACGGTGTTTCTTCGAAATGTTTTAACACGAAAGGAAATGTTACAAAATGTGTGTTTTGTAAGTAGCAGAGTGGGCTAATTATAGTTATGAAAACTCAATCTGAAATATCACTTCGGAGCCTGCTTAATTTTGAGTGGATCAATAGGTACTAGTGCTGTTAGTATCGTATGTTAGAGATGGAACAGGTGGACATCGTACGTACACGAGCCGCTGAAGGCCCACAGCTATGGAACCAGGCGGCAACAACATTCAGCGACTCGGTGAGAAGAGGTTTGCCGGGAGAACGATAGGGTGACTGACCAGGAGCATCTATGTGCTTAATCTTCACGGCCGTTTAAGAGATCAAGATATAGCCATAGAAACTAGTGACGCCGGAAATGACTTCTCCGAGTCAACGGGTGGTCGAGTTGTGAGAAACACCCATTAAGTCCGTGCCTTGTGTAGCGTAAAGATATTTTAGAAAACTGTCCGACGTTTGGATGGGGCGTTCCATCTACTTGGTACGCATTTTCTTACCCCACACCCGTTTTAATAAATTATATTGTGAGAAGAAACGAAAATCTAAAGTAATCAGAGTCACATGGTGGACATAAATAAAAAACATATGAGAATACGAATTATTTTAGCTACATTCTTTTTCAAAATAATAAAGACTAAAGACGGTGGTGAAAACAGTGGCCTTTGTGAGTTGACTAATATTGGCATTGTTAAGAGCATTATATTCTGCTATCATTAAAACCGCTTTAAAATTTTAATTTGGGAATTAAATGAAAAAATATGATTAACTCCTCTTAATGCATGGTAAATGAGGGGCAAATATATGCTGTGAAATTTTCTCATACATCAGGTTAATCCCAAGTGAAATAATGTACAAGTAAAAGAAACATCTTCAGGAAATTTTAACCGGAATCATATCATAAATAAGATATGTAAAATTTGGTTCTTGTGCAACCATAAGTGGCATTTTTCGAAAACTTTCTCTGCGCAGACGAAATGAATAGAAATCAAGAAAAAATTCAACTCCGCAAGAATCTATGAATCTCAGCAAGGCTAGAAAATTACAATATATTTAGTGGCCAGGAAGTAAGAAAGAATGTGAAAGAGTAAATGGAAAATTCATGTAGCGAAATTCAAAATTACTGATTATAGACTAATACTTAAAAATAGTATAATGGTGACACTTCGGAGAACTTCATAAAAATATGTCACTTTTTTTGCGAATTTTAACGGAGATATGAAATATGATTGAAAATGAAATTGAAGTGAGAAGATTGAAGGAATTTTTAAATGGTAAATTTAGGAGAAAAACGAGTAGACATATGCCAGGGGATGAAGACAAAATGTGGACTAATTTGAGACAAAAATCTGAAGCGGCAGTGAAAGGCTTGCGGTGAGAGCTTCCCACAGAGATACGAAAACAGGCTGTAAAGAAGGTCCTGAATAATTTCACCGTTTTATTTTAAAGTGTATACAATAGACTATGTGGGAAAAAATTGCCACCATAAAAACTTTATTGCCTTTATACCAACAAAAATATAATATTTACAGCCGAAAACTTAGAGCAATTTGGCTAACTGAGCACGAAAAAAAAGGTTTTATATGTATTGTTTTCAGAAAGATTGAATGAAAGGCAGAGGATTCCTTTACCAATTTAGCTTTAGGAAACCAAAGACGCTACAAAAAAATCGCTCCTGGCCTTGGTGTTCTCAAAGAGCAGAGAATGTAAAAAGAACAGAAAAAAGGCTTCGATAACGCCAGCTGGAATAAAATGTCTACCTAAATGAAATAATAGTGTCCCCTAACGACATTATAACGATTTTCACACTCTGAGGAGACCAGCAGCGATGAAATGCCGCGCCAGGCAACGCACGGAGAATAGTATTCCATGGTAATGAGTCATGGATGATGACGACAGCAAATTGGACTGAACGATTGGATGCAAGAGAAATATGGGCCTCACGTAGTGGGATCACATGAGGGAATGAAGATAATTGAATGAATGGCGAGCAAAGTCCAATGCAAAGAGTGGGAGAAGTAGGAAGTTCGTGGAAATAAATTGTACACAAGTGAATAAAACTCAGCTGAACATATTTTAAGTGTGACACTTTTCGAAAATCAGTCATATAAGGGAGAAAGGGTGGAGAAAACTTCATGGAACGTCTCGTATGGAAACCTTTCGGAAATAATGGACGATGTAAAAGTACGAATGTGAGGGAAATGAGAAGAGTGGAGTTAGGAACTTAACCAATCCCCGAGTCGACCACTGCTGTCGAGACTCTTCTTTGTTAATTTATCATGCGTTATGATCCGTATTGATAAACTATTATTAGTGCCACTCTCCCATTCCTGCTTGAGCCATGTTCCATTCGTCACACAAATTCCTTTCCTAAACTGATAGGTGGCTCCACTTAAGACTCTAGATTTTTCAGTCGTATTACGATACCAACCGTTTCCGCGACATAGTACAAATAATGTGTCTCTAATTAATTCAGATCAGTCATTGCGATCCAAGGCGCTCCTTTTTGAAATTTTCCTCACGAAGATTTTATGAAATGCATTGGTATTCCATCACCTCAAACTATCACGGGGAAATGCCGTAGTGATAGATTATGCCTCTGTAAAGAAATATTAACTAGCAGGTTGAACAATTTCACTCCTCAAACCAAAATACAGGAGATACTTGCAATTTGATAAACATTTTGGCATAAGCATTTTAGTGTCGTTTGATTGCGACATTATCATTTTGAAAAAAACTACAACAACCTTTCCTTATAGCAGTGAAATAAATCCAGGAACAAATTTGAATAAAAATAATTCGAAAAAATTAAATCCTCTGAATTCAATAGCATGACTGCAATCAATACAGATAATTCACAGGTATAAGTTTAAGATTCTTTGCAGAACGTTTTAAATGAAGACCTAGATATTATTCAAATCAGGATCTTTAGATTTCCGATATTTTTTTACCTTAAGAAAGTGACCTGGTCATTGGATAAATGTGGACGGCACTCTCCAGGCATGCAAAGAACGGTCGATTACAGGCCCACATTATTGGTCGCCCCTCAGCTCCGGGGTAACTTATGGCAGTGTTCTAGGTACGTCAAAAACTCTCATACGACCTTTTGTTGGAGACTGACGAGACTGAACAAAATATGAAAAACGCAATGTCTACCACGGCCCTACGGATGCGCATAAGAAAAATTATATTTACGCAGATACGTGTGGAATCGAGTAAATTACGTATTAGGACCGTTCTCTGTATCGCCAGGTGTGAACACCCTGATACCATATGAGAAATGGAGTCAGATACACAGATTTAAAAACTTTTCCTTTACTCGAATAATCCGAGCCGACAATACAAGCCTAGCCTAACGCTAACAACCCAGATTAATAAAAGCAAAGGTCATGTATCGTCCTTTACAATTATTTTCATCACCCCAACACAAAAATACTAATAAAATAATTAAAAATAATAAAATTTTATTCATTTACGAGGCCGTGGAGCTCAAGTTCTTAGATTTTACAAAACTATTAATAAAGACTGGTTCTCCGGCATCCATTGGCATACACCCTAATTACGACTAAGATGAGACGATGTAGGTGCTCGTATGTATCAATTACTTAAGAAAAAGCTTAAACGCGTCAGTGCGCCAACTGCAATTGAAACAAGAGTGATATATTAAACCATATATGGATTTATTAACTCAAACGAGTGATGATGTTTGGTAGAGCTAATCCTATATTTCACGTTTCAAAGCGCCTATTATTCTTTTCCTTCTTCCAACCATTATTGCCAACCGATTGCTGTTCCTTGCTGGTTGTCTGTTAAGCTCAATACGTCAGGGTGCGGCTTTCAGGTCATCAGGTGGACGTGAATTAAGAATAACAGCGAGGATAGGCAGGCGACGTTTAAGTCTTTCACAATCGATGTAGATCGATATCATCGACCACTAACGACGAGTTTGGTTGTTAAATGAATTGGTAATCAATATTTTGTAACTATTAATAGCATATTAATGAATTTCATCTCATCTACACGTGCACAATACTCCTTATTGGTTTATACATACATGAATATAATGCATTGAATACATTTTAACTCATGTACAACTCTCCCGCATATGCATGCGTAAATACATCATGCAATAATTACTGCGCTTGATCAACTCATAAAATTCTAATGGTCAAGTTAATCTCATTTTTTCGGATCTTGGGTTCGATTCTGTTGTGGTTGCGCATCGTGAGAACGAGTTCTTGGATCTATCAGTGACGGTGTCTCTCTTATTGTATCTCGGTGGTCGAAACAAATAATACATTTGGGAGCCAAAATAATCCCCTCTTATTCGCAAAAAAAACTCATGTCCGGTGTACCTTTAGCAAAGTCGAAGTCAAGACTTCGACTTTTATAAAGGTACATGGCACCTGAGATACATGGTACATAAAGGTATATGACACCATCCTTGAGAATCAAAGCGGCTCCCAGCCGCAGAAATTATCGAGCCTCCGTGACGCTTACTCGCTTCACGTAGAAATTATTAACAAACCTAGCGGATTTTATCTGAACATTATCTATGCGTGCCACGAAATGACCTGTTCCTATCCTTAATGACGTTGTATGATTGCTTTCCCTACTGTCCTTTCCTCTTGGGTCGTCCATTTCTTCTTTGTTGGATGAATTAGTTCCCTAACGCCATCTACTGGCCAAAGAATCGGGGAACTTGGTCGCATAAACCCCCCGCAGATTTCAGTGTAAATTACGTTTCCTCGAAAAGTATGCAAGCATTGGTGGAACGGATGTGGCTGCCCCCGGTGCCGGACACACTTCGTCTGTGGTTGGAGAGTTGCTTTTCGGAATGACTGTGCTTCAAACCTATCGATAATTCTTGCTGTATATAATGTTCCGTTGCTAATCCAAATTTTCTTGCTATATTTTGCGAACCCTGCCTTAATTTATATCTCTCCACAGTGTTGCTCATGGTCACATATGTATATGCATTTAAGTGTGTGTGCATGTATGTATAGGTGTGTCTATGTATGACTTTATATGCATATGTATGTATATGTATATTTTTGTGTATCTATATGCATATTTATAAATTTATTCATATATTTATATAAATAAAAGCATGCTGTAACAATAATCTGTTAGCTGACATTATGTATGTTGTAAATACTAGATGTGTAACATTCTGGACCCAATAAAATTAAATTGAATCAAAACTCAAGTGGTTAAAGCATCGGCCCGGATGTCGGAAGATCCGTGGTTCGAGTCCCGGGCAAGGAAATATTTTTGCTCTTGTGATCTTCTCGATTCCGCCTTCCCCCCCATCTCCTGTGTTTGTCTTTTATACATGTGTCTATCCCGTTTCCTTATATACATATTATATATATATATATATACATATATATATATACATATACATATATATATAAACCATAAACACAGTAATCAACCCGAGGGTCGGTTTAGTAGGTGATGGTAGAGTTCACCCAGTACTAAGCCCTATACGGTGTGTGAAAATTCACACATCGGGGTAGGGGGGCCAGTTCCTTTCCCTGTGCCGGTTATGGTTTCCCAGGAATATCTGGTACCCGAAAAATCACATAGCTTGGGTGGAGCTGCAGGTGCCCAGAGTGCCTTGCCCGGGAATCGAACCCGGGAACCTCCGGTCAGCAGTCCAACGCTCTACCCACTGGACTACCGCGACCCGCATATATATATATATATATATATATATATATATATATATATATATATATAATGGGCTAACACAAATATAAGAGAATAGCAACATTTAAAAGGACACTCACTCTGTAAATTGTTCGAGCTTTCGGCCCTCTCAGAGACCTTCTTCAAGAGAGACTGGAAGTCTCAGAGACCTTCTTCAAGAGAGACTTCCAGTCTCTCTTGAAGAAGGTCTCTGAGAGGGCCGAAAGCTCGAACAATTTACCGTGTGAGTGTCCTTTTAAATGTTGCTATTCTATTCTATTTGTGTTACAGGGTTCGTCCGGAAAATAAGTGTACTGAGCTCAGTACTGAGCTAAAAAAAAATTTATTACACTTTTACATATCTTAAGCTAATATTCCTCAAAATAGGGCCCTTGTGAGTCGCTACACTTGTTCCAGCGGCGTTCCCATTCCTGGAACGCTCCCGCGAAGGCATCATCGGGAACCTCTCGAAGACTCGTCGTCGACCTCTTCTCTGCCCTCCACGAACATCTTGTGCCACCGAAAGATCATGTTTCTTGACATGGCTGACTCCCCGTAAGCCTGGTTAATCATACCGACAGTTTCGGTAGACGATTTCCCAAGCTTTACCGCAAATTTGATGGAATAACGCTGCTCCAAAAACTTCGGCATCGCGTTCCGTGACGTGGGTCGAGCGTGGAGGTTCGCGTTAACAGAGCTCCTCACTACACCACAGCTCAGAGCCGACTGCCTTTTTCAGCGTCGCTTGCCAACATACCCCCCTCCAATCGCAGCCCATCAGAGCGGTGCTGGGCGCGCCTGGAGCGGCGGGAAAAAATCAGTAGTCAGTACACTTATTTTCCGGACGAACCCTGTATATTGTGTCAGCCCATTATTGTGCCGCTCGTGTCAGTTTTTCCGTACAATCGTTATATATATATATATATATATATATATATATATATATATATATATATATATATATATATATATTCACACACACACGTGGTCTATCCAATAAATACGCGAACTGAGGTCATGAAAACTTTATTTTGCAAAATTTAGTCTTCTTCGATTTTTTCCCCTTCAAAGTACTCTCCATTGGTTGCTATACTCTTATCCAATCTTCTTTTCCGCTATTTAAACCACCCTTGGAAGTTCTCAACAGTTAGGCTTTTCGGTTGTCTCGTCATTTTTTGCCTTATTGTGTCCATATCTTCCCAGTGATGTCCCCTCATCACATTTTTGCATTTTGGTAATAGGAAAAAGTCGCAGGGGGCGAGATCTGGCGAATTAGGAGGATGATCAAGGGTGTTGATTGAATTTATTTCCAAAAAATGGCGAACAATCAATGCTGAATGTACAGGTGCATTGTCATGGTGAAGGACCCATCCATCATGTTCGGTTAAAATAGTGTGCACTGTTGATTTTCCTAAATGCATATACACATTCAAACACGAAAACCCACCATGCGGCGAACAAATATTCATTCACTTGTAAATAGATATAAGAAAAAGGGATAGGAACACATATAAAGGACGAACACAGGAAGGCGGAATCGAGCAGATCACAAGTGCAAAAACATTTCCTTGACCGGGACTTGAACAACGGATCTTTCGACTTGCCGGGCCGATACTCTAACCACTTGAGCTATCAAGGAAACGTAATTTACACTGAATTCTGCGGAGTTTTATGCAACCAATTACCCCGACTCTTTGACCGAGGGATGACGTCATCCTTTATGATGTTGCATAATTGCTTACCTACTGTCCTTAAATCTTATGTGTCGTCTTTTTCTCCTTTGATGGGTGAAACAGCAAACACGAAAACCCGTCATATGGCAAACAATCATTCATTCACATGGAAATACCTGGAGATATGATATACGGTGAAATCTGCGGGGGATTCATGCAAACAAGGTCCCGGATTCCGGCCAGGAGATGGCGTTAGGGAGCTCTTTCACCCACCAAATGAGAAATAGACAAAACAAGAGGAAAGGATATATGTACGATGTGTATATATAACGTTGACTGTTAACGTTGTGCGACCGACTATTTAACATAGGCCCCTAGAAGGTGATGCTAAGATCGTTTTGTCATGCGTATCGATTTACTTCCATCATTGAGATGATTTTTAATACATTCTCATGTGTGCTCCATTACGTTTCAATAAAGTTGTCGGGGAACGAACGCGAATGGAAGACAATGGAAACCCTTCAGTCTGATATTGCTAAACCTGAAGAGCACGGAAGTTCCGTTCCACACACGATCCTATAAATATTGCGCGGGAAGGAGGGATCTCCGGCCAGCCTCCTCCATTAATTTATTCCGTCCACCGAACGTCGAACTATTAGGAAAATTTGCATAACTGCAAGGGGACCCCAGGAGAGAAAGGGCGAGCCCCCAACTCGCTGCAAATGATCTTTATTCCCTGCACTCATCCCCCGGGCCGTCAGAGAAGGGCCTTCTACTCCCCCCCCCCCCGCCTTCCATCACCCCCCTCCATCTATTTCCCCACTCTTCAGCATATCCCCAAGAGGAACGCATGCAAATTCCTTGATAGTTTGACATGGCTCACGTCTTCCTCCCCACACCCCAATGCAGATGTCTCGGCTGACGCCATTTTTTACTGCACCAGGAGTACAACATTGATTCCGCCTACACGGAATGAAATGGCCGAAATGAACCTCACGGAGCGAGGAGTATCAGCATGATTACTTGAGCCAACGCGATTTTTAAAAACCGGCTTCTCTTCATTTGCACGAAGAAAGCCAAGAGTTGTCACCTGCAAAGCTAACGCCGCGTCTACCTTCTCCAACTGTGGCACCTGCTCTCGGAATGTTGGAGCGAGCAGCTGCCCTCGTGCGAAGTTCAACGCCTCTGAAAGCCTTGGCGATTCTTAGCACTGACTGCCGATGGGTCGTAAATGGTTTTTCAGATTTTATTATTATACGCTCTAATTTTCCTAATTCTTTCCTGACGTTTGATGAGCTTGGGTTATCGGCGACGTATTGGCGTGCACCTGCTAACCTAAAGGTCAACGGTTCGAGTTCTGCCTCGAGGATGGATGTCGTGCAATCTCTTATGGTTCGATTCCTTTTATACTTGTAAAGGAAGACCTATCGGGATTCTAGTGGCGCACGGGCCACTACAGAATGCCGACAAACAGAAATAAAGTTGTAATTATCATGGTTTTATGCAAATGGAGGGGATCCTATACGTCGATCGGTACCTCGAAAGCAGCGCCAAGGATACCAATCTAGAAACAAGTGAATATCAGGATAACAATAGTAATTTCCATTGCCATAATTTTTATAGTGTAAAAATCATTCGCCTTGGCTGATTTCGGTCGAGGCAATTCGTTTTTACCCTTTGATATTGTTGGATTGTAATACACAATAGAGGATGACTCCGTTAAAAGTTAATGTCGCGGCATCTCTTGCAATTTCTTTGATTTCAATAATCTTTTCATCATTTTAACGGCCAAGTAGCAACACAGGGTTATCCATTATAGTTGAACGCTTAGAATACAATAAAATACACTACGGCTGGGGTGGGACTAAAACCCCTGACCTATGGTATGGCGGGTTGGCACATTTGTATGGTAAATTTAAAGATTAAGATGGATGAAAAGAATATAACTATACGAGATACTAATTTAATTTTTTTCACGGCAACTATTTGAAATGAAAAATTGAATTCAGCGTTTAAGCCCTCGTAAAAAACTCTTTAATTTTAACTGTCGTTGATTTGAGCTTTCTTTAAAGAGCATTTTGTATAGAATATCAATACAAAAATCTTTACGATAGCACATGATGGTTTTTCTAAGCTTGATCGAATGAATCACTTCAATGAGCCAAGTAAAATTATTTACCGATATCCTCATGGGCAAGGGTCACAGCCATTTTGGATTCTCCATCGGGTAAAGACTGATAGCTTCTTTTGATAAAAATCTAATGCATAGTCATCGATAACCACTATTCCAAAATGTATTTCCTCTGGAAGCTAGAAAAGTGTTCTATATATTATTATATTTCGAAAGTATTGGCTAGTAACAGAAATCTATCAAGGTGAAAAAGTAAACTACTTATATACAGTCGCATTCTGAATGTTTTTGAGATTTCGTGACATTCTTCGCAGAAGAGGGAAAGGCTAAGGAAATACTGGCTATCGTGGGATTACGTAATGAGAACATTCTATAATATATTCAATACACATTCCGTAGCACATAACTCATTGATCGTTATACTCGCTTTTAAAGCTCAGTGGAGAGATCTGTGGGCTTATTTAAGGTACTAAGTCACGATAGGAGCAATAGCACGCTCACGGAAGCGAGACATCAATGTGCTACCTATAAATAAGGTAAACGAGCGAATGAACTTCCGAGGAACCCATCAAAATAACAGGGCAGAGACATTGGTATACAGAATTCACTTATAAACCCGAGTGCAAAAGTCACTTAATGACCATATTTTGTAAAATTCCATTCGCCATTGATATCTCTTGTAATTTCTTCACTTTATAGCGGAAAACATTCGTTAGTCCCTCATCCTGCCGTTGCATAGGATTTAAGATCCAAATGCTTCCTCTCTTGAATTCATTAGCTTGGGAGCGATCGTGGATGTTTTACTGAGCGTCCTATCGCTATCCTCAAGACAATTTTATACCGTAGCACAATTTGTGAATACGGATCTTCTGACTTCGCTCGAGTCATTCGAGTTACCGCCAGGAATAGCGTCAAGTTGGTCTCCTCAGCAAACGATTTAAAAATAGGGCGTTTCCGTTATAATATATCGCTTTAATGACGATTTACGCTCGCGTCTCATGAATACAGGCCCGTGAGAAATATGTTTCACTCAAAATATTACTTTTTGCTACTATCCAGTTCTTCCACAAAGCCCTTAAAAATCAAGAAAATCACTCCTCGCCGAATGAAATTTTCGACACAATGAAATATTCAATCATTTAACTGGTAGTTTTCCCCTCTCTTCCTTCCAATACTCATCCTTTCATATTTAAAATACAGATTCAGGTGTGATGTGGTGGAGCTATTCCGTAATAACGGAGACGAAGACTATTACAAATATTAACTGGACTATTAAGTGTAAATTGTAATTGTCTTTGTCTCTGTGATAATTTCTTTTCATCCTTCCTGGCTGCTTGCCTTAATTTTCCCTCTTCTCGCCGACTTAAATTACCTTTTCCGATGCCAGAAATTAATTTCACCGCAGATTTTATTAACACATTTCTCGTATCGAGACAGCATTCAATCGAAGTTTAGATACGGAGAAAAAAGCATTCACCGATTCGTGTAAAACCTCTGGAATACTTTTTATCTGCTAATGGAAATATATTACGCGGTATTCGAAAGTTTTCCCCGGCTCGTGCATGCAGACAATCAGGATATTAAAAAACCAAAACAAAAAAATCTTTAGAATTATTTAGGAGCGGGATTCTGAAAGACGAACAAGGGACCGGACCGGGCGCGCCCGGGGCGGGCCCTGGCCCCCTCCCCCCCATCGCACCCCTCACCCCCCGGTGGAAGACTTGCTATTTATTTCGTCTCGCTCCATTCGCTCTCTCCCCACCTCCCACTCCTTCCCCACTCGTTTCAAAGGCTGCTCGAGTTTTGGAATACATGGCGTATGAATTAATTAGCGCGATCGTTAAAACTTTGGTCCCGTCGAACTTCTCCGTGGTGAAGGGAGGAGAAGGAGATGGTAGTGGGAGGGGGTAGGGTTTGAGAAGGTGGCGTCAGAGGGTTCCCATGAGAAGCGCCACTCTCGGCTCCGAGGGTGCTGGGTGTCCACGCTGGTCCGGGGGAGACGTGATACCATCGGACCGCCCCCGGTTACCAGAACACGCAGCTCTCTCCGGAGAGGGAAGGCATGCTGGCTGGCTGTCGGAGAGCGGGGGGACGTTTTCATGGCGGGGCGGGGGAGACAGGGGCGGCAGGAGCATGAAAATACTGGGGGTGTCAGGGGCGTGTTGCTTTGGGGGTTGATGGTGGGAGGGGCCGGAGGGTGCTTACGGGGGAAGTCGGAACCCCGAGTGGAGGGGGGCGCACAAGGGTGTCGGCTTGGAAGTACGGGCGAAGCGGGGAGGGGGAGAGGACGAGAGGAGGACTCTTTCGGGGCGAGAGCGTCGATTTTGCTGCATTTTGGGGCGAGCGGGGCGAGCGAGAGTGGGCGCGGAGTTGGGAGCTGAAAGGGCGGGTGCCGGAGAGAGAGGGTGCGGAAGCATGCAGCACGCGAGAGATGGATTGGGTCGACTGTTTGGGGTTGATGGCTGAAGGGTGAGGAGGGGGTTTAAACGAAAGCGAAGGGGAAAAATGCGAAAGAAAAAATAAATGTGTGCTTGGACGCACAGATATATATGTAGCGAAGTATATATGCACACTCATATATATATATATATATATATATATATATATATATATATATATATATATATACATACACACACACACACTTATGAAGACGGGTATACCCTCCCACCCACAGATGCGTTCAAGCGTTTTTCTCACGTGCCATATATTTTTTTCGGAAATATATTTCTTCCCTCTCACAACTCTCCCATTCCCTGCCCCCTTCCCTATCCTATCCGCCACTACCAGTCCGCACCACCCTTATGCTCACCTGTCCCTTCCCCCCCCTCACTCTTACATCATTCTCCCACCCCTCATCACATCACACCCCTTCATCCACCCTACCCCCTCATTAATTCATTATCCATGACTTTGTCTAATTCCGCCAAGCCATCTCGTCACGCCCCCCACAATTCTCTCTCCCCCAAAATTTCCCTGCATGCGGGGCCGTCGCTTCCGCAGTCTTTATCTCGCAGTATTTCTTTAAAAAGCCGACGAAGGAGAGATCGGGGAGGGTTTTAGGAGAGTGGTTGGTTCTCCGTTGTGTGGGGATGGGGATCCGAATATAAAGTTTGTCGACCCCGGGCCGTTACCAAGTTTCCCTCCGCGCCCCCCCGCAGCCGGAGTTAAACGTCTTTTTTACGTTAACTCCTCCGATTGACTCGAATGAATCATTTTTATGACTCCACCTTCCTCCACAAGACATATTAGTGACGTTTTAATGGCGGGGAAATATTAGGACGGCGGGGATGCTGTTGTTTTACGCGGAGCGCAAGCGGTGGCCGTGAAAGCATTAACGTGAATGGGTACTCCCGTCCACGCAATTCATCGTGCCACATGAAAGTTTCGCAGTTCTAATGGGAGTTCCTAATGCATTTTCATTTATAAGGAAGCTGTTATATACCCTCGACATTAATGTTATGCTTTGATCCCCGCGTTTCCGGTTCTATCATTAATATTATTCTTACATGACTAGCTTTGATATCATTACACGATATCATTACTCAGAAAATTGACCCAATCTCTTTCTATTTGCAAAAATATAGGTTGTGATCTTCCAAAGCCATAGCTTGTCAAGAGGTCCCAATTAAGATTACATTATTTAAATACCATTTCAATCTTTCCTTTATCAAATGTCAATTAAAAAATTAACTTTTAAAAGTTCTCCTATTATTCCAATACAGTGAAGGAAGATGTTTAAAAGTCATATGTGGCATAAATCAACCACCTTAATGTTTTTTATTTAACTTCAGTTAAGGTTTTTAGACTTTTAAATGCTTTGATAAGCTAATTAAAACCTATAATATTTTGGTGGAATTATTCTGGTCAACTAATAGTACAGAGAAACTAGAAGATTTTTGTCATATTAGCTGAAGCACCAACGGACTATTAGAGTTTATATTCTCTTTGTTTCACTGTATGAACTCTGAATAAAATAGCTTTAAATCATCAGTAGGTTTTAAATGAATGAATATTTGGTTTAAGAAGAAAGAGAAGGCTTTCTTTCTGGTCACATATGTCGCTATTCTGATATCTTTCCTCGTGCACGTTCGACTCAAGCACTTTTCCGCAAACGGCAGCTCATGAATAGAGATCATATCAGATTGCAGAGTTGCCAAACCAACCTAAAATGCACTATGAAAACACAGGTCATCAGAAATAAGGGTTTCAAACTACAGACAAATTACTGAAACTTTTTCAAAAAGAAACGGAGGCGAATTCTGTGGACTACAGTGATTATACTACCAACGTCGTGTCCAGGAAAATGCGTCCGGCGAAATTCTTCGCCACATTCTTTTAATGACCACGGTTTGTTTAGTTCTCTTTTCATTAAGTTGGAGACTCAAAATATTTGGCCAAAATCCTATAAAGCCACGTGAAATTTTCACGGTGGCCAGAAGTCTTAATTTTCCTTTCAGTAAAGCCTACGGTCGGAAGTTTCACCCCCATCATTCCCACTTTGAAATTCAATGCAGGAGCAGCGAAAGTGAAAGGGATTCATTCGGTAGCAGAGCTGCTTTCGCCCGCTCGCGGTCTTCCCGTGCGGCAGATGACCGAGCAACTGAATTTCAATTTCTAGTCATTCCAAAATTTCTCCTATTAAAAAAATCCAGGCAATTTGGTTCCACCATTCATCTCCCTCCCTAAAGCATTCATTTTTTTGTCAAGAAGGTAAAAGGAAACTTTTCCCTCCCTCGTACGTTCACTTTAACACCAATTTACTTTTAAAGTTTAAAGCCGAAGTTATATATTAATTCAATTAAAATTTGATCACGCCTCCTTACTCTTAATCTATGTAGGTTAATGAAATGTTTTTAAACTTCCGGTTAATTGTTCTTCATTTGAAGTACCTTTGTTTTTATTTGTTCATAATTCCTCCCTGCCAAAAGACCAATGGAGCAGTTAGACATTTTTACAACATACAAAATCCAGAGCATTGTAACATTCAAATTTATGTATTTTATTTAAATTTAACTGCTTTGAGACAGCTGCATCAGTTTATTTCCCAAAGACCCTTGCAATGAAATTGGAGTCGAAGGGTATTTGAATTTGAAATTTCAGCGTAGTTTAAAATATTACCTACACTACGAAGAATATTCCAACGATCACATTAAAAAACTGGGTGACTTACCTTAATTCTTTTCCAAATAATCGCGTGAAAAAAGCACATATCTGGACATTCAAAACATTTTTTCTTGTGCATAAAGACCGGTTAACTATTGAAAAATTGTGCCATTATAAAGTATTTGTTGCTCATCTAATGAGTGAGGATTGTGTAAAAAGACACGAGTAATACTTTAACGGAAAGCACGACACCAGTTTAAAAAAATAAAGACACCTCTAGGGCCGAGTCCCTCCGCGCAACAGAAATGAAAGGAAAAAATTGAGTTAGCGGGGACGTTTTGACGGATAATGGATGCGCTCAGCTCCCGGAGAAACATTGTGGGAAACCGCGTTAACGCGAAATGCGAGCGCCGCACTCTGCTCCTCCGTTAGCTCCCGTCATTATTCAGCCTCCCATGTGGGAATCCGAACTCAACAGATTACCCTACATCTGTGGGGAGAATCAAAGGAGATTCGTGCATACATCATACACCCTAGAATCCATGCAATCACCAGAACAAAACCAGAAACAGGAAACGGGAGAGAGGCAAATCAATAAATAATAATCCATTAAACTGTCGATAACAACGGCGACGGAATCCTGGCGATAGGGCGTTTTTTTTTTATTCGAAAAATGCTACCGTAGCCTGCGTTGGTGCCACTAAGGGCCCAGAATTTCCGCACTTTCTTGCTGCTTCGAAAACTCCTGCAATGATAGGCCTGGATACGTACCTTTCGGAATCCGAAGAATTAGCAAGCAAAGTAGGACTATTTATAGGGTAAAAAGCAAATCACGAAATTTCCTTTTACCTCTAGCAGTTGGTACGTGCCAAAGAATGCCACTCCTTTTAGTCTCCCGTGGAATTTAACATATTTCGAATCCAAATTCAATAAATTCAGCGTCAATTCAACCACAAATCCATATTTAAAATGCCATCATATTTTGAAATTGACTATCATGAGTTAGGATATTCCATTTTGTAAAAAGATTTATTGGTGACTTAATTCAATAAACCTGAGATAAAAATCAATCCAGATGATTCCCAGCTCGTCGAGCGAGTTTCAAAGGGTATTTTCACACTACATTATTTCGTCTGGTGGGCTTCACTTAATTCAATTAAATCCAGTTATCAAGAGAATAAAATCCTCAGTGATTGTCGCAGGCACAATATAACGGTTAAAAAAATATGTGATTGTTAATACCCATGTATAACATTTATCCGATTTTAAAATACTTCGCTATGTAATTCAATACTTTATATTCTTAAAAACATGATTAATTTTGTTAAATTTTGAAGTGTATAAAGTGAATAGATAAAAGTGGAAAAGAAAAATATTGGCACTGTAAAGGTATGCTCGATTCCGCACGGTAATATCAAAGCATGCATCTACGTATTGATAGAACGAAATGATAGCCCTGGGAACAAACATTCGGATTCTAACCTTTGTGCCTCGGGCTTGAATACCTTTGGACACACCTCCACACAAGGTTTAGGTAAATATACTGGCTCCTCGACTGCGTGAATTCCACATTCTGAATGGCATAGTACACGTTTGAGCTGAGCAATAAAACCTTGTTTAAATCGATATTCGCAGTTGAAGAATGAAATAATGTCTATTGGTGTCAAAGTAGAACTTTTTAAAATAAAATTTTTTCGTTTGCCTACTGACCGGAGTCTACTAGGTTACCGCACATACCTCTTGCACCTTAACATGAAGGCCAAGGGGAGAATGAGTAATATGTATTACACAAGAAAGCATAGTTTTTGCAATTCATGATTCGTTCTGTTTGTGTGCCTATTGCCCTCTGGAAATATTTTTTCGAGAAAATTTATTGGATAGTCTGTTTGAATTCAACAATCCCGTTTAATTATTATTTTCCCCTTAAAGCTAACACAAATATCAATTAAATGAAATCGTACTCTGTTGTTCACTGCAGAGAAAAAATTGGTATATCTATGTAGCAGCACAAAGTCGCGCCATTTTTATTTTATAGTTGCACATTAATGAATGGTAAACATGGGTTATAAATTAACTTAAACTATGCTAAATATCTTATTAATGGAAATCAAAACAGTATTTTGATTCGGTAAAAATGAAATATGTTTGCAAGAAAGGAGTTTTTTCTTGCCATCAAACTTGTACCCAAATTAAGACGCTGAAAATCAAATTTTAGCACTCAAGTATTTTAGAAACATATTTATGATTTAGGATAAGAATTTTTTACGTAAAGTATTTATCTAATTCGGTTATTTACTATTTACGAGATAAATCAGACGTTTCGGCAAGTACAGTCTGAGTAATGTGTATGCAAAGACAACTTAAAATCATCCCGCAGCAACGTTCTCGACAGTAACCAAATTGGATAAATGGTAACCAATTGTTATGGTTACGATCCTATCATCCCTACGATACTTCAGACTCTGTTTGGAGAGGACGCGGCTACTATATATCTGAGGCTCGCTCCACGAGCATTCATTGGGCTGGGTCGAACAGCATCCTCGCCGCGGTCGACCAAAGGTCACAGGTTCAAACAATGGTCACAGGACGAGTAGCACGGGACCAAGTGATGTTTCCCTCACGAATGAACCGTTAAGGCAACTTGCGGCTACATCCGTCAGGATTCGTGATACCCTAAAAATGCTATGAAAAGTTTACCCTTTGCGGGAATTCGCGTAACACGTCAATTCGATTAAATTTTAATTGTGCGACTAATGATGAGAAAAATAACAAGTCTTCACCATGGAATGGGATTTTTGTGGCACCCACTCTCTTCTTCACTACGCGATGTCTCGGGTTAGACTCCCGGCGGTTACACGTATTCCAACGGTATCTCGATTCTCGATCAATATTCCCAACGTCGGATTGAATTGCCGGAGTTTCGGTGCATTCCGTTGAGAAGGTTAGCTATTGTAGAAGATGATTTTATCTCCACGCTGTCACCTCTCCCTAATATAGTCAAAACATTTGTAAGTGCATGAATAAAATCAAGGATTTCTGTTAATTCATATCCCTTTGGAAAACGGTTTCAATATACCTTTGGAAGTGGGTAAGTACAAGTACATCTGTGTGCGAATGCAATTCCTTTGACCGTTGACTATTTTCCGCATGAAATTTGCGTGAAAACCAAAACGTTTTTTTAATGTCATCTAACAACGTATAAATATATCGTTTTCAGATATTGACGCATTCAACGGTCTCTTAAAATCCTTTCATTCCAAATACACCAATGTTAAGATGCCATTGTGTTTTATGAATAAAATAGTATTACATGAATGTGAAGGTTTGGGTTCTTAGAAGAAAAACGATTTCGTCTTTCACTTGAGCCAAGGAAAAAAATTCGTAATCATTGTGCCGCATAATAAATTAACTACCGGAAAACTGAAATAAGGACTTTTATATGGGAATGGGCTTAGACAAATATGCGATTATAAGATGTGAAAAGGTAGCATGTAATGATGGGGGATCTAACAAAATGAGTGAAAATAAAGATGTCGCCAGAATGTGTAAAAAGGATGAACTCCACGCCCCTCAGTCACAGACGAAAACTTTTCCTAAAGATGCGATTATATTCAGCGCTGGTGATTTCAAAGCACAAAGTGCTGCACGACCTGTATTTCCTACCGCCCATGAAAACGTATCTCAATCGAATGCACTTCAAATTATTTATTTGAAACAACTCAAGAGCCAGACGAGAGCTTAAGTATATTAAAAGAATCTTTCCACTGTCCTTTATTCACGTACAACTAGTTTCAACGCTCAAGCGTCGTCATCAGGTACATGATCATGACATGACATGATCATGATTATGACATCAGGTACCTGATGATGACGCTTGAGCGTTGAAACTAGTTGTACGTGAATAAAGGACAGTGGAAAGATACATTGTATTCTTCATTTAATTAACATGAATTTCCACTAAGTTGAGCCGGGAACAATTCTTAACAACTTAAGTCTTTGTAGGAAGTGGTTCTTTCGGGTTTTCTTCCGCGTGTATCCATTTTTCGGACGATATTTCGCCAACGTTCCAGTTGGCTTCCTCAGGTCCACTTCAGTTGGCTTCCTCAGGTCCACTTCAGTGGACCTGAGGAAGCCAACTGGAACGTTGGCGAAATATCGTCCGAAAAATGGATACACGCGGAAGAAAACCCGAAAGAACCACTTCCTACATCAATAATCTCCGCGGAAGCCTACATGGAAGCTTAAGTCTTTCTTCGGCAAATTTTTATCCACAATAATTTCTATTTTTATTTCAAAGCCAGTGGGTAATTGAAAAATTGCTCAAAAAGAGATGTTTCCTGATTACTGTAGGGAAAGTAAAAACTAATTTCCAGCAGCAAAATACCAATTTTCACGCAACTGTATGCTGGTGACTTTTGGAAATCTTTCGCTTCCGGAATCTTTGGGAATCAAACGATGGGAATCAAAAATAGTCCAAATTAACGACTTCAATGAAATGGAGACCTGCAGTCAGTGTTCAAATTACCGTTCCCAGTTCTACAATTTAAATATGTCGAAATTCTCGATTAAATCCTGGTCTATTGTGAGCAGTTGAGATTTTCTACTCGTCAATCTAATGAAACTAATTAAACTTCATCATTATTCATACGGCAGCGTAGTTATAACAATTTTCGCATATTGCACGCGTTACTGTGTACACTAATAGTTGTATGTGGCTCACATGAAGTTTTATCAACAAAACAAAGACGAATGTTTTACTAGTACTTTGATTCCGTGATGATTTTGAAGGTCATAAGTATTACTCATTCAGACGAATGCCCCTTTACCCCGACTGGAAAGCAGTCTGAAGTTTTTCAGCCCACATCTGTACAATTAAAATGAGTATGTCAATCCAATGAGGAGAAATTCTATACAAAAGGTGAAAGATATCAAGAAAAGATAATGTACCGTAATTAGCAAAAAGCAAGATTGGCCATCGGATCTAAGTCACGGTGACTTGGGGCAATTATTACGAAAACAACTGATTGAATGCGCAAATGAGCAAATGATTATGTTTTTAATTCTTCAGTGCCTCTTGAAAATAAAAAAAACCTTAGTTCTATCACACATACTTCGTCAATTAGCGAGATAATACGACATGCCTCTTTCATTCTAATTCCTCAAAGTTTTGCACTGACAAGAAATTTATCGTATTTGCGTGGCGGTAACCTTGTCCCTAATTTTTGGTGCCACATATGTTCCCTTATCGACCTATTCATTAGCGAGATGCAGAAATTAGCCGAGGGAAAATTCGTCTGACCTATGTTTTTGTCTCGGTTGAATTTAGTTTCAAACACAAATGGATTATCTTTCATGTTGAATAACTAATCTTAGCACTTTTCCACTTGATAAAATTTTTATTTTACGATCGGGTTTCGATGTATTACATCATTATCAGGTGATCTGGTTGACCTAATCGTCATCAGGTTGATCTGTTGATGATGTAATACAACGAAACCCGGTCGTAAAATAAAAATATTATCAATTGGGAAAGTGCCACGATCAGTTATTTATTATGTTCGACTTCCACCATATCACGCCTGAATCTACTCAATTTGATCTTTCGTGTTGTTCATTTGCTCAATTTCAACTCGATGAAGCTGTTTAAATCTGAGGAGAAGAGTAACATTTACTGCATGCGTCAATCTAGACACATCCATGATTATTCTTGCATGATTTTTAAAAGTAAATAGACGAAATACACTACCGTTTTAAAATGCCTAATATCTTAACGAAAAACGAAAACCATGAATAAGTTATTAATTAGAGAGAATTTGATCTTCTGGACGGCGTAGTAGCCTATTACAAAGAGCATTTGGCTACTAACTGAAGGGTCCGGGTTCAAATCCGGATGATGCTTCATACCACCGATTGATAAATATAATGTGTGTGCTTTTATGCGTGTCAGAACTATATTGAAAATTGCAAAAGGCTCGCGGATAGTGCTACGATAGTCCGCTATGTACATTCCACACGCTGTATGGAAGTGCGAGGAATGTTCAATGAAGATAGATCGTACATTTTTTGTTCACCTCATTATTTTGCAAATATTTTCTCTTGCTGTATTGCTAACTCCATGTGTTATTCATAAGTGTAACAAGTATCTCTTTCATTAATTTCAATGCAGCAATACACTGCATTGAGATGTTGTTTTCACCTGAAAATATCGCCAAACAAGTACTAAGTAATCGTGTAAGACGCAGTTGGAGATTCTGTTCTTTTCAATTGTACAGTTATAAAATAGTTCTTAATGCTTCAAGAGTGAAGGCAAATCAATATCAAAGGAATTTGGTCCCGGAGCTACAATTACTACTATTATGGGAGTACATATTAACGCTTCTGCTACCACTGTGAGAAACGATCGTCAAATAACTTTTAGAGCATCATTAGAAATATTGAAAAGCTCATTGGGTGCCACTCAAAAGTGCGTGACAGAAAAAATGTGCATAAGACGTAATTGTGAGCTGTGTGTTCCAAGAATGCTCATAGCCGATTCACATGACGTTCTTGTTGATGTCTGTTCGCAGCAGTACAGAAAGATGAGGAGCTTATTTCCCAGATTACTATATGTCTGTAAATAAAACTTGGCTGCATTATTTTGATACTCAGAGCAAACAATATAGCTGTGAGCGTAAATCTGCCATATCACCAATTCCACAATAAGCCAAATTAACTCTGTTGAAAAATTTATAAACATATCATTTTTGCATATCCAGAGAATGGTTTATCAGCATATTTTACCAACAAAAGTGACTGTAAATGGAGTATACTATAGGGATGGGTCGAAAATCCCCGAATGCGACATAAATCGCAAAAGGTCGCGTTTCAAAGGATAAGGCTAGACGCCATTTAGGCTGCAGCACGATAATTCGCGCCCACACATCGCAAATTTTGTCGTAGAATATCTCATGAAAATCAATATAAAGCGAGTCCCATGGTACAGATAGCCCCATGTGACTTTTTCCTGTTCTCCAATGTGAGGAAATACATCCGTGGAAAGTAATTTTTGTTATCAGAAGTAGGCGTATGTGAACTGAAAACGCTTAGACTTACAACGATTGCTGCTGACGCAATAATGAATCCAAATGAATTAAATTAAGCCGCATATACATTACACATTAAGATAACAATAGGGCACAAATTTAAACCGTTGCACAATGAATTATACGAATAAAGAAATGTATGATCACGCTTTATTGAACAGCCTTCGGAAGTGTGGTTTTTTGTATGAGCTGAGTTCTATCATCACTTATGAAGAAATCTTCCTGTCTATAACCGTATTAGAGCGACTCTATTCAAATTGTACAATTATTACATTACAACAATCGAACTTTCAAACGAAGAAATTCAGAGATAGCCTTACTCTTCACCTTATTTATACGGTTTTTGTAAAACGTCTGTCGCATTTCGCGTAACGGATAAACGTAAGAGTGGGATAAAAGGAGATTTTCATTTCTTATGCATCCGGGTATACTGCAGCCTTCCGAGAGTATGAACGTGGTTTAATTAATGGTAAATTACTCATGAGATCTGCTAGATAAATGGTAGATTACTCATTTCTCGGATATCAATATTTTACTCTTGTCGGTTTAATATGTGTGACCGAATTTATAATTGACATTTGCGATTATCCGCGAGTTAGGCTTACTGTTAACTTCCGCAAATATTTTCACTAAAACGGAATTCATCGGTGTTCTAAGTGCTGTAATACTCTTTTAACAGCAGGTAGGAACAAATCCCCACTTGTTGAAGAATTGGGATACTGGTGTTTTATACATCAATTTTCCACCTAAATACTGAATCCAAGTGTAAATAATATAACTAGTGCTATATTAGGCACTTAATAAATGAATACCGCTTTGTAAGATTCCAAAATATTAAAGAAGTAATCAGACTGGTTTAGAAGTGAACGCATTTGCATCAAAAGTGCAGGTTATTGTGATATCTGATGATGATGCGTTGGCATCGAATCTATTCACGTTCTTTAATCAAATAGTTTTGAATATTACAAAGTTCTTTCATTTCTTACGATATGCGAAAGGTACCATAACTACCATCAATTTAATATTAAGCTCTACTTAAATTTCCTTTAAAAAATACCTCGTCCTTCATTGGGAAGTATGATAAAAGCGTGAAGTTTTATTCAAACATATCTAATCCCTAATTCTTTACGGTAAGTTACCATATTCCTCAATGAGTTCTATCATGTAACACGGCGTCAGTTTTCTTATCGTTCATCAGTCTCGGACTTTCATCGTTACGTATTTCAATGAACAGGTCAGTTCCATTTCACCGTCACTTTAAGAAAAAACACATTCGAGAGACACGTAACTAATTTTCTGAGTCCGTCTTGTCAAGTTTTCTCAGATTGGTGTACCAGTAAGATGCATTAAGTGACGAAATAAGTGAAATCTTCTTAGCGAGCGATTGTTTTCTTTCTTAAAGCTGAGTATAAAGTGTATTGAATATTGGATCTTTATTGATATACGGAACATATTTTTAGTCGCCAAAGAAAGGATTGGTGTGATTTATAAAAAATATTTTGGATTTCGTAACTTCCCTTGTGTTTGCATGGTTACAGTCCTAAATCAGGTTTATATTAAGAATTTTCGTCCTTTAAATAATGGAGAAGAACGACTACATTGAAATTTTCACTTGAAACAGTGTTGAGTGCAAAATAACTTCAAAAAAATGTACGCATTTATCATCTGCGGTAAATGTTATGAATGTCGTAATGACAAGGTACTACAGTGAACTTGACTTGCGAATGAGATAGACGATAAAATATCTATTTGGATAATTAGAAATTCAAGAGAGCAAATATGGAATTATTATTATTTTAACAGAGATTAGATGACGAAATGACGCCATATTTTGGGGGAGATAATGAGGTAAAAACTAATTTCAAATAAAGAAAATGATCACCCAAAAAGAATGAAAAAAATCATAATTAAGGACATCAATTAACTATACTGGTTCGAGGCTTGGAATAAATATACATTAATTGAAAGAATCTGAATGGAAGTAAAGATGGCCGAATGGTAACGCACCTGCAAAACAGGGAGGACATTGAGAAATTACTCCATTAGAGGATTGTAAAAATCCAAAGTTATTACGCCGCTATCAAAGTCAATTTGCAATTTTAACTTTATAGAACAAAGTTTGTACAGTACAACGTGTAGTAATCAATTTACTGGTGTACTACGATTATGTGCATCAAACTCGAAGCTTGTCATATTATGAAATCAAAAAATAAACAAATAAATTCAAGCCAAAAAAAATATTAGCTATGCAATAGGGATATGAAGACCTGTGGAGAAGCATAAAGCAAAAATACGGGGGATATTTGAAAAACAATCTCCTCTCTTCCTCGAGTGATTTGTACCCTGGATTGCATCCAAGCTACAAGTTAGTGGTTGGGTATATGTCCGGTACACAAGGTTCAGGACGTCGGGTGCAATGACTCACAGTTTTGACAGATTGCAAATGCTCCTGGATTGTTGAAACTGAGGCACACTTTAGCGTCATTCTGGTCCCTTTGAAATACACGAATCGTTACTCAAAACCCTTGCGAACCTTACTCCACGACGCCAAAACACGGTCAATTTCACATTTTCATTAGAATAAGATTAACATCTTCCTTTTATATCGCTCCCAAGAGATAATTATATCTACAGTCACATTCTGCCAGAAGGAAACTAATTTCGTTAAAGAGAATTAATGAAAAATGTGGGTAATGATGCCATAAAAAATCAAGGTTGAACTTTTGGAGTGAAATGAGATGCTCCCTCATCCCTTTCTGCCCAGCAAGCTTAGAACTTTACCCAGGGAGTTCTATAAAATTTCATTGTCATGGCCGGAAGAGCACTTTTAGCTGGATGACATTAACGTACGAAAAATTGTTCCTGATGCGGCAACCCGCAGACACTGCTTCTTCAAAATCTATCAGCCGCGAGTCGCAGAAAGCTGAGAAAAATGTTTCCAAAATATTTCAGTTTATTTGCTTCATTTGCTTGATTGTATTTACGTTTCCCATTCCTTCAAAATTTTCCTCCAAAATTTACAGAAATGTGACATTTTGAATCGCAATTGAATTAATTCAAGCACTTGCTAACACCCTACATGTAATGAGCCAGGGAAAATGCGTTATATATTATTATCGGGCACATTCGAATTTTGATTTTCCGCCACGAGAAATATGTGCCTACCTCCCACGTTGTGAATCAGCAGTATGCAGTAATTAGATTGAGGAAGGTGACTGAGAGCTGAGGTCCCTCGCTCCATTAGGGATAGGTAGGTAATTTTGTGAGTGGGCACGATTTCCTAAGGCCGAAGAAGGGTTTAGAGGAGTCTCGGAAATAGCCTGCTCTCCAGCGAAAGGCGGAGAGGTGACCACAGCATAATAGCTCACACGACGGAAGGAGTGCCGCGCTTGAAATTCTCTCCTCAAAGGTACTCAAGTTGGGGGGGTTCGGGAGACCACTAAATAATCCTCCACCACCTAAATTCGAACCCGGGCTCTCAGCGTGGGAAACCACATGGTCAACCCCATCCCACTTGGGTGTCAGTTCATTAGGAAGAACGCAGCGTCGGAATTTTGAGAGGGAAGGAGGGTGGGTATCCTAAAGCGTTTACATTAACGCCGACTCCACAGTTCCTCTCCATAGTTCCCCCTAGCGATGGGGTTTCCGAAAATTTTTGACTGACGCCTCCCTTAAAACTTAAAAAATTTCCATTCGGCCCCCTCCCCCCAGGGTATCGTCCAAGAAAAGACAAGGAGCCAGCTGCTAGGGGTTGGAGAATTATGAAAATGGAAGGGCCATGAAAAAAATCATCATCATATATATTATTTTCGCAAGACTCCTTTTTGTATATTCCATTTTTACGCTTGAGTAACTGAAAACTTCCCCTTAAGCAAGATATAGTACTAAATTTCGTTTTATAGGCTTTGAGGGAAACCTATCTTCGTTTAATACAAACCGGTATATACATATTTTGTCACTAACGATTAAAAATTAAAGGGTGGCTTTCACATACTTTGAGATAATTCGTTAATGAAGGGTTTTAGCTTAAAATATATTTTTTTTGTTTTATATATCTCATCGCTTATGAAAATAGGTTTGGATTTTATTCTAAAATCAACGTGAATCTTAGCCCACGCAGAAACAAAAGCGCTATTCGGCCGGAATTCAAGTGAAACTTGGAAGCTCCTACACTTATTAACACACAATTTCTCACTGTGAATCACTTTCGGATCTACCGACAATGGATTTTGGCCTCGAACATTCGAGGAAGTTTTGTTATTGTGATAAGATTAATAAAAGTGTTGACGCATGAACAACAAATTTTAACATGAATTTAAGGATTATAACAGTAACATTAATTTTAAATGTGGATTTTCAATTGCAATGCTCATCATATTTGTGGGATCTATCAACTTACTCACAACTTTCCTAACAAGCATCCGAGAATAGTTTGTGATTGCGATAAAAAATAATATTAATTACATATGTATTGATTGTGTATGCTCAGGATATTATTTCTCTTCCATTATTAAAGATATAATGCCATAAAAAACCTAATTAGAGGTAATATAAAATTGCCGCGCGATCACAACGAGTTAGCCAGGTAGATATTTTTAAGACAGATCACGTGACAAGCGAGTGGGCGGAGTGATGAAATTATAAAACTGAAAGGGTGAGCGATCACCGATTTAAAATAATTTGAAGCGAAGACCCTATGGAAAACAGGGGAGCAAATGTCTCACGAATCGCAACTTCACAACAACATTGCGGCATTTTTAGCTTGTTTCTTCTCACCTTCATCATCTAATTTGTTGACAGTTCCCCTTTCCGTGATTCAGCAACCCTCCCCCCCGGGGGAGTCGCGATGAACATTTCGGGGGCTCCACCGCACCAACCGCTTCCCTTTCACCTCCACCCTTCATCCTCTTCTCGCATCCTTTCATTCCTGTCGCACCCTTTGTTCCACAAACTCTTTCCAAGGCATCCACACACTCCTCCCCCCCAACCCCTCCCAGCCCCCTACTTTTATCTCTCTCACCCTCTCTCTCACCCTTCACATTATACCCGGGCTTCTCCTAACAATCTTTCCCACCGTAATTCTCTCCCCCGCCTTCATCTATCGCCGCCGCCAACACCCCCGCCCCACACACAGCCGCTATTTTTTCCTCCTCTTTTAATAAACGCCCTCACTCCCTTCCGCGCCACGTTTTATTTATGCATTTGCCGCCCATTTCATTCATCGGGCGCATAAAAAGAGTGCTCTCTCTCGTGGGTGTGTGGGTGTGGGGGTACGAGAGAGAGAGAGAGTAAAAAGAAAAAAAAGGAAGAATTAAACAAAACCCGGTCGAGGGAATATGGCAGTTAAAACTGTTTTCGCAAGATGCACGGGTTGGTGAGGAATGAATAAAGGCTGCGCATCAAATTGTTTTGAAAAATAAATATATAAAAGTGTAGCCATAGCGAGCGCACCTGAACCGCGACTCCGACCCGGGTCCTATATATTTCCCTCCTAATCCGTGCGGATAAGTTTCTCGGGGAGGAAAAATTAAAAAAAAAAACACGCAGAAGCAAAACAACCCGAATAGCTCGGCGAGCGTGCTTAGATTTCGTTTAGCCCTCCGACGAAATGGGGCAGGGTTGAGGGAGGGCGGGGGGGGGGGCACAGTTTTCCGTGCACTTTTCGGGGAACCCACCTTCCCAACCACCCGACCCAAATTAACTTGCCGTAGCGAAGGGTGAGTGGACGCCGGCGTTTAGTCTCGGCACTTAACGGTGTCGTTTCTCTTCGTAACTCGAATTAAGATCTGCCTGTTCCCACCAAGAACTTAAGCGTAAACTTACGAACCTCCGGTTGTTTTTAGGATAGGGGGGGGTGGGATTGTGCACCAAGAGGAGCGTACGTGATACAGGTAAACATGGCGCGGTATGAATGCCGGGGCTGGATATTTCTAATTTGAGGAGATGCGCCGGCAAACTTCTTCCCTCTTACAAGCTTAACCCACGAGGCAAGGAGCTTTTGAAGCGGGGAAGGGTTTTTAATATACGAAGGCGCATGGAAGGGCTCACTACGTAAAAAAAACAACCTTAAAGTAGCGGAATTTTCGCTCTCAGTGAAACAATAATGTACACGACTACCTGTTTGTAACTAATGCGTTGTATATTATGTGATAAGGGACTTGTTTCATTAGAAGGGCAGAAAAGAAGTGAAAACTACGTATTTGTGACAACATATCCTGTTAACTCACACGCATCTTTTCCCAACTAGAAGCCATCTATACGTCAACATTCTTGGTATGAAGAAACCGGTAAAGTATACCAAATGGACATTTTGACCCGAAAGGCTACAGAGAAAATAAAGCGCATTAAGTAGCCACGAACCTTAACATGGAATCAATAAGCATTTTTCATTGCTACAGCCTTTGTTTAGTTTATCATGATGCTATATTAATTGATTTTACAGAGTTTTTTATAGCCTTATATGAATATTCGAAATTTTTATTAACACAAAATTTGAGGATGAACGTCTTTATCGTTTGATAATGCAATGGAATTAGCTGTTTCAAGGAGTATAGAAGAAAGTTACTTTTTGGTCATAGGGTAATAGAAATAATACCTGAAAGTGCTAGGAGTTAATTATCTTCATGCTGGTGAGTGGAAATTAAATAAAATCACGTTTAACTTTTATTCATTTGCATAAATTGATCGCCAATGCTAAAATTGACAATAATCTAGGGTCACGGCCGAATCGTTTGTGTGGTAACAGAATTATGGTTTTCATGGGTACCTCGACTTTTCACATAAAAATTTACTTGCTCCATGGAACGAAACAAGACCTTGGTAGTGAATAAAACACATCCAATAATATTGGTATTCAGTTTAAATGTAAATTAAAAACGAATGAATATTCCATTTTATCGATCAAAATTTCATTTTACGACTGTTTCACTTGATAAGGAAATTGATAATCTTGAAACAAAAAACATTTGAATCCGTCGCTCAACCGAAACAAACTTTACTTTTTTAAGTTTCTATTTATTCTCTCTCAAGGATTCATCGTGTAATTGGATATCCAGGCAAAATATCCTAAATAAAGTAGTGCGACTGCTACACAATCTATTGATATCAACGAATGAATGAAATTGGATAAAAGATGTCAAATAGTATACCAATGAAGGAAATGAGGAGACCAAGCAGCTACGTGATCCGTTCATTTCACTTACTAGTTAATAATTCCCAATGATGAGGGCCATCCGACATATTTGCTGGAGCTATAATTTTTTGAACGCAACAGGGGCATTTATTGCCGACTGCTTTCATTACTTCTTCGTAACCCTCTTATTTGGCACCGAAATGCGAGGGTGATTTGTTTGCGGACAACAACCTGAGTGATGCGTGTCCGTACCCACCAACATGGATGTTTGACTTGGGGCCCTGGGAACGACCTATAAAAAAAGCCAATAAACAGCATGGTAAATGCGTGTTTAGAATGTAAACATTCGTCTCAAGGGCCATGCCCAGCCATAATGTCTACAGGCAGGAGCATAAAACTGCCGCATTTTCCCATCTTCACCGCTAATAACAGAGCCACTGGTTTTTAGAAATAGGATCTCGGAGATTTTTCTTTATAAATGAACGTCGTTTTCAGCCTCGAGATCCTTTCATCCAAGCTTTTGATAGCAGCGACGGATTATTGCTAAATATCATAACTTATTAAAAGAATGATTGGTGTTACTCACGAAATGTGTATTATTTTCAGGTTAAGATTTCACTTACTTCCGAATCTGTTTTTATTTTGACCTCGAACTTGCAGCCAAATATTTTGTGAAAGTCATACCAATTACTTATGGAAATATTACTTGATCAGAAATGAATAATTGTCTCTTTACACATGTTTTTCATTTTTTACAATTTTTTTCAAAACATGTTACGGTCGTAAAAAATGTTGTAGGGTCAAAGAATCGACATTGTAACTGTTTGCTGCACCTTTAAATATCTTTATAATTTATAATATTGCAGAACATATATCAATAACCGAGCTTTATAAATACAACGCCTACGCTATTATATTTATAGATACCAGATATTATATTTACGTGCAAGACAACGGATCTGATGCTCCTCTTTGAGACCTAAAACGTTGATCGACCTACATTTTCGGTGACCTTTATCAGCAAATAATTTCACCCTTGCTGCTTAAATGACAGAGGTGACTTTTTTTTATTCTTCAGAAGATATTTTCATTCAAACGCTACGACCCAGGTTTCGTCGGTTAGCAGCATCATCACATTTTGATGATACTAAATAAAGGGTAAATAAATACAAGCATACACTAAGTTAAACGCTAACAGCTTTCCTATTCCATAGTATATATTCAAATGTTTTGGATTTAATATTCATTTATTAATTTGAGATATTTTTCTCTATTTTTCTCAAGTTCACTACTCTTCAAAAAAGAGGTAGTCGTACTGGAATTGAAGGGCAGAAGAAAAAATGGAATTTCAAATAAATTGAGAAAGGATGAAACCTTTCACTGGAACAGTTCAACGTATACTTGAAAGATGCAATTATAGAAGATTAATGAGCATGGATCGAAGGTTTTTCGAGAAATTGTGAAGAGACCTAAATGGTCGTTTCTTAGGTGACACTACAGCTACAACAGTGAATTGTGAACATAATAGATATTGTTGAATGTTGCAAGAAAATAAAAACAGCAATCATAAAAACGTACATGAAAATCAATATCGACTGAATATACTGGTACACGGACGATGTAAGTGAATGTAGACTAGGTCACGAAGGGGGGCAACTAGAGCATCTACATGGTACCCTGCAAGCCACCGCAACATTAAAGTTAAGTGTTACCTAAATGCCAGTTGTCAATTAATATTTAAAATAATTCAAATGATGAAAATAACTATCACAACAGCCAAATGTACTGCGTCATATACGTGTATAGTAATTTCCTTCGCGAATACGAACAGTGCTATTCTCTATTATGAATATTATTATGAAGAACAATAAAATAAGAGTAAGATAAATAATAATATCGCACTAGGCTACCTATTTAGAATATTTTTTCCATAGCGTCGTCATTAGCAATTATTCCTATCACTTCCAGCGCATTATCACGCCGGATCATACACCTACGTATCTCAGAAGCAGTATGACAGTGAGTGGAGAGATGGCCGGCGGACATCAGGTGCTGAATAGTTCAAACTAAGAAGGCGTTTAAGGTGTAATGGCGACTGGCGCTATGATAAAAAATTCAAAAGCAAACGAGATCCAGCACGTGAGCATATACTTGTGGAAAGTGACACTGGGAATCTAGGAAAAAAGACCTTATAATAATAAAAACCTTCGAAACCTCGAGCTGGAGGGGCTTGCTAAGCATCAAATGGAATGAATATGAGTAAGAAACAATAAAATAAAAAGGAAGTACATAAAAATAGAATGGGAACCCATATTAAGCACTATTTGGAAAAGAGGATTCACAAGGATTTGGGATACACTTTTAGGCAGAGTGGGTTTGTAAGGAGTATAATAGAAGGTGAAGAAACTTCGAGGGGAAGACGAAGGGACAAATACGAAAGTAGTATGAAGAAGTAGATAAAAGGGAAGAAGGCCTATTTTAGTGCCGTCCGAATATACTCCGCATTCTGTGAAAAGTAAATGACATTCGCGCACTTCTGGTTTCACGGTTGTCGTTCACGAAACCGCAGACATTAAAAGGAAGAGCGCATGGCTCTCAGTCATCTCTTAAATAGCCAGGGTTCCGCGGGAGAAAGTCTAGGATGGACGCCCAGAAAGCCAGGATTGTATCCCTAAGTGAGCCGTTGGAAGCCTGATCCGCGGCAACCCCGGTATCCTTCGCCGCCGGGCCTACAACGCCGCCGCCCCCTTTTGAGAAGGCCTCACACGTTTTCCACTACGCACTTTCCAACCGAGGATTACCCCCGCGACGTGAGGAGCAACTTTGTTTTCGGTTGCAAGGGGGGCGCGGGAGTCGAGCATGACAGGTGACAGGCTTCTCCGATTTCCCCACCCCCTTCCATTACCCTACCCCCTCAACTCCTCCTCCCTCCACTCCCGCCCTTCCCCTCTCAATTTCCCCGTTTCCCGGGGAAATGGGGGCGGCGGCCTACGTTTTCGATATCCCCTGCCGACGCGAATTTATCGTCGGGCGTTCGATGGTGTAACAACCAGGGCAATAAATTCGCGTCGATTTCGACGCGAGGCACTCCGAAAATATGGGCACTGAGCCATCTCTCCGCAGGGTAAGGGGGAATTAGAATGGTATTGATGAGGTGCGGGCGGTAAAAACACTGCTGTCAGGATATTTCGGGGGTGCGAAACCTCCTTACCCACCAAAGGTACCCGTGATCGACGCATGGGAATCTGACCACCAGCGGAGGCCAGGGAACAATTGTTCCGCTCACAGCTCCATAGACTGCCGCGAGCGCTTAGTAATAAAATATTTAATAAGTATCTACACCAACGTATTGATGATGGCTATCATAGCGCACACGATCCGTGGTACATGTTTGACAAAATTACCAAAATTATAGAACACTGAAGTGGTTCCCTTAGGAATGTAGTGCTAATCTTCCAAAAATCTAGTCTTGCCACTGCTGTCACATGTTCATACTATTACTACAGAGTCCCTTTGTTTTATCATTTGTGACCCATTCCGTCGCACTAATCATATTCTTCAAGAAGGCCTCTCTAGTTATCCCCTAAACGTTTTCACCAAGACCTTGCTTCCAAAAATCTTCCTGAGAAAGCTGCCTTGTCTTTGTATCAAAATACATCCGAGGAATTATCTTTTTCTTTTGATATTGTCTCCAATTAGCTTTGTTCTTCTTTGTTTTATAAATACTTGATTACATTTTTGGTCAATCCAACTAATTCGTGTCAGATTTCTCCAAAACCACATTTGGGAGGCTTCCAGTATTGTTTTCTTGTTTTCCTAATGTCCAGGTCTCGAATTCATAAATCAAAGCACGCCGAACAAAGGTCTTGACAATTTTTTTCCTCATCTCAATACTGACACAATTATCTATTAAGTGCGGTCAAGTTTTAAAGATTTTGAAAGTTTTCTGAATAACTACAAAATCCAAAAAGGTGAGACTTCTGCTACTTCTAATTATTATCTTCCTGTAAACTCACACAGTTTTCACGGTGTGGACGTCGTGATTCCACAGCAAACGAGAACGCTTGTGGGGGGTATCTCTTCCGCGGAATGGAAAATTGCTGATGGTCTCTTGGCGAGGCTACTTGGTTTATCTGGCACACGAAATTCAACCTTCTATGAAATTTGCTCCCAAAAACGCGCATTTTTCAGTCCCATAACTCCAGGAGTGCATACATCACCCAATTTTAAAAAACACAACCTGATATCTGGCACTACAATAAGCCCCTCCTCAATTCCACATGCTTCCTTCCTCCCTTCATTCCGTCCAAAATGCCTATCCCGCTTCATCATTTGCATGAAGTTCTCCCTTCTTTCGTAGTTTCCATTATCCCATTGCCAATTAAAATGCTCTGGATATTATTTCATATTTGCATTAAAAAAGTATACCCTATATCGTTGAGCTCGAATGCTTATTTCCCTACCCACGCGGCTTCGTTTGCCTGCGTGTTTGTGTAATGATGTGTTCGAATTATTTCCACATTATCAGCAATAAAACTTGCGCAATACCTGTTTATCCAATGTGCTTTTGCGCGTAAACAGTTATGGAACTGTCCATACAGAAAGTTAAATTCTTTAAATGCAGTATGCCTATAGGTATCATAATCCACCATCATCATATTTACCGCAATACTGCAAGAAAATCACTATCCCTTAGAAAATGATGCAATATGCATCCCTTACCAAATTGGAGATAATAATATCTGACGTATGCAATGTGGAAATTGTTTCCCTGCAAAATGTGAACTTTAAATAAAAAGAAAGACTAGTTTTATTGGCAATAGCCCGACTATGACTATTTTGTAAGACGTTCAATTTTAATGCAATTTGTCAGGCAGCTATCGCATGCCAATTTGACGTATTCTCCCCAGATTACCCTTCGTTTCCTCAATTCACGTGAAAGGATTTAGCCATTCAGGGAAGTTAAGCAATTTATCTCTTTCATTCAGTTACCCAGTGTTTGCAGTAAGATACATTTTTCACATTATTAATTCCAGTATTCTTTCCTGGAAATCAAAATCATAATTCAGATATATATATATATATATATATATATATATATATATATATATATATATAATGGGTTGCGGTAGTCCAGGGGGTAGAGCGTTGGACTGCTGACCGAAGGGATCCGGGTTCGATTCCCGGGTGAGGCACTCTGGGCACCTGCAGCTCCACCCAAGCTATGTGATTTTTCGGGTACCAGGGAAACCATAACCGGCACAGGGGAAGGAACTGCCCCCCTACGATGATGGCTTAGTACTGAGTGAACTCTACAATCACCTACCAAACCGACTTTCGGGTTGATTACTGTGTTTATGGTTTTTATATAAAGAACACATAGAATATATATGGTTTTTATATCAGAAGGATGAACCCGAACGTATCTCGAGCTGGGTTCAATAAAATACAGGTTAATATTTAAATGAATATACGCGACTATCTTTTTTTTAAATAAAGCAGAACTAATTCATCATTTCATTGAATTAATTCGGAGATGGAAAGCATTTGATTTACTTCAACTCTCCCATCAAGCTCATACAGTCACAATTTTAAATTTTAACAGCAATGATTACTTCCAATGCAATACAATGCGTCCAATTAGTCGAAGCTTAAAGTGCGCTTAGCTATTTTCAATGTTTATCTGAAATAGTATCACCTAACATTGTATACTAACCGTGTGTACACCGGTTCTAGGCGGAATATCAGTTGCCTGCGATTGAATACTCCACGAGGAACTTGATAATTACGTGAACTGTGAAGGACGGTGGATCCCAATCAATACATTTTTCAATTAAAAATGTGATATCAGCAGCATGGAAATCCTATTCCCTTCCATTAAATGAGTTTCTTTTCAGTTGCATTTCTCCACGAGTTTTGATATTCATCAATGTGTAAAATTTATGCTGAAAAATATTCTTTAAACCGGAAGTATTAATTTCTTCATTCAAGAACTTTCTTTCACTCTTTTATATAAATTAATTAAGGATATAATTTCAGATTTCATCTTGGTTATCATAAGTGTATTTGTGACGAGATCATCATTCTTATTTGTTTGCAGAGCGGGTGGGCGGTAGGGCCTGAAACTTTCATCTATACACCGAGTGAAATCACAAATTAAGTATTTAGGGATATTTTCAGTTTTAGTGGATGTTGTGTCTATATGGGAGTTTACACCCACCGCGCGGTTTATGGCAATGAGTTGGGAGAAGTCCGGTAATAGGTACATTGTTTTCCTTCATTCCAAAAAGATATTATGCAACTAAAGTGGAAACTAGTGCCACATATACCTCGCTCCGTTACCTACAACACGCGCCCATAAAAAAAGCCAAGATGGGGTATGATACTGCGACATATCCAATCGATCTTTCCTCCATAATCTGGATTCATAAAAATATTTTTATTCACCAGTTTCTAAACGTAGAATTCAAATTATCAAAATTTATTCTCGGGTCATAAGTTGTTGGAAGCAATTTTTTTAATCCCACACCATTTCTAATAATATTAGACCCAGGAAAAACATATTGACTTTAAAACAAAGTGAACGTATGAACTAATTTGTAATGGCTAAATGGAAGTAAAATCCTAAATTCTAAAAACAAGATATTGCTGGTAGAGTGTGGATGGATTCAATGGATGGAGTAGATGGATACAATGTATTCAAACGGCAGTAAAGGTAACAAAGCATTGAGAGTAATATTCAATGCAAACAGTTCCGGGAGGCCGATCGCCTCGTCTCCATCTGTTATGTCGCACGGAGATTTTCCTTTCCAGCGGAATTCCCTCTGCAGACAGAACTAAATTCTGCCCGACCGTAATGTTCAACTGCAGATAAGCAATCAACTGAAGTTCATTGGCCCTGTCGTTTTCATACGCACCGACAATAAACCCAATCACTGATTGAAATAAACCGATTCGCGTTGATTTATAAATGTACATGTTTCTACAAAAAATACATTATACGAGGCTCGTAATTAGGCAAAAGCTGTCAGAATAACTACCCATAATGTGTATATTAATTGATTCAAACGAAAATGAGATATTTTTAGAGCCATATGGAACATGGCCAAGATTTTTCATCGCTGGCTTTTCAATGTTGTGAATGATGACGCTGTGCTTTGTTTTCCACCTGATTATATGCTCCTCCAAAGTAAAACCAAATTTTGGGTATCGTCAGAAGGAAAAGGCTCATTTGTCTTCTTGGCATGGTGTTTCCGTCAGCATTCCTATATTTTAAAAACAATCTCCCAAGTTTCTTTCATCTCCGATTAAGGGTAATATTTTCACGCTAATTTGATTGTTCCCAGCGGCCACGCGGACTGCCTTCAAAAGGGAATTTCTTTCTCGAGTTTTGGCGCTTTGGGTTATCGATAACCCCAAATAATTTCATTTTATATTATCGGCGCCAGGGCCGCGACCCGAAGTCAGAAGTTCGTTCTCGTGGAGAAGGATCATGGACATACGACGACGGTTATCTGCAGACTCCTAGAAGAACGTGACAAAGTGAAAATAAAAGAAATCGAGAACGGGGTAATTAACTGCCCTCATATTGTTCTAAGGACCGATCGCACAATTTCAGAAAGTTCGACTGTAGATTGGAAAAGGACGAAAACAAATGTAGGTCCCATTTATATTAATGCGGATTTTAAGTTCCTTGATGATTAGTCTATAAAAATCCTTGAGTATTATTTTCACATTAAATGATATCTTTATGCATGGCGTGTTTCTTGAAAAATTATATACGTTTTTACTCCAGTAGCGCTGGTAGCTAAAGCAGTGAGAGAACTCTATTTTCAACAAGGTTCTAGTAAAAGAGACCGCAGGGAGCGGACCTGTGAACAGTGGGACTCGGCCCTAATGTGCGGTGGGGAGACAATTGAGTCAGTTGGCGGCACTCCAATTTAGCGGTTTGCAACCACCTGAAACTTCCCGCTCTCACGAAGGATGTATAATTTAATTTCAGACTCATTGCAGAGGCCTGAGAAATAGAAATATCATTTAAAAATTTAATAAAAATTGTCTAGAGTATGTTATGGTTAAGATCCACTCCTCAACTACACAACGTTTAAGCACGATTGCAAGTATGCAAAGGCGTCTCCCTCGCTTGAGAACTACGAACTTAGAAAAACATTCTTCAACGAAGGGATTGAAATGCAAGTATAACGACCCAAGAAGCGTATTGTCCCGGTTCTCGAAGGGCCGGTATCACGGAATGGTACGGCGAGAGAAAAATATTTTTAAAATCCCCCAAATGGCCTCTCCAATCATTAGATAAATAAATCACAAATAGATAGATGGTATATAAAAAAGATAAATAAACTAAAAAATAGAGCACTCATCCCTTCAGGCAAGATTTGGTGGAGAAGCACGATAATTCTTAAATTGAAATTGAAAACCTTCACGATGCACACGGTAGGTGTTGATTATTCAATCCCCCCTCCCTCCCTCAAACACTATATTCCAAATCCACCTCCCAAAATTTGCACTTATAATTCGACTGACCAACGATGCTGTTTCTCACTCGGGAACGATGGAAATGTGTCGAAGCACGCCGTGAAACTGCTTTATGAAGTTTTATTGTGAACACTATCAAGTATTTTAAATATAGCTTTAGCATTCCAGCACCGCACGTTTCCCTCCTGCTAAGCTCTGTGCATTCAGGCAGCCCATGCACCAAAAAGCCCCCACCCCTACTCCCTGGCTTAACGAACGGAATGCCAATACAAACATCAGAGAATCGGAACCTTGGATGAGAAACTGCGCTGAATCTACATCGCAACCCCCCCCCCCCTCCGACCCCCCCCCCCCGCAATTCAAAAAAATCAACTTCTGATCTCTAGAGCCTCTTTGAGACCAATGCGCTTCACTACGATCCTCGAAGGGATATTTCCGTTCCCCGAGCGCGGAAGATTCGATTTACCGCCGCCGCCTCCCACTCCCTCGTCCAATCGGGCACATGTGGCCCGTTTCGACGGCAATGCTCTCCTCTTTGGAGTCACTTCTTCGTGCCATTGTTTCCCTCGGGTCGCCTAAATGTTAAATACGACAGTTGAAAAGAATGGGTGGAAAAGTAGAATGCCCACTTGAGAGAGCTGTGAAACTTTGATGTGACACGTTGAATTTACTGAAAAGAAATGGGGACTGTTCACGTAATTTGGACATGTGGATTTTGGGAAGAATGTTTGAATTTCAGACGGTCGGATAAAGCAAACGTGCCAAAAGGTTCCGAAGTGTGGAGGAGTAATGCAAACCGCTGAATGCAAATATAAGGAAGTGGATGAGGTATGCACTGAGAAGGGAATGCCAGTTGGGAGACATATTAGAGTGGTAAAGGGAAATCAGAGCTGAAGAAGGTGGAGGAAATGGGTGATGATTTGACGTTTGAGAAAGAGGACACTCAGAGGTGTGAATAGAAAAGAGGAGAATAAGGAAAGCCGAAGAAAAATCGCGGGGTATAAGAAAATCAGGAAACCAATTACGACGAAAAACAACTTCCGAAAAAATGAAACGCTAGAGATTCCAGAAAACGTTCTGTAAGAGTACGAATGGGTCGATTCTGTTGCTTCCTTAATTTCATTCATGCATTTAAACAACGAACCTATGCCCGCGAGTTACAGTACGATATTTTCCCCTTCCTACGGTTTTAGGGGATTTAAATCCTCTGAGACCATTTACCAGTATACCAAAAAGAAAGGAGAAGAATCAAAGAAATAACAGAACAAAATACGTAACTCCTCTCATACGTTGACTTGTAATATTTACAGTCTCTTCAGCCCAGATGGATGTCGCTGGCTGAGATTCTCCTGATGGAGTTCATATAAACAAGGCCTTAGAAGCCTAACTTAATCAATAGAGTATCTGGTATAGAGAATATGACTTCTAGAAAAGGCCATCATAACTCACTGTCCAACAACATCTCAATGTTGAGACAAATATAAAAATTAATGTTGTGCACGTCTTCAATCGTTATACAAGGACGGACAAATAATTTAGATATCCACCGATCCAGCCTAAATTTCATCAGTATAACATTTTTTTTAATTGTGATTTTTTCAACACATATCTAGGCGAAATCTACACACTTATGCCCTAGGCATGCAAATTTTGTTCAAACATATCCCGAAGAATTCGAATTTGGTTGTACGTCTCCGTTGCTTTATTTCCAGTTCCCTCCAATCCGTCTATTCCTCTCAGAGCACACTTTATTTGACGCTCAAAAATTGTTTAACTTTCAGTGCGGACGTCTATCATCACATGGAACAGAAGTTTCGGGGGTTAATTTTTTGCAATGCACATAATTTTCTACGTCCTTTTGTTTCCTTTCGATCCTTTCGCCGGATTAGGCGAATGGTGATATTAAAAAGAAACCCGGTTGGAGACGAGCCATTGCATTCCTCATTTCTTTTACGAGAGAAGCTTAGAAAGTCTTCCGTCCACCGCCACCGGGGTATCCTTTTGCGATAGCGGCTTCGCTAATGGGGGAGGAGAGGCTGACGGGGGAGACGATCATTTATATTTCTCTCGAGTGGAAGGAGTCGACGCATTGACTCTATGTTTGGCGCGAGCTTGAATGCATGTCTGTGCCTGCTAGCGTGAAAAACCCATGTCCGTTTCATAAGTAGATTTCGCGAGGAGCGTTTTCAAATTAGAAAGCTTTCTAGTTTGCATACATGCACTAGAAGTGTGACTAAGACTCTTGTACGCCGTCGTGAATCATGTAGATGGCGGAGCACTTCGATGTTCCAATGCGAAAATGACAAAACATAACTATTGGATTCACTTTATCAAAATTTTATGATTGCCATTATTCAAAAATTTTAATCAACCTTGTAACTGAATATTAAACTAAATCATAAGAGGGTGATCTAAATATTTAGCACAAATTAAATGTAGAGTTAGTTAGAAGGGAATTCAAAGAGTTCAATAATTAATTGAGACGGGTAACAAATAGAGCAAAAGTAGCATGATGGAAGACGAAATGCGAGGATATGGAAAGCTTGCTGAAGAAGGGTGAAATTTGTGCGCCGTACAAGAAAGTTAAAACACTATCGGGAAGTAAGAAGAGAAGATCTATGCTAATAGTTAGAAATGATTCGGTTAAGATAATAGTTGAAACAGAAAAGATCCAAGAGAGATGGAAGAAATATATAGAAGAACTGCATGGTAAAGAACTTAGGCAAACAATCTTAGACCTAGAAAGAAAATATGACGTAGATAATGATAGCTTAGTTCCAGGCATACTCAAGAAAGGGCATTATGGGGAGGGAAATCAAATAAGGCCGTGGAGGTTCCTGTGAAACTACTAAAGGTTAAGAAAAGGTTAAGAAAAATGTGGGAGGAAGATAATATATGGACTGATTCGTAGTGTCTATGAGGAAGGAATCTGGCCGTAAGACTTGGTGAGATCAGTGTTAGTTCCCATTCTGAAAAAGTTAAAGGCTAATCATATGGGGGCTACAAAACAATAACTTTGATATCCCACGCAGCTAAATTTGTTCTCAGGATCATCAACATAAGGATGGAGAGCAGGGCAAATGATTACTTAGGGGATGATCAGCTTGGGTTTAGGAGGGGGAGAGGCACGCGCGATGCTATTTCAGTAATGAGATCACTAATCTAAATGAATAGAGAATACAATCAAGACGTATTTGCCTATTTCGTAGATTTCGAAAAGGCATTTGATAGAGTGAATCGGGAGAAACTGTCTCAGACTGCTCAGGTGCGAGTGGAGGATGGAGAGTCCGGATGGGCAGTGTTAGGAAGAGGAGTAAGGCAGGGTTGTCCATTGTTACCGGTAATGTTCAAAGTATATGAGGAAGAAATTATTAAAGAGGTATGGAAAGAGCTGGAGGTAGGAATGAAAGTCGGAGAGAAATTCGTAAAATCAGTTAGTTTTGCTGATTACCAAGCTCTAGTTTGTCAGTCAGCCAAGGGGTTACAAGCGTGCTAAGTGTATTGGAAATTCAGTACGATCAATATGGGATATGAATAAATATGCATAAAACCAAGATTTTGCAGTTTCACAGAAAGAGAAAGGCTATATCAAACAATTTCTGAGTGTAACAATCACTCGCCTTGACTGAAATTTGAACCCATAACCCTCGTGCCCGGGCGAGTGCCTTAGCTAGTTAAGCTACCGAAGCGTTCTCTTACACTTCTAGAAGTAACAAGATGTTGTGATGAAATACCGTACATACAAATTCGTAGTCGTGCGCGTTGCGCCACAGTCCACGAGGTTAAAGCCAACTTTTAAACTAGAGTTTTACCCTTGATAAATCCCAATAAACTGCGGAAGATGCCACGACAGTAACTTTTAACGGAATCATCCGCTAAATGTGCCGTCAAAAGTTACCATCTACATCTACATCTACTTAATACCCCGCAAGCCGCCGCAAGGGCGTGTGGCGGGGGGTGCTAGGACACCACCCGTAATTTAGAAAAGAAAAAGAAAAAAAAACCGCATGCAATAACGACAAAATCATATATAAAAAAAAACATGGCATACATTCATGCCTGAGCACTTACACCCCACACACATGCAAACACTCAAACTACCAACTAACATACACATGCACCTGAAAGTATACCTAACATCTCTATAGTGTTTAATTTTGTTCCGACTTGTAAATTCAACGTTTTTAATATTTCTAAAGTGACTTCGGTTTCTTGCTATTATGATTACTGATTGTTCGGGGAAAGAATGAGTATTTGTACCTATCTGTCTTGGAATCTATCTCCCTTAGTTTATCTTTGTGGTCTGATCTACCTAAGTAGTGTGGGGCCATTATAATTCCTTCAGTGTCATATTTAAACTCGTTTGTTCTGAACCTTTCTAAAAGTCTAAGCCTCGCTTGTTCTCTCCGCACTTCAAGTGGTTCCCAGCCTAAATCCCCTAAGAGACCTGTCACACTTGTGTTTTTATCATAACAATTTTTAACGAATCTAGCGGATTTTCTCTGGACTTTATCTAATTCTTTTTGCCAAATTTTCTCCCACGGATCCCAAATACTTGCGGCATATTCCAAATGAGGTCTAACTAGAGCAAAATAACACCTCTCTTTAACTTTTTCATTACATTTCCCCACCACCCGTTTTATGAAGCCAAGTTTCTTTAAAGCTGATCCGCATATTGTCCTGATATGTGCTCCCCATGAAAGGTGTGGTGTTAGAACAACCCCCAAATATTTAACTTGATTTGCCGTAGCCAATACTGAACCCTCTATTTTGTAGTTTATATCCTGTTCCTCGCTTCCTTTATTCCAAAATTCCAAAACTGCACATTTATCTATATTAAGTGTTAATCCCCATTTATTGCACCATTCCGAGATATTGTCTAAGTCTCTAGAGAGTAGCTCGCGATCTAGTTGGCTCCTTATTTCCCTGTATATCACCGTGTCGTCAGCAAATAACCTTAGATAGCTACTAACGTGTGTGCTTAAGTCATTTATGTATATTAAGAACAGAAGAGGCCCTATTACACTTCCCTGGGGGACGCCCGAAGTAACATCTCTCTCCGTTGAGCACAACCCATCTATGACTACTATTTGTTTGCGGTTTGACAAGAAGTCTCTAATCCAATTAATTATTTTCTCATTTATCCCATAGTATTTAAGTTTATGTAACAATTTATTGTGTGGGACTTTGTCGAAGGCTTTTTTGAAATCCAGGAATACTGCATCGACTTGGGTGTTGTTTTCTCCCGATCTAAGTATATCGTGAATGAAGAGACCAAGTTGTGTTTCGCAAGATCTGCTTTTCCTAAATCCGTGCTGGTTGTGGATTAGTATTTTCCTACTATCAAGAAATCTCATAATGTTAGTGACAATAATGTGTTCCAATATTTTACAAGAGATCGATGTTAAAGAAATGGGTCGGTAATTGGTTGGTTTATCCCTATCGCCGCCTTTATAGATGGGATTTATATGGGCTAGCTTCCAGTCGCGAGGCACTGAGCCTTCTTCTATCGATTTTAGAAAAACAATATGTAAAAATGGGGCAATGTCGTCAGCTAATTCCTTTAATATTCTAGCAGGTATTTCTTCCGGACCAGGTGCCTTGTGTGCTTTGATACTACGGAGCAGATGTACTATTCCCTGCTTGGTCAGTGTAAGATCGCTCATATGTTCCCCGGGTGGGCGTGGAGGATCGTTTGGGGCTTTTGTGTTTTTGTTGTAGACGCTCTGGAAAAAATGGTTTAAAATATTTGCCTTTTTCACGCTATCTGTAATGATTTCTCCATTTTCCGTCTTCAAAGAGTGAACAGTGGGACGTTTACCCTGTATTTCCCTAACATAGGACCAGAATGACTTTGGATTTTCCTCAAGATATTCGCTTAGCATTTTAGATTTAAAAGAGTGTAGTGCTGTGCGCATAATACTTTTCGTCTTACTACGACATTCTTTTAGTAGCTGTTTGGTTGTATTCACATAAATTATATCGTCACTTTTTAAACTCTTTTTGAAATTTGACTGTAGCTTTCTTTGCCTTCTTAATGCCGATCTGACTTCCCCGTTGTACCATCTAGGTTCCTTACTGTCGCATTTGAGTTTGGACGGGATGTACGTCTTCATTCCTTCGCGTAAAATATTTAAGAAATAATTCCAAGTGTTCTCTGTATTTGTTGTCAGTGTTTTTGTTTTGTATTCTGGTAATTTTATCTTTAAATATTCTCTTAGTCGTTAAATTTTGCCTTGTTGTATAGGTATATTTTACGCTTTTCTTTGTTTATTTTGACGAACTTAGTTTTTAACTCCACAAGAATAGCCTTATGGTCACTGATTCCGTCTATTATTTCAATGTTAGTAATGATTTCGGGCATAGAAGTCGCAAAGATGTCTAGTATGCTTTGGCCCCGTGTTGGTGATTTAACTATTTGTTCTAAGGAGTGTTTTGTGAATATATGGAGGAGTTCTTGGCATGAATCTCTGTTTTTGGCAGATTTTCCTACGCAGTAGTTGTCCCAGTCAATTGACGGTAGATTTGTGTCACCAGCGATTATAGTAATACTGTTGCTTTGTCTGCTGCTGATAGTGGATATTTGTTCGTCGAGCTTGTGTAGGACATCTGTGTTAGAATCTGGGGGTCTATAAAATGAACACACGTATAGGCTTCTGCCGTTGTAGTCCTTAATGTTGCACCAAACGCTTTCTATGTAATCTACGTCGCATTCATATCGTTGGCTACTAAGATGTGACTTTACTGCAATGAATACTCCCCCACCCAACCTATTTGGTCTGTCCCTTCTGTAAATTGTGAAACCGTTTGGAAAAACCTCATTGTTTGCTATATCTCCCGTGAGCCAACTTTCCGTTCCAACTACTATGTCTGCGTTTGTACTGACAAAAATATGTTCAATATCCGATATTTTGTTTCTAATGCTACGGCAGTTTAATGTTATAATTTTAATATGGCTAAAAACTTCTTGTTTTTCGGTTTTATGTACGCTAACAAAACTGTTTTGAGACGATTCGTGGTGAACAGAGACAAAAGAATTACATTCACTTGCATTGCTATCTGTTATGTATGTAGAGGCACCAATTTTATTAAATTTACGTGGGTTATATGTTGTTTTAACGCAAGTGTTTGTTTTTTCAATTTTTTTGGGGATATGAGAGGCATTACCTGAACTGAATTGACAAAAAGCGCTGGATTCTACTTTATTTTTCCCAATATATGACCTACGCTCTTGCCTACCAGCTATGCTAAACCCTCGAAACGTGTTCGTGTAACCTACGCGCTACCAACTGCGATGCCTCGGCAGTATAATGGACCCCGGAGCGATTAAGGGGTACACGACACGATGAGAGGACGGGCCTCAGATCAACGAAGTCCGCTCCGATTCCCCGGCAAAATCCCAGCAATCTCTGATTTAAACCCTCAATGCGGCTCCAAACGAGCCTTCCGCGGTCTACACGCGGCACAATACTACATATACTTAATTTAATTGGGACCTTCAACTCTGCCTCGACTCGTTTCACCTCCGAGTGCATCTCCTTAAAGGAGCGCAGGATCTCTTCAGATCCACGTTCCGAGGCGTCGTTTGTCCCGACATGAGCCACAATGCGTAGCTTGGAGCAGCCCGTATTACTGACGGCCGCCTTCACCGCCAGCGTCGCCTGGGGTACCCCGCCGCCCGGTATACACCAGGACGACAAGAATCCAACACCTCCCTCCTATTGGACTCTGCGGCGCAGCGGATTCATTATACGCCGGACATTTGAACTACCTAATATAACGGTTCCCTCCCTCCCCGACCGCTGATGCCTTACCCTAGGCAGTGCCTTCGGAGTAGGGATAGGGGCTGCAGGTACGGTGGTGCTGTCATCCGACAGCACCTGGTACCTGTTGGAGACGGGGATGGTATCTGCCTCCGCAGAGTCCAATCCTCGCCGCAGAGTTACCTTCCCCTTGCCCCGAGAGACGACCCTCCAATCGTCCGACCTACGGACGTGAGACACTCCCTCGTTGAGAGATGGGACACGGGGTAGGTCTCTAATCGCCCAGCCACGTGTTGCATTCGGACGAATCCGTGCACCCCTATGGGCGTGGCGGGTTTTCGTATTCCCACCCTGAGCACCATCTCTCCCGAGGGGAGCCCTCCGGCCGGCGATCTCCGATCGAAGCTCACGCACCATTCTCTCCAGCATGACGATACGGGCCCTTAAAGCCGCGCATTCGCCAGTGCCTTCGAGCATGGCAACAGGGGACCTGGATGAAGCCATCCTAATTTAATTACCAAGTTCCCAACAAAAGCTAACCTGTATACACTTTGCTAAAATTTCTAGAAGGGGTTAGCTCAAACAATAAGTTACGATTTGGAATTGAATATGAAGCCTAAGTGGAAAAAACGATGCTTGAGTAAGGTCTGGTTTTCAGAGGAATAAAAAAAAGATAGTAAGAAAAAGGAAAGCACTCACCGGTCACCAATCAGACTCGAAGGACAAAAACCACCACAATCCACTAAATAAATTACTACTACCACACACTACGGTTAACAAACCATACACAAAACGAAAACTATATAAACGAAGCAACGTATACGTTGACACTACACTGCACTTCACTAAAACCAAAAGCACCAAGAATCAAGCTGGCAGGCAGGTAGTCTCTGGTGGGTCAAACCGGGAGCGCTCAGTAGGCAGGTCCGCTCAGGTTGAGGGCCAGAGAGAGAATCTCGGCAACTCCCGCAGTTTATCACCTTTCTTAAACGTTAAAATAGGACAAAAACTAGAGCAGATGGTACAGTTGACGTATCTCGGAGGTTTATTTTTACAGAGAAGAATTGCGTTAGACAAAGCTTCCACAAAGAGGAGGAATTGATAACAGGGAAGGGTAAGGATGCTAAGAAAAGACTCAAAAACTTTGATATAGAGCTTAGGCTATGTACGGCGCAGAAACATGGTCATTGAAGCAGGATGATAGGCGTAGATTGAAGGCTTTTGAAATGTGGGTGTGGAGAAGGATGGAAAAGGTGAAGTGGATAGAAAGGAAAACAAATGAGGAAGTGCTAGTTATGGTGGGGCAGGAGAGGGGATTGTTGGGAGTTATCATAAGGAGGCAGGAAAAATGTATGAAAAGTATATTGATCGGCAGTTGGATGTTGAAGACTGTGATAGAGGGGAGAATGTCAGGAAAGCGATGATGGACGGAATGAAGGGAGAAAGGAAGTATACGCAGATGAAGAGGGACTCGTTGTGAATTAGGATGTTGGTCTGCGTTTTTTTAGGAGACACAATAAAATTATTTGGTAGTTGTGTCCATCCAAAACCTACCTTAATTGATATATTACCTTTAAAAAAATACTGCGGTAATCGTCGTCGCATTATAAGGCCATAAAAATCACCGTAGTTTTCAACTCGAAGGTCGGTTTGATATATGAGGATACATCTCACCCATTACTAAGCCCAACGGCGTGTGAAATTCATACATCAGGGTATGGGGGCCAGTTCCTTTCCTTGTGCCGGCTATGGTTTCCCACGAAGTTCTAATTCACGAAAAATTACACAGCTCGGGTGTAGCTGAGGGTGCCCAGAGGTGCACCTGGGAATCGAAACCTGTAATTTGTCCAAACGCTTCCAGTCCTAATATGTAATATAATCCATTCTATATTAGATCTTGAATCAAATCTTGAAAATCTGTAGATTAATTTACTAAAATTTCCGAAGTTCATGCAGAAACAGGATTAACATGCATAAACTAGATATATCGTAAATGAATTTTAAAATTTGTCAGCGAAAATAAACCCTGATTATTTGCGTGTCAAGTTTCTAAAAAATTATCTGTAAGGTCTATCAATTTTCACCAATTTATGGGACATTTTGGGAATTATTTTATCGTTATTTTGCGCTAATTGTGGTACTTCGTGGCATTTTAGAGCAATGAGACACCTTTGGTAATCACAGGTCGGTACAAAGGTTGATCACTAGAGAGGTTCACATTTTGATTTTGAGAGTACCGTCTCGTGTTCTCCGTCTTTCGCGGATCTAATTCCCCCATCCTTCACTCCCGCTTCCGACTTCGGCCTGGCAAAGGATGTAATTTTCCCCTCAACAACTTTCCAGGAAACGCCATGGAGTCTGTGGAGGATTTCGGTTTCCCGGGATTATCTCTTCCCAAGGGGAGTTTTATTTCCTTCAACCCATCGTCGCAATCTGTTCTTTTCCCCGAAAGACCTCCGCTCTACTCTCCGAGGAGGAGTGAGCTTGAAGGGACCTCGCTTCTCAAAAGTCGATGTCGCGTGTGCTCATCTTGACAAATTGAAGCCGGCGAGCTAGAAGGTAGGGAAATAAAGTCGCTTTCAGAAGAGTTGAATGGCTTCCCTAAGCTTAATATTCCCGAAAAATCGATGTATCCCAAATCTAAATTAAATTATGGGAGCCGGTAGTGGAAACAGAAACTTGCGAATACATGTGGAGGAGATTATGGGACATGTTCGCGTTTCGATTTACAATATTCTTAATTTGGGCCTCGACGTTAGACTTCAGGATGGTTATACCTCATTGTTAATAAAGATGGATGCTGTAATTAAACCTGGTCCTAGGCATGAAGGACCAATTGCCCATGACGGGGTTTCCAAAATAATCGATATTGTTTTATGACTACTTTTTCTACGTATGTGATTGAATTTTATCAAATTCATAGACACCTCGTTGAATTATAATATAACCCCAATTTTTACTGCAAGGATTAACCTTGAGCACAGGCGCCACGTTTTCGACGATTTTCTCTTGTTAGGGTACGAATTTCGAGTTATTCCTGGGTTAAAAATGCCGTGACTAAAGTGCAACCTGAAGCCTATCCTCCAAATCTCAAATAATTTTTTAATAATGTTTTCGCTATTACAAATTTAACCAGTAATTTTAATTTCCCAACATTTCAATCATCGTGGTGATTCATGAAAGAATAATGTTTTATGAATAACCTTTCACATTTTGAAGGCGTCTTGAAGTCAAATACTGATAATTACTTGTATAATGCATGACATTACATATGTCTGTGTTCACAGATGGTTTTTAATAGGCTTTTTTATTTTTATATATTTTCATATATTTTATAATTAAATTTTTTTATTATAAATAATTTTATATATTTTAAAAATGTTAATTTACTTTATAATTTTGTATAAAATACAAAAAAGTTAATTCTGAATGCTATTTATTTTTCAAATATTTTTTTCAAGTCAAGGAAATATGTTTACACTTGTGATCGCCTCCATTCCGCCTTCCTCACCGCTCCTGTGTTCGTCCTTTATATGTGTTCCTATCCCTTTTCCTTATATCTATTTCCATGTGAATGAATTTATTTATTTATTTCTATATATGTATATGAACAGCACTTATCCGCGCATTATCGCATAGAAGTTTGGGGAAGTAGTCATCCTTAAGGGTGTAAATAGCCCCCGTTTCTCCAGTCGTAGGTACCTGCCCCGTAGCCCCCTGCCTCAAATGTAGATACAATGGGCAGCCCACCTATCAAGTTCAGCTCCCTCAGGCCCCCTCACTCATCCCCCCCCCCCAGTTCACCCCATTACTCTCCTACCTCCCATGCCTGAGGCTGAAAAGCAGGTAGTTGGGATATCCCTGTTTCTACTTTTCGCCAAAAGATGGGAGGTCTCAATTATTGCCCACAAAGAATCATATTTGGATTGGTACAGGCTTGAACTACATCTAAATTGAACGTTTTTAATATTATTAGGTACGCTAATTGGTATTGTTTCAGTTGTCTTGAAGTGACATTTTGAGAATCGGAGGCTTATTTTTAAATGCTAGATAAATTTACCCGTCACAATGAGGTTGTGCGACAATTGCAAAGGCTACCTTCAAATTTTTAATGTCAGACAGACGGGGATACCTTCAGTCGAAAAAATCTTTCGCCTTTGATGTGCTGTTGTGTATAAGGTAGTGCTTTATAGTGTAGTGTGCTCTTTAGTAGTGTGTTATAGAGTAGTGCCCTCTAGTGTAGTGTCCTATAGTGTAGTGCCCTATAGTGTAGTGCCCTATGGTGTAGTGCCCTATAGTGTAGTGCCCTATGGTGTAGTGCCCTATAGTGTAGTGCCTTCCCTTGATTGGTTTTTGTGTAAACTGACGAGTCGGGTAGGAAAGTTGTCAGTCATGGAACAGAGCAATGTTCCGCACCTAATGGCGCCGATAGGAAGGCCCGTAAGGTTTACGCGAAAGAGAGGTGGGATCATCACCGAAGACAGGCGACATGAAATGCCAAGCGCGGGCACAGAGGTACAACTGCAGGATGAACTTAGGGGAATCGTGGAAAACTGGGCGGACATCTTCCCGCCATCCAGCAAGGAACGGGTTCCAACCCGTCGGAAGATATACGGCGAGCGAAGTCGAAGTCTACCGGGAAGGATTGAGGCGATGAAGAAGTTCAAGAGTGCGGCATGCCAAACAGAGAGCAGCGGAGATGACGCCGAGACAGCGAGCGAGCCTCCGAGAAAAGCACCACCAGTCACGGCCGTCGCCGAGTCCCAAACCGAGCGACGCCAGCCGGAAGTATTGACGGGAGGGGAACGTAAGGATGAGGAGGCCGGTGAATGGGAGGTGGCGCGTAGACGGCGTCGGAGAGCGCGCCGCAGGCCAGCTAATGTGGAGAATGAGCGTCCAGCAGGTAGGGACCGGGTCCCGAACGAGAATCTCCTCGCCTCCACTCAGCGGCCGCCGACTCGAGGCTCTCAGCGGCTACATCCAGGGGAGATCTCTTGGCAAGAGCGACCGGATCCCCAGCAACAGCGTGTCCATCCTCGAAGACCACTGGCCCCTCTCAGCGAGAACCGACAAAGGGGAAACCGCCCAAACGATCGAAGGTGGGCCCCTCCCAGGGAAAACGCCATGCATCCGGAAAATCACAGGGCGCCCAATTGGGGGCGACCTCCGCCGGGGGAACCTTCGAGATGGTACCAAGAGACGCCGCCTCCGCCCGGCCTCCACCGACCACCACCCGGATTCGCGGCACACCCTGGGGGGCCCCCGGCGGGATGGACCCACACGCCGAGGGGCCAGAACGTAGGTCCGCCAACGGTCCCTCAGGGATATCCTCCGGCGATGCTCAACCCCTTTCCTCCCCCATTTTATCCGAACCTGAACCCATATCCCCTCATGCATCCCTACCTCTTCGCCAACCCTCACCTAACCCCTTACCAGACCACGTGCCAGAGCCACCACCCGTGCATGTACTCTTAGGAGAGACACCCATGAGGCCGCCACCAGCGAACCGAAGGACGGGTATTGCCAGAGTGCAAGACCGCCGCGTGCTGGTTAGCCCCCCGAGGGAAGTAATCGCGAGCTACACCGTACCACCGCCCCCACCGGCTCTTGAAGACCGGCCGGAGAAACAGCTGGGCTGGCTGATTCAGCTAGGAGTGCTGGACGACTCCGACGACGGCCATTTTGAGAGCCTGATGCAGGAGATCACGGAAGAAGCGGCTTCCCTCATCGGAAGAAACCGAAGAGGTGGGCGACAGAATAGGAGTGAATTATCACGGGCTGCGGATGTCGACATTACATTCCTGTATAGAATGAACAAGGGCGGAGCCTTTAGGCGGGTGTGTGGTGAGAGCGACGCGAGGTGCTGCCTAGGCGCGGAGACGGTGGCGCAGCACTTATCAAAAGCGGCCCCTGAAATAAGTGACGCCCCAGCCCCGTCGACAATCCCCCCGATCAACATCCAACCCCAGCCTGGAGAAGAACGCGACCTACTGCGAGGAATCACCGCAGCCGAAGTGTGCGGTCGGCTGAGTCGGGCAAAGGACACTGCACCCGGCCCGGACGGCATCCCTTACAAGTCGTGGCGGTCAATCGATCCGGATGGCATGCTGCTAGCCGCCATATTCAACAGATGCTTCCAGGTGACAAGAGTCCCGGCATCGTGGAAGCATTCAAGGATCGTCCTCCTTCACAAGGGAGGGGAGAAGGGGGACATCGGGAATTGGCGACCAATTGCCCTCAGTCCGACCATTGCCAAAGTCTTCACGGGAATACTGGCGGACCGCATCTCGGCCTGGGCCTATAAGGGGAAGAGGCTTTCCTTCCCCTACCAGAAAGGCTTCGTTCCCGCCACCGAGGGCTGCTTTGAGCACAACTTCATTGCTCAAGCAGCCATAGATACTGCCAAGGGGAAGGGGACTGAGATCGCACTAGCGTGGCTTGACTTGGCGGATGCCTTCGGGTCGATTCCCCACCCCCACATAATCCGTGTACTCGCGGAAATGGGGATGCCAAAGCAGCTGCTGGACCTCATCTCCGACCTGTACACTGGGGCAACGGCTTCGGTCGTCGTGGAGCGGGGCGAATCTGAGCCATTTCCAATTAGGTGTGGGGTGCGGCAGGGAGACCCTCTGTCTCCCCTGCTTTTTAACCTGGCCTTGGAACCCCTGATCAGGTCGGTCCTCGCCCAGCGAGCCCTCGCCGCCTATCCCCTCGGTCCCACATCTGTATGCCTGCTGGCATATGCCGATGATCTGCTGCTCGTCGCCAGAGACTCGGGATCGCTGAGGGCACTGCTGCACATAGTCAAGCAGTCAGCGGACTGGTGTGGCCTCCGCTTCAACGCCAAGAAATGCGCCTCCCTGCACCTGGACTTCAGGGGTGGACGCCAGGGTGTCAGAGACACGGCCTTCTCCATCCAGGGAGGTGACATGAAGCGGCTGGGGGAGGGGGAATCCTACAAATACCTGGGATCCCCTATTGGTCTCAGGGCAGGAGACCAACTGGGTGACCTGCTGGCCAAACTGCGGAAGGATCTCGACTCGGTGGGGAGTAGCGAGCTGGCGCCTTGGCAGAAGATAGATGCTCTGCATACTTTCCTTTTGCCGAGGCTCCACTTCCCGCTGCGAGTCACGGCCACCACGAAAAAGTCACTTGCCCGCACCGACACCGTGGTCTATGGGGCAGTGAAGGAGTGGCTATACCTTCCACAGAGGGCCAGCAGGGAAATAATCCACCTCCCCTCACACCTTGGCGGCGGGGGTTACACACCACTCCCAGTACTCAAGGACTGTCTTGTCGTGACGCAGGCGTTCCGCATGCTAACGTGCAAGGACCCATTCGTCCGCAAGACAGCCTGGTACTCCCTACAGGAGGCGGTCCACCAGAGACTGGGGAAAATCGGAGCGCCGCCTGAGAAGAGGGTGTTATGCGGATACCTGTCCGGGGACGCTGAGATTACGGCAGGGTCCACGGCCGGGGCCACGGCATCCCTATGGTCCCGCGCGAGGAGAGCCACCCGGGACCTTCAAAGGCTGTGCGGGCTGCGATGGGAGTGGAGCGTCTTCCGCCACGATATCTCCCTGCGGCTGAGCAATCCGACGCCCCACTCGGAGACCCTCATCATCCCCTCGACATCCCGCCACAGAGCGTGCGGCTTGATCCGTAGGGCGATCGGGGAAGCCTACCGGCGAAGGCTGGTGGCGAAGAAGGACCAGGGGAAGGCGATGGAAGCTGTCACCAACTCCTGGGACAGCAGCCACTTCTTGTCCACTGGCCGCTTCACCCGTTTCTGCGACTGGCGCTTCATCCACCGAGCCCGCCTAAACGTACTTCCGCTGAACGGCGCACGCAGAGGTGTGCTGAATGCCAGCAGGAAGTGCAGGAGGTGCCGCACCGAGGATGAAACCCTGCCGCACGTCCTCAACCACTGTGCGAGCCACTCTGCTGCGTGGAAACGGAGACACGACGAGATCTTGTCGCTCCTACGGGACGCACTGCCTCCCAAGTGGAAGGCCAGGGTGGACCAAAAGGTGGAGGGTGACCACTCTCGCCTGCGACCTGATCTCGTCGTGACTGAGGTGCCCGGCGGGACGGTGCACATCATCGATGTCACTGTCCCGTTCGAGAACCGACTGGAGGCGTTGCACGCAGCCAGGGCGGCCAAAATGGCCAAGTACGACGATCTGGCCGCGAGACTCCGCTGCCGCCTCCAGTTTAAGCAGGAGGTTCACCTGGGCGCTCTCGTCGTTGGTTCCCTCGGCAGCTGGGACAAGGAGAACGAGCGAATCCTGTCCCGACTGCGAATCCACCGGGGTCGCGTCGCCACGCTGCGGAAGAAGATGGTCTCCGCGGCTGTGAAATGGTCGCGGGACATCTATTGTGAGCACGTTTCCGGGCAAAGGCAGTACGACTGCGACGTGGCCACAACGACTGACGCCGATTGTCTTGTTTGAATATAATATTGTTTTTGTATGCATATTTATTGTCTGTTCCTCATGTCCTCCGTATGGAGGGTGAAATGAGGTATGTATTTCTGGCTAAGCATGCTAGGTTTTATACAAAATATTTATTATTAATAAATGTTATTAAAGATTTCCGTGGAGGCGTCCCTAATGTCTTAAAGACAATTTTTGACTGTGCCCATCATTTGGGCCAAATATAAGGTAACCACAACGGCCATTGAAGCCATTACGAATAGACTAATAAAATAGTGTGCGTGTCTGACCTTCGACTCTCGGGGCCGCTCGTCTTACATTTGATAATTTTTACGGGTGGTGACCTAGATAGCGTTAGCGAATAAAAACAGATATGCACAAAAAGGAAACTCACACGTATTCCGAATTTTCGGTAGCGGTGCCACCTTTCTTAAGGTAGAGAAGGAACAGTTTCTGAAGCAGAAGAACCGCAAATCAGCCATGAAATAGTAGAAAATGAAACGCCAATGTTACCAGAAGATCCCTTGGATCAAAGAGAGGAAAGTATAAAATGAAAAATTCAGTCATCGAAGAACAGCAGAAGGGATATAAATAATTATAATTAGCTATCAGCCAAATTATATCAGGAAAACTTGAATAATAGGCCCATCTAAAGAAGTGCAAGACAACCTATCACAACGAAACGTTGAAGAACTCTGTATAATTGAAAGAAGCAATTCAAACGAACGTCCATCAAAAAGCAAGACCATTTAATGAATTTCTCGAGTAAAATGGAGCAAAAGAACGGAGACATGTGGGGAAACTTTAGAAATGGATATAAATGAGCCGCAGGATGCTGGGAGATCAATACACTTTGGATTAAAACTATAACAACTACCTTAAACTGAGATTACAATTTGATGCTGCAGAGTAATAAGAGAGAAATGCCATTGGGTTAGATGAAATTAAGTGGTACTAAAACGCGCGCAAAAATTATACTGAACATTTTATTTCAAATAATTTCTTGCATTTATGTGAAAGGACAAATGCCCATATATTTGAAAAAAAAACGCTTAGTTGACTCATAACGAAGGACATGAGAAAAAATTCTTGCAAATATTTATAGAAAGTAGCCTTAATCAGCACGTGGATAAGAATTGATTATGAAGAATGTAACAAAAGATGGAAGAACACGAGGAATGGAAATGACTGATAAGATATAAAATAAATATTATAAATTGACAGAGAAAACATGAACGCAATGATATAATGTGCATCAAAATTTATTAAACACTGATATTTATATATTTTTTATCTCATTTACAGTTCAATATTTTATAGCTCGCGCCGTGTACCAAACATGCATAAAATATATCATATAGTTATCGTATGATATAACCTCTGCTTGAAGTACTACTAAATTGCGTGAATATGATTTCAACATTATCACTGTACATAGATCTGAAATGACAGATAGTAAATTGCTTGGCCTTGCTGGATAGATACTATGGAAAACTTCAACAAATCAACGAAATCATATCAACATGTAAATCAAAACGATTATTTTACGGGCGAAATACGATGTTTTTGGTTCATCAAGCCAAGCGAAACTTTCGAAATAAACAAATATTTTTTGTTTCATATTTATATATACACATCAAAAACCCAATTTGCAATATTTCTCCATGCTAGTTTTATTCACCCTTTAAATTTCATATTTTAAGAGTTTATGTATTTTCTCCAAGGCAAATATTACACTAATGCCTTAAATTATATGAATGCATCACTAGCGTTTTACGTTGAAATACCTGATCTCTATGAAAACAATGAAAGCCAATTCTATGATCTAAAACAATTTTGCGATCGTTACTTATTTAACCAGTACCTCTTAGTAGAAACTGTTACAGACACAGTCTAACAATCAAATAAAGCTTTGGGTTGCCCTATTAATACATGGAAACGGATAGAGCAAATCAAGAGAGCATTTTTTTATCATCGCTAAAATTTTTGCGACTGTTTGGTCCGAGTTTAAATGACCAGTTCCGGATTTTAAAGGCATGAAAATGGCTCCCAAGTACTCTTCGACCTATCGCAGCTTCTAAACTCTTACCGAAGAAATATCTCCCAATAGGACCCCAGAGGCACGCCTTTAAAGCTATCCAATACCTCTTTTTGCACCCTATCGGCGGGGATGCAGCAACGCCGGTCGTAAAACCAGGGGCGAAACGAACGAGGGTCCTTCCCCTCCACCCCTCCCCGATCGAGATGCTCGGGGAGGAGAGGAGTATCCCGATTTGCCGAAACCATTGACAGCCTGAGGGGGAGGACGGAGCACGGAAATAGATAGGATTTTGACCCGCCCGTAAACTTCAGTCTCGGAACGACTTGTGTACTCGAGCTTATTTTTTCAATAACCCCCCCGGGAATAACTCCAGCCAAATTATAAATCTTTGGGTGAATAGAGACAAAAATTACACGAGACATTATCGACGAGAATGCCTCGGGATTCTTTAAAAAAAAAGTCTGAGTAGTCTTGCGACTGCGATCACTGCGATCCTCTCTGGTGCTGACAGCAATGCCAAAGGTTTTCGTAACGCAGCGTGAGACGCTTTGACACATTTAACTTTTCATAACTTTACGATAAATAAGTACCTATGCTGTTTCACTATTATTCTAGTGTCAATGCTGCCCTTGCTTTAGCGGGTTGTGAATTTAAACATGAGGTTACTTTATATATAGACCGGAAAGAGCGCTTGCTTCAATCAACAACAATCGATTATCACTGATTACCTCCTGGAATCATAATTATTTGTGTATCGCTAATGACCGCGGAAAACATTTTCAGGCCGTGATTAGTAATTCAAAATTGAAAATTGCTTTGCGGATTTTAAATTAATTTTCCTGTTTAAAATTAATATTATTAATCAGACAGATTGGTCTCGTAGCCATTAATTACTTTTTATGGTATTCATATGGTACTCGCCCCATGATTACTATCATTATTCTTACGCTATAATACTAGAAAAACATTTAAACCGATTCCACTATCTAATCAGGCGGTGAATTGTTTAATAATGGTGGCTTATTAAGTCGGTCATTGCTTTTGGTCGTTTCAAGTGAATAATACAAATGGTAGGTACCATCTTTTATTTCAAAATGTTAATAACGTTGGTGTAAGTTGGTCACTGTTTTGGTTGTTTCAAGTGAACAGTACAATTTTACAGGGCATCACGAACATAAAAAAGCGTTAAATTGAAGATACACGAAGTTGTATGTTTGCAGCTCCTGAAGTTAATTTATTTTTAAAAAATTATGTGGATAGTAGAGGGAAATGGAGATAATATTTGCACTGGAAAAATGAGTCACTTGAAAGGAGGAAATTAATAACAGGGGCACTTATTAAAGTTATAAAGAAAAGTCTGGTAAAAGCGCTCCGCTTTTACCAGACTTTACCGTAGCGTCCTTAAACCTGGCATTTGATTTAAGAGGATGAGCGTGGATTAGAGGCTTTCCAGATTTAAGTATGGGTAAGAATGAAGAAAAGAAGTTGGATAAAGAACACGACGACGAAAGACGAAGTTTCGCAAAAGGTAGGGAAAGAGAGGAAATTCCAACGGAATATTTGAAAAGGGCAGAAAAGGTGGATGGCAGTGGTTACTAATAGGAAGAGGGATTCCGAAGAACGTAATACAAGTAGTAGAGATGATGCAATGCACTGGGAACAACTAGGAAGAGAATAGGCTTTTAGGCTGTCCCAAAGACGTCGTGAGTACGAAGGACTGAGGACGGAAATAATGGTCAGATAATGTTTATGGTTGTAAGTGCTCAGGAGGCCCTGACTTACCATTACCATGAGATAATGATTATGAATGTTCAAAACCTAAATTTAATCGGTTGGCTAACTTCAATAACGGAATAGGAAAACAATGTGAAATTTTTAATCACACAATTAGTGCGTTTCAATTCGTAAAAATTAAGGGTTTTACGTTCAACTTTGTAAGCAGAGAAATATTTTTGCGCGACAGATATATCCTGCGGTAAAATGCAACTTGAATTTTAACGTTATTAATTATGCGTTATCGTCAAGGCCACTGCGGTAATAAAGAAACACATAGCAACCTTTGCGCAGACGGTCGTTTGATCATACACGTACAGGAATTTGGTATGTTCGCAGATTAACTAGTGTCAGAAAACATAGAATGCGAGATCTCGTATATCTATGTGAGTGACACGAAAGCACTAGAAAAGTAAGTGATTTTTTAACCGAACCTTTCGAATTTATCCGTGATGATTTCATTAAGTTTTTTTATGGCTAACGATATGCCTGCTTGACGAAGAGTCATGAATGCCTGTAATGGCTCATTATAACTAGAAATTAGTTAATGAAAAAGGAATAATCACAATCAAGTATTTTAGGATCAATGAAGGGATGAACCAGGCCATTACGCTCGTACTCATCGATCAAAATTCCAATTCCACTTACATGTTTTTCCGACTTCAAAAGGGAATTTAATTGCGGCCTCTCAAAGTTGAATAAATTAAAGGAGCTAATCTATGCTGAACTCGCTAAAGATAAGTTTCTGGAACGATAAAAGAGAAGAAGAAACTCTTTCCATGAAAATAAAACTCTGTTCCTAAGAAATATTTTATGAAAACATTGATATTCAAACAACCTGAAGCGAGGAACTTGTTAATTTAGAATAAGATAATGAAAAACGAATGAGAGGCTTCATCTCTGGTGATGGGCGTTTCCGAATTGAAAGCTCATGGCAAATATCCTCTGCATAAACAAAACCTATACTGTTTTTCTTCCAGCTGCTCATTTTGAATCACAACCCTGATCAATTTTCATTTAATTAGAAGTTTATTTGACACTTTAACCTTGACAGAAAAACATAATTATAGATGTTTAATATCTCAAAGTAAAATGCAAGAAACTGCTCTTTTATATCTAATCCATTGCTCAATAGGACTAGAGTAACCCATTTCTACACCTACCATCATAGTAATCGCTCGCGAAAACACACATGAAACAAGCATTGAAGAACTTAACATTTCATATCTAATCCTGCAACTACGAACGTAGAGCGAAGCAAATTTGGCTCAAGCGTAGGAGAATGGATATTCAGGACATGTAACTCGGAGCGACGCCCATTCCTAACACCCACCTTGTTAATTTCTACGGAGTTGTTCTGACAAAAAGAAATCACTGAGACATTAATAAGCGTGCTGTTCCTGTTGTCCCAAGCACCCCAATGTGCTTATTACTTTCCCTCATGTAAGACCTAACCACAAATCTAGAACTAGAATTGCTTCTGAGTAGGATATCGAGAAACGGAATGTTCACGAGTAGTTTCATTTAAATTGGGAAACTTCCTTATTAGATTTCATCCAGATGAACTTCTGACTGCCCCGCGGTTATGATTACTGTCCACAACTAACTTAAAGAACCCAGCCTCCGTTCCAACTACGTTCCCAAGTTTTCCAGGAGAAATAATTCGATTTCCATTCATTATGAAGAGGCCCTCCCCGCGAATGGCACAGACACCGTGTTCAGTGCACCGGTAATTAAAATCCATAATAGCAATCCATGCGAGTGATCGCTCTAATTTCTAATTAAAGGTTCCCGATGCCTGCGTGCTCAATAACAACACCAGTTCGCATCCATTTTTGGGAATTGGGTGTTTGTTCGCCATTGTTTGGGTTTCACAGTTTGAGAGGCGACAAGATTGAAGTCCTTCCCCATCGTCAAATATTAGTCAAGGGGAGAAGGCGATATTGACTTGCAAGGGACTTGCGACTAGATATAGAAGCAGTGTCGTAACTACATTCGCATAATGGATATTTTTCATCAAAAACCTCAGGGAAATGAATGAGGAAAAGGGATGAAACCGGGGTTATCTAAATGTGAACATGCATACATATATGGAGAGACTTACAAGGAAACATGACTCCAGCGACAAAATGTCCACTACCAGTCTTCCAGAAATTTTTGAACATTTTTAAACATAATGGTAGCAAATATTCAATTGTTCCCGGCCCAACCTTGTGGAAATTCATTTTAATTAAATGAAGAATACAATGTATCTTTCCACTGTCCACTGTCCACTTCAGGACAGTGGAAAGATACATTGTATTCTTCATTTAATTATAAAGGTAGCAGGCTGATAATTATGAAGGCAACATTTTATTGATACTCGGGAGTAGATATCTCTCGCAAAGGTTTAAAATAATATTGACAAAATATAAAAGAAGTTTCATTAACGATATCATAACTCATCTAAAACAGTATCTTAAATTAGAATTAAAAATTTAATATAATCGGCAGTGTTTCATCATTGCTAGGTTATTCAATTAATTTCAAGCAGGCACGCTATACTGTGTTAAAATTATGTGCACCGCTGGCGAACATGTGTGGTGCGTCCCGCTAACAACAAGATCAATCATAAATTTTGACAATAGTTACTCTTGATGACAAATGCCATCTCCATAATTTTTCAGCGTAGAAATGTAAATATATAGTCATTAGTATTGAACTGACAAGGCATTCCGCCTCTTCATCTGGGGTGCACTATTTGTGTACTTTCTATTTCTATTTGGAACACTTTTTATTTTAATTTTTTCTATTACATGAGACAAAGCGAAAACCAGTCAACGGTCTCATCGACGAAGTACAAGCATTTCTTACCACCTTCAACTTCGAAAATCTGCTTCTTTCTTCTGCAACCGCCGGTTTCTCTTCAACCTTTTGATTTTCGACTGCTCAAAGTCTTTCCCCGCATAAACTATAAAAATCAAAAACACTGCTTTTCAAAGCTCAAGAATTTCTACTTACCATAAAATCCAAAATAACAATAGAGACCAGGTGCAATTAACGCTCTGGTCCACGTCAACCTCAATTTTAACAGCATGCTCCTACTCTTTTACCGCTTCACGGGATGGGCCCTGATAGCTAAATATGGATTTATTTGTTTTTCAACGGTCAGGGTACGGTTGTTGTAGATTTCTCTCACTCCTTGAGCAAATTTCGGACCTTTCTAGGCACCGATAGGTGACGATGAAGTAGAATTGTCATAGAAATGCAATAGCAGATCGCATCTCTTCTTGAACTTAAATTAAGCCTCGAAGAAGCTACGGGTTTTGCTTGCCTTAAAATCATGCATGCGCAACGATCTGTGAAATGGGGACATTTGGTAAGCAATAATAAACATCTATCTAACTTCGATTTTGCTAGCTCATACCATTTTCTCTGACCTACAATGTGAATACCCCTTTACCTTTATTCCAGTCAGTTCACTATGTATATCACGTTTTAGTATGCCCTAATATTCGCTTTTGAATACTTCCTTGAGTTCTTAGCTGTTTTGTTTCGATCATTCGAATCGCACGACAATCACGGGGAAATAATTTTGAAATGATAACTAATCCTGCACATAAAGCTATACTAAACGAGTGATTTTTTTCAGGTTTTTATTATCACATTTCCATTTCTACGTATCAAGGACGAAGCCTAACAATCATCAAATTATTATAAAATAAACTGTACGTCCAACCTCATCGGAGTAGACAAAAACTTCCAAGACCAGAGAGGAAATTCCGTCAAGTTACTCTCTATTTTCAAGAAACATTCGCCATTGAAATTGATGGTGTACTGGTATCCGAAGATTTTAAAAAAATCCCTGTTAACCCTTGCCCGACTTGTAAAACACTTCTCCCCGTATACTTCAAGGGACGGTGACGACGAGGGTAACGTCCGAGAGTGATGGATGGATTCTGAATATCGCGCAGAGTGGAAAACGTGACCGAGGCGGTTGCTTCGAAATCGAAGTGTGCAGACATTTGATCGCCGGATAAACAACCACCCCTCCGAAGACTATGAAACCGACATGATACGAAGCGAGGCGAACAGCAGGCGGCGTTTCTGGGACCGCCGAAAACATACGAACGAGTTGAGAGGGCAGTGACAAAAATATAACATCAATCTTGATCCCGCCACCCCACCCCGGAAAAGTTTGGAGGGAAAGAAGGGAAGGAGAGGAGAACAGGGCCAGATGGCTTGGCAGGGTGTAGATGTAACTTCTTAAATGAATATTTGGTAATTGGGGTAGGGAATGGAGTTTAAAATAAAATGAACGGTTGAGATGCGTCTTCGGGGTAGGTACCTACTCTCGAGGAAACGACCACAGTATCTCAGAGATCCATTTTTTAACGGGAAGAAATGTTGCACGTGGATGCATTTCTAAAATAGGACGGAGGGACATGTGCTCGCATTTATTTTTGAGACTGAGATGAGACTTCAGAATATGGGGACGGTTTGTCCTTCCTCCGAGTAGCCCTGGGGATTTTTCCCAGAGGAAATTTTACGGAGTATATGGGTTTTCTGCTCGACGATACTTTTGATTTTCTCTCGCATGGACACAAAAAAAATATTTTCTTTCAGATTTCCAGAGGGAGCAATTCCTTTAAGAAATAAAGGGTTTTAAGAAATACAACCGAATAAAAAGTCTTGTTACTCTTTCGCGACATTCTAAATGAAAAGAGGGACGATGAGAATCTTGTTATAAATCCGAATATCAAGATAATATTATTCCTGCGAAAGTCGTAACAACTTTCCGCAATACCAATGCAATTTTTTTTATATCCATCCAATGTTATGTATGAATATCAGGCGGGAAGGAATATCCGAATGGAGTTTTATATTCTCATTTTTAATTTTTAAAAAGCCAAAAGAATTAAACATAAAAAAAGATATGGAAAGGAACGCTCGAGAAGGTTTTTTTTTAGATGTACATGACATCTATTTTGTACGAAAAACGAGGTAGGTTCATGGGATAACTCTCACCAAAATTCGCTAAAACATGACTAAAAATCGACAGTCACAGACAAATAGCGCTCCCAGATGATATTTAAGGTACGTACGCCGAGTATAAGACTCCACTTTCTGAGTTCTTAGTAGCTTGAAATAGAATAATTAAAATAATTAAAGCAGCAGAAATATTGACCATATATTCAACTGCATGGTGCAGTATTGGAGGTTTTGGAATGGTCTCGTTTATTACGTGAAAACATAAAAAATGTGAAAAATTGAAAATCGGGGTAATAAAAAAGTGATCCTAATATGAAACACTTTATCTTCTTGAAATTTATTTTTTTAAGAAAGAGAACACATAAAGTGAGCAACAGTTGTCTCAGAAACTCATGAACCTAATTGGTAACATAAAGTCCATGCATCCACTCTTTTATCTTAAGAATAGAGACAAGAGCGGATTAAACATTCGGGATCATCGTTGCTTTACTCGATGAATGAGTTGTCATATGTTAATGGTTATGCCATTTCTTCATCTTCGCAGCATTCATACATTCGTGTTCCGTCTCTTCAAATTCCATCATCATTTTCTTCTAAAGAGGGAGCCTTGTCGTTGCAGCCATGTGTCTCTCTGCATTGCTGTTCTTTTCAAATCCTTATATGTTGCAACTCTCACAGTACTTTTTATGTCATCCAGAAACTTCATCCATGGCCTCCATCTTCCTTGTTTTTCCTAGCGCCTTTCCTTCCATTACATTTTCCAGGAAGTAGTTATGCCACAGAACATGTCCACCAAATTTAAAGTTCCTTTTCTCAATTCCTTTCATTAAATTCCTTTCCTTTTTAATTTCTATCAATACATATTTCTATGTTTCTTTTCTTGTCTATCCATCTTGTTCTTGTTACCCTTCTCCAAATCCACATTTCCATTGCTGCCCTCAATAAACGTTTCTGCGAAAGATTTTCTGATTTCCAATTTCATGTGTTTGCTTCCTAAAAGATTCTTTTTATTTTTATATTCAATGAAACACCCAATTTTTCCAATATGAGACATTCCTAGAGGGTATCTCTTATTGGGAACACCAAAAGGTATCATATTAGGAGCACAAACACATGTGACGGAACTTTTAAAGTTAGACTGGGAAAGTTCACTCGAAATATTCAACTCTTTTATAAATAAGGCCGTTTAGAGTAGACTCCAAGGAAAGAATATAAAAATAAGGTCAACTAAATTTTATAGCAAGAAAATTGTTGAAAACAGGACGAAAACTTTTCCTTGAAAATGAATAATCACGCTTTGAAAAACGTATGTACTTAGCCGAGTCTTAGAAGCCCCTCAGATAATGTTAACGAATACACTCGGTTATTTTCGTTAAATGTCGAGGGGTTGCAAGTATAGCACCTAACAAAGAGGCACCAATGAATCTCATATTCGGCTTTTACCCTACTAAATATATCTTTAAGGCCGTTTAGAGTAGACTCCAAGGAAAGAATATAAAAATAAGGTCAACTAAATTTTATAGCAAGAAAATTGTTGAAAACAGGACGAAAACTTTTCCTTGAAAATGAATAATCACGCTTTGAAAAACGTATGTACTTAGCCGAGTCTTAGAAGCCCCTCAGATAATGTTAACGAATACACTCGGTTATTTTCGTTAAATGTCGAGGGGTTGCAAGTATAGCACCTAACAAAGAGGCACCAATGAATCTCATATTCGGCTTTTACCCTACTAAATATATCTCACGTTCCCTCCTGAGTGCGGGTAAAGAATGTCTTCCAAGGAAAATTAAAACTCTTAAACTGGTTAATTAGCATGATATTCGTGCATTTGTTCGTTAGGTATAAAGGTTGCACAAAATAATTATTTTATATTGTCTCTTCCACATAATGAGTAGCACACCAATCTGAGCATATTTTATTTATTTTGATAAGTCTGAAATAGACGTGTGGCATTGAGAATAAATAAAAGATTACGTATCTACCATTTTATTTATATATAATGCTATTATAATCATGCATCAGAAGAATAATGGGAAAATTACAGTTACCCGCCATGCACATCTACGAAAGGAAGGAAACTGTGCCGTAAATGTGATGCATCACTTTCAAAATAACTGTTTTGAAAATTATTTCTCCTGTTATATCACGGAGAAAAAATATATTTATCTTCACATCCATATTAATAAGCTTTTATCAAATTTCCACTTTCTTCAAGAGTCCTATGCAATTGTATTATATTTTCCTTTGCTATTTTTACTATTTTCTCATCAAAGAGCCCATTACTACTTCCATCGCCATTCCAGTAACCAACTCTAAGCTTAGCCAAGCTTGGTAAGGGTGGGACTTCTTTGATTAATATGTCGAATTCACGGATTTATGTAGGCCAGGTCATCAGACCTTGAGTCACCATTCAGTTTCTCAAATTTCAGTGGCAATAGTCTCACTACTCAGATTTAAAATTAGGTTTTCCCAAAGGTATCACTCGGTATTCGATCCGCGAACCATTTGGTCAGTTGCCGAACTCTCTACGCGTAAGACTAACAAATTACTAATTTAGATCAATTGATTCAAGTCAGTGGCTGTTTTCACTAAGAATATTTTTAAAACTGGAAAGCCTGGTGTTGTTTGCAAACACATGAATCTTTAATAGGTCCTTGACAGTAATATTTTAACCAATGCCCTTCGTTGGTGCTTTTTTTACAAGGATAGAGTTAGTAATCGTAAAATTTTAAAAATTCATGTATTTTACTTTCGATTAATTATTTTCAGTGCATTCAAAACAATCAATATAAATAAATTTTTGGATGAAAAATATTTTATCCCATTACCATTAAAAGCGAGAAATCGGGAACAATCAGTAGGTATATAGATTTTAAAATTCAACGTATTGTGAAAACGGTAATTTTTCTTTTTATTTTTTCTTCGGTTAATTTCAGCCTCGGATCTAAGATTAAATAGTTTATGTGACCAGTCATAAAAAACAACACGGGTAAAAAGATTGCCGGCTGTGCACGCATGCACACACACCGAGGGATAGTTCTCAATGTCAAATGGAAATTAAAATATGATTATATGAACAGTGTGAAATAATTCTCATGCCATTGAATGCATCAATTATTATTCACTAAAATAAAAGTACGTAAAATTTCTTAAATACGACAAGTGCCCCGGGCAAGAAGTTCTTTACTCTTATCATAGGCACTTAAATGTTACGAATCGTTGTCTATAAGTTAACTCAGGGTCATGATCAGGTTCTATAGAATAAAATGATTTTTAATTAGGGAGGTGTCTATAATTAAATTGCTATACAAATTTTAAAAGGCTCCAATAAAACACCATTTTATCGTCGAAATCCTACATCTACTCGCATCCTCAACAGAAAATAACATCCAGGATGACTTTCCAAAAAATTTCAAAATATATTTTAGATAAAGACAACGACAATATATCTTCCTGGTCAGTTTTAAAAACTTTGACGATTTCATTCATTCGGTGAACATGCACACGTGTATAACTTAGAGTGTTGAAACCAAGAAAAAACACTTTGGACTAATGAATTCGCAATTGTTCTTATTTTTTCCCCTTCATGCCAGAGAGAAGCGTTGAAATGCTTATTTCTGAAGTTCAGTAGTCATCAAAACTCCATACTCATATCCTGAAAAGAAGCATGATCTCCGGATGGAATAATTTAATCGAAAATATCCCAAAATCCGCGTAGACGAGCAAAACGGCAGAGGATTCAAGCAACTGATGATCTTAATGATGATTGGGTATTATTAGGAGAAGCGCAAATGAAACTCATCGGAGGGAAGTAGCTGGGTGTAGCAGTAGCGGAGACCTAAACCGAAAAAAAGGAAACTGTCTCTGCGCGCTTAGGGGAAATGGGGAGGATAGTAATGGGGAGGGAAAAGGGAGCCGAATAAGGAAGAGGGAAATCAATCAGCGCCTATTAAAAGTAATCCCCACTGATCTGGGCGAAAATTTGGCAAACGATGAGGTCCGCGGAATTACCACCGGGGACGACGAACCCTACCGCCCGATGGAAATTTACCTCTCTCTCCGTTAAAATTCTCGAGCAAGCGTTATCTCTTCCCCCTGTCCCTCTCATTCTGTTTCTCACCCTTTCCCTCTCTTCTCCTCTCCCATTTCCCTCGGCTTCCTCAGATTTTTTCCCCACTACGCCGAGAATGACATTAAAGTAAGGCTCTCCAGCTCCAGCTGAAGAGACGTCGAGACTCCTGTGGAACCCCCTTTTGGAGCGTTTCCTCACTCAGAGGGAGCGAAGGGGGGGAGGGAGGTGGTGGTTGAGGGGGGACTAATGCAGCCACAAAGGGTACTCGTCGTGGCATGAAAGAGTGTCGTTCTTTTCACTCCACCTCGCTGCTGGCTCTGCCAGGAGAAGCCCTTCACTCCCCCGCGGCGAGCCCACCCGACCCCGCCGGGAGACCTCATCCCCCTAATGATGGGCGCGGCGAGGGAAAGAAACGGAAGGGGTTTCGATAGGGTGCAGAGAGGCGATTCAATCTACCTGGCGTGGCCGTCTCGGAGCACACCCACCCTAATTCCGAAACACGTCGCGGAAAAATGCCCGCGGGCAACGAGACCCGTCACCAATTAAACATTCAAATTCTGTTCCTCAGGGAATAATGCAGCGCACGCCCCCGCTTTGAAAAGAGGAGTGCCAGGCTTATTTGGACCCCATCTTCTCCTCCTCCTCCTCTCTCTCGCGGTTCCTCCGTTTCGTCAAAGTGCTGAAGATCGAGGACTCCAGCTGGAGAGAGAGAGGGAGGGGTCCGCGGTCGGAAATTTGCATAAATATAAGCCGCAGACGCGGAATCCTTTACCCTCCCCCCCCTTCTCTCTCTCTCTCCCACCCGATTCACGTGATTCGAGTGATGAGAATGGGATTCCGTCCCGAGTTTGCCGCGACTTGCATCACTTATTGAGATCCGAGTGAAAATATTCATGGATGAATACATTAGCAGTGGATGTAATTAACTTCCGTGGTTCTCCAATTTCTGATGCTCCGTGAGTAAATCTAATTCCAGATACTCCCCATCTACCGAATCGTTTTCATCATGGCCACTTTTGCTTTTTGATACCCCATCTGCCGCCAGCTGAGATTCCACAGTCTCGAAATTCATCCCCATGTGTGATTCTCCTTCATTAAAAATCTCACGGCTGGACAGATCGCCGTAAAAAAAAGTAACCATGCGCACGTCTTTACGCAGGGGAAAATTCAGGTGGATTGTATTCAGCAAGCATGCTGTATTACTCGAAGGACATTTTTTTTCAACACCGAACGCAAAAGGGTTAGAAAGAACTTTTACTTTCAAGACAAAAAATTGCTCAATGCCATTTCAAATATAATTTTCATCACATGTTCGGGAAATAAAACCGCTCGCAAAATACTATGACCTGAGCGTTCGTATATCCAAAATTTTTCTCCTAAAAGTAAAACATTAATATCTATTCAGATAATTACGAAGATGAACCCTCCGAGGTTATGGCGAGGGTAACATTTAATATAATCATCGATCATACATTCGCACAAAGTATAATTGAACCTAGCAGATAAATCTCTCGCTCTCTTTCTGTCTTAGTGTTGGCATTACTTAAAGCTCAGGGTTTTACTATATGTCTAGGCGTTTTGGCACGCTGAGGCATGGAACTTCAAAAAATCCACTTTAAAAACTGTTTATGTTCTTGTATTGTTGACGCAACTGCACTACTTGGCAACAGAAATTAAACCATGCTCGCTTGCTGTAGATTATGTGTCAACCGGGAGAAAAACTCAAAATTATCTGTATTGCAGAATTAAATTTTTTAAATCATTGATGAGAAATGTAATAGGCTCATGAAATATTGACGATGTTAATCAACGGCAACCAATCACTCTGAGTTCGTTTCAATTAATAATTAAAAACAGCTCATCGCATGCGTAATTTAGCCAAATAATACAACGAGAAATTAAATATATGATAAGCTCACGATTTCCTTGAGTTCGGAGGGAAATTTTCGATTACTTTTCATTGGTACATGCGTCGTTTCATTTGCCTAAGGTAAAGACATCACCATTTTTGAAATTGCCTAGCCATAGAGGAGCGGGCGATCGCCCAAATCTGTTACCTTTGGCATTTTAAAGAATTTTCTTTATATTTCAGAGACAGAAAAAGCGGAGAAATATCGCATTATTGAAAAAATTTGTGAAATAATTCATAACTGAAGGACGCCTTATTAGATGTAACCATTAATTTTGTGTTTAGGACAAGTTTTGGCAGAACGCAATACCTCGGCCCTTCGTAGGCAGGCATCTCACGATGATTTCCCCGACCTTCCTTCCGAACTATCCCGGGAAACGCCAGAGACCTTTCAACGGAGAACACCAATATGTTTGATACCTTAGCTGAGAGGGCCAATGCGATTCAGGTGAACCGAGAGGGGTTGGCGTTCGGAAAGCTAAGGAAAGAGCTGTAACAACGCTCATTGCGGTCATCAAACTGGCAGATGAAAGATTTACGATGAGTGAGGAAGACACGAAACTCTTTTCGGAAACGGCATTCGTCATCTATCACCATACGAACTAGAACCTAGACGATCAGCTAAAATTCTCCAATGGGATGACAACCCATCATGCGGTATTGCACACGGTTATCCGACGGTTAAGTCGCCTGTGTCCAGCGTCCGGACGATATGGTAAGGCGTCGACAAAATCCGTTACCGAACGCCGTCTCGGAGGAGGAATATTTATTTATTTTCTACTCAGGAGCAAATGATGATATAAATAATTTCAACTCTTCCACGAAGAATGGAGACGAGGACTCCCGGTAAATTAATTGAGCGTCGGGTGAAAAATATTTTTAAAAAAACTCAATCAACTCCGCGCTTTCCGAAAATAAAACCACACCCCTCATCCAAGCGGAAACCTCATCCATTCCCCCACCAATCGCGGCGCCAATCACAATTTCAAGATGAATGCTTCCCTCCCGCCTGCCTGCGAGTGCGTGAAACGACCCCTCCCCAGACGATGACGGTTACCACGCCGCCGCGCTGAATGCGAGAGTAATAAGATAAAAAAAGAGAAGAGGAAATCTCCGGCGGAACAGCGGCATCAAGGGAGAGCTCGAATGGAAGGAGGGGGGAGAGTGGGGGGGGTGAGTTGGGGAGGTGAGAACGTTGGGCGTATATCCTCTTAAAAACCTCAGCGACGACCGTGTGCTATTGTTTACGGGCTCAAGCGCTTCCTTGAACCCCACCATGCGAATATCGTTTACGCATTCGATATCTCTCCCACTCCTTCTGCCTTTATATATATATATATATATATATATACCAAACCATCCTTCCCGCATGCACGCTTACCCTTATCAACTCCTTCATCCCTTCATGCCCCCATTTCCATTCCACCCGACATCCCTTTCGCTATCTAACCCGCGATCCCCTTCCCATCCCTCCCGAAAACCCATCCACCCCACACAAACACATAGTCGCAACCCTTATATTCTCTCCCACTTCTCTCTCTCTCTCCCTTCCTATCTCACCTCAAAACCTTTTTCCGCCATCCATCCTCTCGAAGTGGGAAGAGAGTAACTCCTGCGTGAAAGAGAGGGAGAAGAGGAGGAGGGGGAGGGAAGGAAAAGGGAAGGAAAGGGGGAATCTCCCCACCCCCTCAACCTTCCCCTTAAACAACCGAACACCAGCATCCGGCCTTGCGCACCCAGCAACTCCTCCGCCAAGACACTGCGCCGAACTCATATCGATCAAGTGGGGGACGATCCACTCCGAAAAAAAGAGTAAGGCTTTCGGGGGAGGGGGAGAGGAGGGGGGCGTGGCGGGGTGCATGGGTGAGGGGAGGGAAGGGTATGTTCATGGGGGGTTGAGCCAGTTGTGATGTCTGCGGGGTGCGGAGGGTGGGACGGGGGTCGGAGAAAAGGGGCCTCGGGTGTGTGGCACCGAGGGGGTTACGGAGGAGCCGGCCGGGGGAGGGAGGATGGGGGGGCAGAGGAAGAGATGGGGGCAAGGATGGGTGCAAGGGGTATAAGGATCCGGGGGAGGATTAGATTGCGTAAGACTGTAGATTAGAGGGAGGGCGAAGAAGAGAGGCTGCACAGCAGCTAAGGGGCCCCGGCACTCGGCACAGCCAAAGACCCCCGATTCTTTCCCCTCCTTGGACTCCGAAAGTCAACCCGGTTGTTTAAACACCCGCCCTGTGAGGGTGGAATTAAAATAGCAAACATTTATAAATACATAACGTTCTGGTTTAAGGAAAGAGAGGGGGGGTGGAGGACTCAGGGGAGGGGTGGCGGGATGGGATGCGTGGACGGAAGGGAGAAGTAGTGTATCCTTGGAGCGTGGAAGACGCCGGGGCGGGTGGCGTATTCTTCTTTTCCTCTTCAAGCGTGAGGGGAAGGGGGATGGGAGAGAGGTGGATGGTGAGTAGGGTAGAGGACTCTTGGAGGATGGGGCGGTGGGAGTGGGGGGAGAGGGAGAGAGGATGGAGGGAGGGAATCCCGTGAAGAAGGGTTTGGAAGGGCGCTGGAGAAATGGAGACGTGTATAGTCGGGTTGGGACGGGAGAAATGCTGGGGAGCGATGGAAATAATATATTTTCTGACGCGTCGTTTTGTTTACCGGCGAGCAAGGGCTCTTTGTGCACCCTCTCTTCCCTAGTCCTCGTGTGCCAGGGAGTTGTGTGCGACCACATGTTTGATGGGGACAACCCTGGCGGGGCAAGGAGAGACAAACAAGGCTTAAGGATTCCATATTTTTACTCCGCCCCAACTCCCCCTCAGTTTCTTTCTCTCTTTCTCTCTCTCCCTCCTTCTCTCTCCCTTAGACTCTCACCCTTTCACGTATGCACGCTAAATAAAAAAAAGGGAGGACAGAAAACAAACGTGTGGGTGGAGGAAAGAGTTCCGCGTCGGGGGGGAGAGGGGAGCAAACGGGGAAAAACAGACCCATTTTTGTGGGGGCGACGTAGGTGTCGGAAGTAGCTCGCGGATCGCGGAGATTACACATCGCCGGACCCCAGGGGGAAGGGGCGGGGGATATTATTCCACCGCACGGTGACCACTCTCCTGGAGGTGGGGAGGGGGAGAGGGATGAGAGAGAAACGATCGCCTTCTTTCGGTCGACGGTGGGTAAGACCGGTGGGCGGCCGTCGACGAAAAATTGAGCCAATTTCTCAGGTGCAGTCCGCTCGCGCTGTAATAATAAATTAGATGCGACGAGTTTGGGAGAGCCTCGCAATGCGTGCAAACAACTAATGTTTATCCTGCTGATAGAAGTGCTCACACGTGTTGAAATTTCGGGCCACCACGGGAACGTCATAAATTTAAACGGAATTTGGATGCCTTAATCTCTTCTTCCTCGTGGTAATGTGGGAATCATATGGGTCCGCGTGATCTATGGATGGATACGGCCCAGTACGTGTTTGCGGATGGGGCGTCAACACAGAATTCATCAGAGCCTCGGGAAACGTGAAAAATTCAACTAATGTAAAATTTTATGATTTAATATTTTTACTCATATACTTATATTTTACTTATTATTAAAAGCTTGAAAGAATAACAAGAACAATCTCAAACACAACAACCAAGACTTCAGACTCTCATTCTCGTGTGGTAGACAGCACATCTAAAAGGGAATCGAATCCGCGACCATTTGATTAGCAGCTGCCGGCATTGCCTTTCCGAAACCGAGGTCGGCAGATTTATTTCAGAAAGAATGGTATCGTTTGATCTCCGTTTAAGTGCTAAAATATAAAATGCTGTTCACTAATATGTCCAGTCATGTCTGTTTTTAATGAATAAATCGAAGAATTTAAAGGGTTATGTCGATGAGGGGGTGGAGAGGAGAGCGCATGGATCTTGTGCTGCGATGAAACTGTTTCACCAGGATGCCATCAACAGTAAAACAGTGGCTCATCCGTCGCAGCACCTTAAATTCAATTATTACTGCGATTAAAAAGTTTGCAATGTTTGAATATCCACCCAGAGATGGGTCATAAACGATACATTGAATGAAAACTAAAAAAAATATAAACACACTTTAACAAAAGGTTCACGATGAGATATTATGGAACGGAAATAATCAGGAAACCCAAAAAAAGACACTGTTTAGGCGTGATCATTTGAACTTCTACGGAATCGAGATTAAGACGAAACCTCTCAAAAAAGTTTGTTGAAGTGGTCGGAAAGAAAGCAAGCGGGGCTATGAAAGTCAAAGCGAGAGCTCGATCTATCGGGCATATGACGAAATTTGAAATTCGGCCTCATTCGTAATTCATCGATGCGATTTATGGAATAACATTTTTCTAGAAAACTTGGCTTTTAGGGAAGAGAATCGACTACCTGTCGAATATATATGAGTACCTGTTTCATAAGTCGAGCTCCTTCAACTTTAACTTCCATAAGTCATGAAGGAGCTAAAAAAAATATTATTTTCATATATTTGATTCATTTGGTTGATATAGGTAGAATATCACTCAAAATTTTTCGCTGGAAAACAAAACTTGGTGAGATTGCACGGTAAATATTTAATTTCCAATCACGATCTTATAGATTTATTCTTTATTAAACGTTTTAATATTCTGTTTATTGTGGTATTATGTCATGTATTGCATAAACCATAAACACAGTAATCAACTATATTTTGAAAGTAAGGCAATGTGAAACGAATCATTACCAACAACTAAATTAAAATTTTAAACGATTTTTAAAAATTACGGACACTTGCTCCAATATTTCTCCCGTCCTATTGACGCTAAACGACCATTACCTGACTAAAGAATTTTCATTCAAAGTGGCATTGATAAGGTACGTACAACTTGGCGATACTTTCTCATCCGAGCCTGGTACCATTGAATGATTATAAAAAAAGAAGTGTTACACTTAATTGAAATAACATGTCCAAAACACTCTACGCTAATTCATAGAGTTGAAGTCTTTTAAAAATAGTCAAAACCCATTATTGTTTCCCACCTAATTTTCCTCTAGGACCAATAATGCTAAATTAAAGAAAAATCCAACACTAACAGATTTAGGGACTCATTTTCCTGAAAACGAAAAAATTGGCGTCACAATCTAAAATTTTTCCATATGATGCTTCAGGTGATGCTTGTATTCTCCCGCTGAACGTCGCTTGTAGGTATTTAGGGTATACGTACATATGTAGGGCGTGCGTTAAAGGGAATCCCAAAGGAAAAGCCGGGGACGATGGATTGACAAGCCTTTTGCTCATCAAAAGCCGTGACACTTACCTATAAGGACGCTTGGGGAGACAACCTTCACGTGGAGAACGGCATTGCTTGTTACACTAATGTAGAGGACACAAAAAAACTAATCAAAGAACAACAAGGGACTTTTGAAGCGTTGCTCTTGAAATCAGGAAAGTCTGATGGAAGGTTCAAAGAAAAGGAGACGAGGCAGTGGTACGCCAGAAGGGGGAAAGCACAGCGATATGCCGTACGAGTGACAATGAGCATCAGGAATTAAAATGGAAATTTAGAAAAAAACAGACCCTAACATTCTGAGCCTTCTTGACGTACCAAAGCCTATGCGACCAGTTACGTGGCGGAGGAAAAATCGGGAATTAATATTAATGGAGAATTAATGGAAGAAGGAAACAATCGTCAGATGTAAAGTAATAGCTGACGTTGACGATTATCGTAGGACTTTTATATAGGCATGAAACATTTATACATTTCAAAGGTTGATATAGTACCAAAAGGTAAAAAAATCTCATTCTTCATTCAAATTTGTTGATGAGAAAGTTTAAACGGTGACACAAGTAACTGGATGAGATAAAAATATTATTTCATTTTTTCACACGCACTGTGAAATTAATATTATTTTGAGTTCGTATTTGCCATATTTTAACAACGGCCAGTCGTAGCTTACGTTATAAATCATCATAGTCATTAGGATGTATATAATATATGGATAAGTTAACTTTAACTTTTTCTTTAAATTAACAATCACAATAAATATCATCCAAGTTAAATAATATATAGTAAACGGATAATCCGTCAAATTATTATCCAGCTAAACTGCTCGGTATTATGAAGTTAATCTGATTTTCTCACATCTAACTTTGTTTTCATGGCTTGAACTCATCAGATATATCGACCCAAAGTTGGTAAAATAATATTTATGTAAATAACAGCAACATCTACATTATACTAGAAATTATAAATATGTTAACGAGGAGGAAATGATAATTGAAAGACATACTAACGACAAACATGTCATTAGTAGGCAATATAATTCACTGATGAATGGCCATTAATTCACAATATTTCACATGACGATCATTGTGGCCGTAGGATGGTGAGACGCCTTTTGAAATCATGTTCTGTGTCGACACGAAAGGAAATTTCTTCCGGTAAATTTGGAAAATTCGCCATTTTAACGTAAGCGACACCGAACTGATTAGTACTAAAATATTTTTAAATGTGATGGTAATTTTCATTTATAGCCGCCACCTGCTATGAGTTGTTACAATCTACAAATAATAATTTTAAAAGCACCTTACAACTAATTTCATCCGTGAGCGGTATTCAAGATATGATGTATAAATTAACGGAGCCACGCGATATTCTCTTCTCGTTGCTAGGTATTTTTTTTTTCATTCTGTGGCACGTCCTCAGAGATGATTTACCATCTCCCGCCTTAAATGGTATTTCAGCAATGTGGTCGGGCGAAATCTTTGAGTCCGCATGCTCAGAAGAACTCGTATACATTTATTAGCGGTTCGTGGAAAATTACGCCACTTAGCGTGAGGCTCCTGAGAGTAGGATGGATTTCAAATTACAGCTTAATGGAAGTTTCATTTTATTAATGGAATATTTCATTTTTACAAAAAGGTAATCTTCTCAAACTCATTCTCGGCAAATTACGTACCATGCCTCGAAGGTAAAAAGCACGATAATAATAAGGAAAATTAAAAGAAAACAAATTACTAGAAGTGATGCTACTAGAATTTTCTACGAAATTTATCCATATTTAAAATTATCAATATTATTATTATTATTAGGTAATCTACCGGTTAAGGTAGGTTTTTGAATGGACACAGCTACTAAATAAAACATTTTGTGGCTCCTAACAAAACAATAAATCCAGTTTCCTACTCTACATCAGGTCCCTCTTCATCTCTGAGTACTTTGTTCCTCCCTTCATCCCGTCCAACATCCCTATCCTGTTCCTTCCCTTTCCTCGTTTACCCAATATTCTCCCCTCTATTACAGTCTTCAACATCCCATTGCTGGTCAATACCCCCTTCATCCACTTTTCCTGCCTCCATAGGATTTCTCCCAACCAACCCCTCTCTTCGCCCACCATACCAAGTACTTCCTCATTTGTTTTCTTCTCCGTCCATTTCACCTTCTTCATTCTTCTCCACACCCACATTTCAAAAGCCTCCAGTCTACGCCTATCCTCCTGCTTCAAAATTATCAATATATGTAGCGGGATTCCCCAAAATAAAATCCAAGGGCTATAAGTTTAAAAATATAAAAACTTGGAATATTACATCGATACAAGTAAAATAAAACGTTTGGTTAGTAAACGGGCGTAGGTGATTCGTTTTGCATTCTTTTTTTGTTCTTCACGTATGGTGGTTATTCCTTAATTGGATCCGATAACCATTCTTTCCTCATCGTTTTCCCAGATGCTTAAGTAACGAAACCTAGTCCAGACCCGTGAATTTTTGTTAAAGAGGCAGATCAACCAGCATATTTAAGGACAAAGCATCTGGAAAAAGTAAATATTTAATGAATTCATGTATCAAGCTGAGATAGTTTAGAATGTGAGATTTTTGGGGGTCTCTCAGACATGGTAGACACCTATCGTAGCAAATCTTCACCTTTAAAACAAGCTATGAAACTGAAGATTTTTCGATTTGAACTTGCAATTTCGTGTAATTCATTACTACTGAGAACAAAACATCCTTTGCGAAAATCGTTATACTCCAATAACTGCATTGAATTCGATGAAGTATGTTCATTTTTCGTATGCTAAAAATGATAATTTCAGGGACGACAATGTAAACCAGTTTCCACCACCGCGTGAACGCAGAGTTTCCTTTTAATATGTTCCATCAGATCGGATAATCCTTAACGGATGCTTGTGGTAAAAAGAAAGCGAGACAGGATCTCCATTGAATAAGAAATGTGGTCACACTGAGCGAACCGTTAAGAGTCACGCGGATCGACATTTCATCGCGAGAATGCGTTCGCGAGTCCATCTTTACATCCACGACCACTTTCTCTTCCTTCTTTCTAAACGGAAGAATACAGGTGACGCTCGTGAGGAGAACGCTGTCTTGGCATGATTTCTATAGTCTATTGGATCAAACGTTACATGGACATAAAACATCCTTAATCATCCTTTTTGAATGAAACCTAAATTTCTTCCGCGCTAATGGCCAACTTCATCAAGCATCACTCCCCTCTGTCCGTAATATATATCATTTAACAGCAGCACGTGAATCTTATAAAGCTTCGTCATACGAAAGGCATACACGCTGTCGTTTACTCGTTAAAGTATAGAGATACAGTTCGATCTTTCCGCAATTTATTCGCCAACAAAAGTCTTTTAATTTTATGCTGTTCACCGAATATTGCTCTTCGTCATCGGAAAAAAATACCTAGACTTCACAGTCCTTCCATATTTGTCTTATTAAAAGAAAAGTCAATGCCAATCGCGAAATAGCTCAATGCTGGTGAGGCTTTTTTTTTAAATTTGCTCGACGTGACTTCATTCAAATGGTAATCGTTCAAAATGAAAATCATATGTGTGCAAATGCAGAGTAGAAAATTTTCCACTGTAATAACATTTACAATGGCGATTGAAATATTACAAGAACAAAAGATACTTAATCGCATACCCGCTCATTTTTCCGAGGTAGTATCTAGTAGCTGAAAGGTTCGCCGACGGCAAGAGCGTTGACCCAAGGTAATCTTTAAGTTGATACGTTTTTATGAAGAAAAGCGTATCAATTAATAAATATATACATATATATAAATAAAAAATAAATACATTATCATTATATATGTATATGTTTGTATGTATGCATATATATATATATATATATATATATATATATATATATATATATATGTGTGTGTATATATATATATATATGTATATATATATATATATATATATATATATATATATATATATATATATATATATATATATATATATATATATATATATGGGCAACCTCTCTGGGCACCTGCGGCTCCACCCAAGCTATGTGATTTTTCGGGTACCAGATCTTCCTGGGAATCCATAACTGGCCCAGGGAAAGGAACTGGCCCCCCTACCCTGATGTGTGAATTTCATTCATGGGCTTAGTACTGGGTGAACCATGCCATCACCTACCAAACCGACCTTAGATTTGATTACTGTGAGTGTGTATATACATACATACATACATACATATATATATATATATATATATATATATATATATATATATATATATATATATATATATATATATATATATATATATATATATATGTATATGTATATACTATATATTCACACACACGAAAAGTTTGGTGTTCATAGATATAATAGATAAAATTCAGAGAACTTGGTGAGTGAATGTGAAACCTACATGTAAATGAACTCTTTGGCTGCAGTAAGATAGATTATTAACCCTTTCAAAACTTCAAGGTTTTTACCTTTATTTTAGTCATTAATGGTAATTTTTCGTCATAACCACGGTTTTCTGACGGATTGAGGTCAAATTGGCAAAAGTAAAGATTAATCACCCAAAATTGCAGATATTTTTTAGCATTCTTTTGCCGCAGGTAATTTTGTATCACACGTGCAACGGGATGGTGCATAGAGCACAGAAACGAGTATGTTGGAGAGTACGAGAAAAAATGCATTCGGCGAATTACTGTACTTTATAGCAGATGAATTTATAGGGCCATTACATGCAATATGATTTAGTGGAGACCCATAGACGAATCTGAATATGAATTTACGGTACAATGAAATATCGTAACCCGAATTCGAACATGGAATTCGCATTTTCTGCTATCCTCTTGCATTACCTTGGCCAACTCAATCTCAATCATTACTTTAGTCGATTCCAGTGCTTCCAGCTGTTATGGCCTAGATTATGCTCACGTTTGTCTGAAAACTAAGCGCAGTCCTTATCTCATTGGCTGAAGGGAATATTTTATTTCCAACATCCTCGGGAATTCAGGTATTTTCTCCAATTACATGAGAATTCAAGTGGTTCCCTACTTTTTCTCCATTTCTCCGGCCAGGCGGCCGCGTTGTAACAACCTGTTAAATTTGTTTCATAAGATACAAAAGAATAAACGCACATGCTGCACAAGTTGTGTGCTTCGCTGTTTTGCTAGACAAATGAAAAAGGGAAACTCTCGCGTGAATGATGCTCTGGATCCCCACCATGTGCTCCCCCTCCCCACATGCGCTCCACTGCGACATGCCCCTCCCCCACATATACGATTGCGCAGTTAAGAAACGCTCCGTTTTGTGAATATAAGTGAATATGTGGAAGCTCATTATTTACGGGGGCACCATTTACTAAAATACCTAGGCCATCACTGCGCGAATTAGGTAATTCAAAATAGCGCGCTATGACAATATCACGTAGCTGGATCACAGTAGTCTCTCTGTACGACGGGTTTTCAAATTACGAGGCACGTAGCGGGATTCGTGTAACGAATGCCGTAATGTTTCCTTGTTTGGCTGTTTCCGTGTTTGGAGATCCCCGAGTTTAGAGTTTCGAATAAACGAGCCCCGAATGTGTGTATGTGTGTGTGATTTAATCTGATATGAAGGAGAAACATCCTGTGATGTTATGAATCCTCATCCAATTAATGGTTGTTTGTGTGAACATCCGTAGATACGTTGTAACATCATAACAGCACTTTTTTGACAACTCACGAGTCTTTTTGTAACTTTAACACAGGCTGCAGTCTAAATGATTTAATTCGTCTAAAAAAATGTCATTATGTTAACACATTTAATCGTCACAGTTTTACCACGACATTAAGATGTATAAAACTTATTTTTTTATTCATTGCTACACATAAAATTATGACATTTAAGGTTTTCCCCTATGAATCAGATTTCATCCTGTGAAATTGAGGGCTTATTGCTTTCATTCGAAGCATCTACTGAGATGATCTCCTATTGCCTCTTGTAATATCTTGAAAGGTACAGGTTCAGTCCCAAAAATAAGTAGAAAAAATCCGGGGAAAATATTATCGCAGATCAAAACACAAACTAATAAAGTTGTTCAAATTAGAACCCTTGTGCACCAACACACACCTCTGCCAGTTGCGGTACACTTCCTGGACTGCGTCTACGCGATCCTCGCTCAGACACCTCGTCACGGCCTATTTGACGCTATCCATTGTTCCAAAATTGTTGCCTTTCAAGTTCCTTTTTATTTTTGAGAACAAAAAGAAGTCCGACGATGCCACATCGGAGCTGTACACCTGCTGGGACGATATCCAAGAGACCACGCGAGATTGTCGCACGAGCAGTCATCTGAACTTCCGACAGCACTTAGGGGATCATCTGGGCACATACCTTTCTCATGGCAAAATCTTCTCTAATAATGAGATGCACTCTGGTTTTCAGCATATTTCACACTTCTCCTAATATTTTGACACCCAGGCGAAGATCGGAATTGAGCATGTCTTTCAGTTTTTTTTTCATAATTTCGTCGCACTGTGTCATTGACGGACGTCCTCGTCTTCCCCATCCTCTCTACCCTCCCGGAACTTCTTATATCCGAGGAAACCATTCCTTGGGATATTGCCTGGACCATGGTCATTGTCTCCGTACCTGATTTCCCGAGCTTAATGAATAAATTTAATCGCGTATCGTTGCTTCATGCAACGTGGCATCGTCAATTCGTGAGACGACCCTCGAATAAGGGTCCAGTCTAACAGCGATCCGTAAACTGTAACGGCCCGCAGAAAACTGACGCGGGTTGCGCTGCTTTCCCAAGACCTCCCTCCACGTTTTCCGCCACATATTACCCCACTCCAGCCGTCCGTGTTGGTGGGAAAAAGTCATTCTACTTATTTTTTAGACAGACCCTGTGATCAGTGGGAAAATCCCAAATACGCACGTATGAGTAAATGAATGTAGGAAAACATACACGCTCATGTTGGCCAAAGCCAGAATAACTTCAATCAATCCTTGATTTTCGGTATCATTCTAAATTCACATGAGCAGATCGTGAGTTCGCCCAAACCGCGACACATACATTGTGTTGTAATGTTGACGCACTTTGCGAGTTAAATTCGCTCAATCAACCAAACTTTCTTTAAATTGGAATGATTACAACGCGACAATTTTCCAAGAAGTCACTCCAAAATACAAGGGGTAATTTTTCAGCATGAGTAATTTTTTGCGTTGCTAAGTTTCTTAAAATCTCTCAAGGATAAATAATTTTAATATGAAATTTAGATAGTTTAATCAAATTTGATTGATTTCTGAATTTTGACTAGTTTTCTGGAATCCTAGTTGTCCACGCCCCCAAATTGGCAAAAAGAGAAACTTTTTGCAACTAATTTGGCAAAGGTAACATCTTCACAAGTTCTTGAAAAATATGTATGCCTTAATTTTATTATCTCTAAAACCTGGTTAAAAAAAGAGAAATTTTTACGTTTGACTCCGCTTCCATGAAGCCAAAAAGACTTCTTAGGGAAAATCAAGGATCCCCACCTTACACGTTAAATGTTATTCACGTGTATGCATTACGTAGACCAATTAAAGCAAGTAAAATCTTTATCAACACTGAGATTTACCGATATATTTTGAGAAAGAGAGTTTTTAGCGACAGTTCTACGAAATAACCATTAATGTGACACTAAAATAATCTGGGTGGCCTAAAACTGAGAGAACAATCGATAGTCGTCAATGACCCATTTTCATTCATAATTTCATTTCAAAGGTTTTTGATCGAACTGCGAGAAAAATATCAAAAATCTTCAAAAGAAAAAATAATAATGGCGTTTCAACAAAAAAAAACTTCACCGCTTGTTCTTCATAATGTTCTCTTTTGATGAAATTCACCGCATATAGAATCGCGTGGACTTCTTCGAAAATCTAAGATAATTTTTCTTCGGGTTTCTCCCGAAGATAACAGCAGCTCTCTGTCCTCTAACCCCGTTTCTGTCCGACCACACGAGCAACTGGCGGGAAATCGTCATCTTCAAGTCACCCCACCAATCCCCACTCTCGACTGACCTACTCACACGGCTAAATCGATTTCCGCACGCAACCGAAGGAAAAAAAATGAACCAATTGGTTGGCGGTATCCGATAATGCATCGCATCTCCTTCCCGTCCATTGACTTACCATGGAAAGGCTCCCGAAGCAAAGAAACCGAGACCGCAAGCTTCGTGCCACTCACTTTGATGTGATCGAAGTTTTTATTTTTGCCGATGGGACGCATCTGTCGCCTATTTCAGCTTCTTTCCTTCGCCTTGAAGTTAGAGAATTTTTGGCTCCACACGCGGAAAAAGTTTTGAGTGAAATAAGTTGACGACTTCATTCCCTCTTTTATCGAACACATTTCAGACGAAGAAGCCGAAATACAGTTGCTATTTCGACAATAACTACCATATTTAGAAAGTAGTGGGTAGAGTGATCGTCTTCGAACTGAAGATGCAGGGTTCAAATTCGAGTGACCCTGTGTACCCTCATCTTCACCCAAAGTGTGTTATTTTTCGGGTATTAGGTCTCCCTCGGAAACTGCATGCAATAATGGGGAATGGAACAACCCTGACGTGCTTATTGCTCACCCCGTAGGGCATAGAACATAATGAGCCCTAAACCATCTTATTCTAAAAACATTCGAATTTATTTCTGTTATTCAATAATGGATTACATTGATTTTAATTAAGGTTTTCAATAGTCAAAATTGCGTATTCCAAATTAAATCTCCCTATTCAACATTCAGTGAACCAAATTATATATATATATATATATATATATATATATATATATATATATATATATATATATATATATATATATATATATATATATATTTATTTATTTATTTATATTTATATATACACATATATATGTATATATATGTGTGTGTGATTAAATCCTAAGAAATTTATTTGGCACATCCCAAAAATGTATTGCACACGGAGAAAATGTGTGGCGCTCTTTTGATGTGAGCTTAAGTCTTGAACCCGTTTCACCTGTAAAAATATTAGTGACTATTGGTCACCGAGCCCAAATAGATTTAGTAACAAAATTACTTTAAAATTACGAAAAATGAATGGTAAGTTCTGAATTGGATTTTTCAACTATGATCAAAAATATGAAAATGATAAAATTACATAGAATGTTATTAGCAAACAGGATTTCACATATTAATGCATACACAAACATTGAATTCACGCACCATGTGAAATGTGCAAATATGTAAAATTGTCATAAAATATGTAGCTTCTCATTCGCGAGCGTATTTTGTTCTGGGCACTTCAAGGCAAGGCATGAAAGAAATCTAGAGACTTCTCTTTTGGGTGGTGAAGAAATATTTTTCAAGTAATAAATGTCGACCATTTCCCCAATAAATTAGCCCATTCACTTAAAAATTGTCGCTATGCAACATTTTAGCCATAAAGTTCACCATGTTATGACTATGTTACCCAGTGAATAATCCTATGCGCAAAACATTCAAGAAATGTTTTTCATGGACTATTATTAGCTGTACCGATTAATGCAGTAGAATTTAAAAATTAACCTTTGAAATGGCGCACATAGACAATTTATAATCTAGTCTGCAGAATTAGTTTTCAAAAATGTTCTTGGAACATTCATGTCGAATAGTTCCCGTGAATCACGAAAGCCTTTGTTGTGCTAAAATATCTGTACCTTAATTCCCTATTTGATAGTGAGTAATTATTCCGCTGCTTCACTTCTTACGAACGTTTTATCATTACAAAGTCTTTCATTATGACCGTCTGTACGTAACATAACTAGAGCAGTCATCTCTGCCTTAAAAAATTGTGAACTCCTCTTGCTTTCTACGTGCAGTCACGGTGCAGGGTCTAAAACCGGGAAGCGGGATATTTTTAAGTCAAAACCTTTTTTCCTTGAAAGTTCATATATCTCTGTACCAATTTTTCCAATCTCTGATGCAATTTGCATCAATTTGGGGTATCAGCTGCCGACAATTAAAGAATCTTTGCCTGCGTCCTTTACCCAGGATTTGCGCAAGACAACTGTTTTTAACGCATTTGTCAAATGTTCTCGTGGGATTATTTTAGATGGTTTATGGTTTAAGATGGCATGAATGAGTAGAAGTATCTCCATACTAATATTCCTCACCGGGAAACAGTAACGATGTCATGTGGGATCCCATCAATTACTAGTGCTCCTACATCAATTGGAAGTGAAGAAAAAACTCGATTAAATTATTTTCAAACAATTGAACGGTTACTTGAACTACCTAAATTCAATCCTCATGAAGTTTCCCAGGCATAATTTTACCTTTTGTTAGCTGGATATACGTACTGAAAACTAAAAATATGAAACGAATTTTGTTTTCCTTTTAAACTTCGGAGCGTAATTGGACGCCTCGATAGCTAAACTGCCTAAAGTATTCGGCCGGACATCGAGGGTCCGGGTTCGAATCCCGGTCAAAGCGAATGATTTTTTTACGTATTTAAATTGCTGCACGGTAATGTGCATTTAGCGGATGACTACGTTAAAAGTTACTGTTGCGGAATCTCCCGCAATTTCTCAGATGTTTTAAAAAATGTGAAATTCTCATGTTGAAAGCAGGATAGGTTACGTTCCAGGGGGGGCACAGTCTAAAGCAGTATAGAATTTCCCCTATTTTGGCATTTTTCCGGACTAGAATAGGCGTACGAAGACCTGTGTCAGCAAATTATAGAAAAAAAGGAACTAATTTATGGGAAGAGGCTTAAAGAAGCGCATGATCAAGACTCAAAGCGTTAGGCGATTCATGATGACACTTGGCCTTGAGGGAAGAAGACGAGTCTTGATTGCAGACTTTCGAGATATAGAGGTGGAGAAAGGAAAAAAATAAGCTGAACAGAGAGGAAGACAGTCGAAGGAATGAAATATAGGGCAAGGTAAGAGAGAGAGAGAGAGAATGTTGGTGGGGGAAATTTGAAGTAGAAAGAAAAGAGAAAGTGTGAGGAGGAATGTGGAGAGGTATCGGAATGATGAAGGGCGTCATAGGCGGGAGAATGCTTGAGGTAAATGGGGTAGAGGAAAAAAAATAGTAAGCACTTTGTCCAGAGTGAAGTAAAAACCACGTCAAGGTACAGAAAGTATGACTTGAAGGCAGAAGTATTTCAGAAGTTCATGAGGATTAGCAAAAGCTTTCAAGAACCGTTACTAATGCATCTGGAACACAACAAAAACTAAACGATGATTATTGAGTTAATTACTCTCACCGCGTTCTCGTATTAATTTACTCAAACGTCTATGGCTGCATGTCTAGAAATTGTGATCAAAATTCTAGCTTTCTTTTGATTGTGAAACAATTTTAATTTTGTCCTTCATTGACGAAAAGCATTTTGTCAGGTCAATCAGGTAAGGGATATTACACGTTTCATAAAATATACACATATGGAGTTCAAAACGACGCCTAGATTGATAAATGTCAATTTTTCTCCTTCATTTTCGATATCTGGCTTATGTACACAGGTCGCTGGAGAAGAAAAGTTCTAATGAAAACTCCAAACGCACAAGGTGCACGATATGCTAAGCGTAAGGAGAGGAATAAGTATAAGTAAAATATTAGTATAAGGAATACAAAAATTAATGCACAGTATAGTTCAAGAATATTTTGAAAAATTAACTGTACGAAGGCAAAAATGCAGAAATGCGAGTGTTATAAAAACATAAAAATGTACGAAATAATTAAAATAACCAGACGGAAAAACAAAAAGAAACGATAAATAACAATAGAATTCTAGGGCATGCTAAGATTACTGAAGGAAAATCGTAATAACCGTCAATGCGATTAATCTGTGAAAATGTGGAAGCCCTTTAATAACTTCGATTGGCCACTAAGCCACCTAGCTACCTTTCCACCAATAAAATGCTCGATTGATGGAAAGACTTGGATTTAGTTACAGCTACACAGACTCCTGCATCAACTCTGCAAAAACCAAGTTCCCACGCACGGCGAATGAAAGGCGAATGGAAAATATAATTTAAAATAAGTAAATTGGTTGGACTATAATTTAACCTCTCCTTGTAATTTTTCAGAATTTTCTGTCTTGATGGAAACAGTATAAGAGTCACGAAGAATGGGTAAGCGATTTGAAAGGGATATAAATTATCGCGCTCAGTGTAGCAGGAAACGTCAAAAGCGAAGCTGAGAATCCAAAAGACTAAGAGGCAAGATTCGAACAAAATCGTCAAGGGCTTCATGGATATAGAATGAAAATCAATACAGGAAAAATAGAATCTTAGTATGCGGAAGAGAGAAGCTGAAGAAATATGTCGGGCTTCCAGAGTAATTAGAGCAAGTGTATTCTTCGCCTGCCTTAAGGAAGCAGTTCCACGGTCATCAAGCGAAGAAGCCCTTGAGTTCAGGAGACGTTCCACATATCGTGACATAGAGACAATTGCCATGAAGATTAGTCTACCAGCAAATAAACACGCCACCAGAAAAAAATTTTGGGGTTTGGTACTGCTCACGAAATCTGATACTGACTGTTCGAACTAAAGGGATGGATAAGAGAGAAAATAAGAAATACCTAAAATAATAAAAGAGGAAGGATCATGTGGAGTACTGGACAGAAAATAATATTCAGGCCATGGTTACAAATCAAATACTTTTGGATTACCACTCCCTCTGTTTTTTCCGGACGCGTCCTCTTTTTAAGAGCGTTCGGAGGCGTCTGGGTAGGATTTGAAAGATTTTTTATTATTGCACTGAATATGGAGGCATGTTAGTCCAGGTTATAGAACGCTGGCCTACTGGGTGGAAATCCAGGGTTCAAGTCCCGGTTACGCATCTGGGCACACTCAGCTTCACCCAAGCTCTGTGAATTTTCGGGTACTAGATCTTCCTGGGAAACCATAACTGTAACAGGGAATGGAACTGCCCCCCCTACCCTGAAGTGCGAATTTTAAACACCGTCGGGCTTAGCTAGTAAACTTTACTCTCACCAATCAAATCGAACTTCGGAAGGTTTACTATGATTGATTGGTTGTACTGAATGCTTCATGCAGTGAAAACATATATTTATAATTACGCATGTCTCTGTGCGAGTTTGAAAATACTTCCATATCATCGGATAAAGTCCTCTCTTTTGGGTATAAGTTCAATATTCTCCTTTTGTTCAACATTTTGATGTAAATCAAAGGATCTGGTAATCCTAGCCTGGTAATCAAAGGATCTGGTAATCTATTCCAATGCATCACATCTATTTTTATATGTTAGTATATGATGTAAAGATTATTTTCTCTACATTTAAGGCCTCGGAAATAGATTTTAAGCTTTTGACCCCAGGCAGATTTTCCCTATAACGGTAACGGGGGTGAAAAAACACCCCAGAGCGGTTGAAATCTCGCACCAAACGAAACACTTTTTCTCTCATCCGATGAAATTTTTAAAAAATCTTTTGTCACTTGGTTCTACATTAAAACACGACAAAAATGAGCCCCCATAGGACTATCATGGTCATAATGGGTGTTGGATACGAATTATTGAAAATTGTTACCGGAATAAGGTGAAAAAAAACGTTACCGTTCTAGGGATAAGCACATCTTCAGAGGCGATGGATTTATTACCAACAAAATAGAAGGAAAATAGAAGAGAAGGCCTACGGGAAGATCAAGGGACAAATACGGAGACTAAATGAAAAAATTGTGCAAGAAAGGCCATTCATGAGAATGGTACAAGAAAGGACAGGGCATGAGAGAATCAGTAAAAATTGTGTAAAATGCATGGTTAGCGAATTTGAAAAGAGATAGCCGAAAATGATACGAATGCCAATGATAAATCGGGATTTCATTAATAGCGACTCACTCCAGGTGGGCTGAGGCTGTGGGCTTGCAAATAAATTGAGATCTTCAGAGTTGTACGTTGTACACATAAGGGCACTCATCGTAAGGAGAAATGAATTCTCCCGCTAAGGAAAAGGTGAAAGTATTCAAGCAATACGACATTCTCCACGCGAGAGTATAATTTCAACGGCGGGTTGCACTGTCACAATGAAAAATGTAACAGGTATGACGAGGAGATAACTGTAGTAGGTGTGACTATTTATGTAGCTCTGCAGTATATCCTTCTATGAAGGTACCTCTGTATTACCATGAGTCTAGTGGCACAGATTTCTATTTCGCACTTCCGATACAATTGGCAATAAAATCGCGTATATCTTCAAGTATTTCCGACTGGATTAAGCTTGCTTGATTAAATGTAAAAAGATCTGAGACTAATGGAATTTAATGAAAATCCAAAATCTAATGCTAAAGCTATTGTTACCTCGCTCTCGTTACAAGTGAATTATTACCTGTCGGATTTTAATTACAACAATTACTCATGTACTAAATTGTGCCGTCGCTCAAATGAATCCAGCTAATTCGCATTCCTCCGGAACTCGCGTGTTTGCTTTTTCCTGAACATATTTCACATTCAACCACCACAATATCGTCTGGATGCCTGTATGTCCGCTGGGGAAGCAATTTGACAATGCGTGAAAGGAAGTCATGAAATGAAATATGCCGGAGATATAGGCCAAGGCTGAGAGGCGTGTAATCTCATTTGAATCCGAAAGCTCATTTATTGGATCGTTAAGCATCGATTCTTCAGAACATTCTCAATTTGTCTCCTGCGACGATGATTAATTACTTCCTTCAAAAGACCTGTCCGGAGGATTTATAAGAGGACACACCACGGAAATGATTGCAACATGCACACTACGATTAAACCCTCGAAATTTTCACGATACTTTGTATCCCTTTGTTTAACCATTCTAAAAAACCTATTAAAGGAAACATGAAGGGCGAAGACAGTAAAATAGACCAACAGCATGGCTTTTAGGAAGATGCAGGGTGGTCGGACGTGTACTTCCGCCGGGAAACGAAAAACAGGCAGATTACACCAACCGGATCTAATAAAATAAATGGACACGCCGAACTTATAGAATTTAAATTTCCCTTCATCTCTGATACAATTTTTACAAAAAAAATAGCACACCAAATAGTAGTGATTTCAACAAAAAATAGAAAACTCGCCGTCATCTGTTACACACACGTTTTATTTTATTTTTGCTTCTTTTTTCAGAGACAGTTGAGGACGATACTTCGTATAATTCCATATTAGTGCACAAAGAAGAATCAAAATAGACAGCAATAAATTTTATTCTGTGAAAATGCGAAGTATTTTGATTCTATCTTTTGCACGCTATTTTTACTTCCACCAAAACTGCACTAAATTACTTCAATCACTTGGGTAATATGCCAACTCAAGCTTGATCATCCACAAAATTAACTGTGTTAATCATTACCCCAGTTCAATGCAAGAATTTCAGAGTGTAAAAATCATTCGCCTTGACTGGGCGAGTCCCAGTCAAGGCGAATGATTTTTACACTCTGAAATTCTTGCATTGAAATGCACATTAGCGGATGACTCCGTTAAAAGTTACTGTTGCGGCATCTCCCGCAGTTTCTTTGGAATTACCCCAGTTACTTACTTTCCTCCACCTTTTAATATACCGATCCACTCTCTTTCTACAGCGAAGTTACTGAACTCATCTCTCTGACAAGAAGTTCTTCCTCTTATTTATCCAACTTTCCGGAATATCTTACTGTTCGATTAACAACACTAATGACTTATCTCTCACAGATTCAATCATATTTTTTCAGTAACTTCCCACCTTACTCTAGAGCGCATCCAGTTTTTCCTTACTCTGAAATTTCTCCTTATAATCAATTGCTCTTTCTGTCGTGTTTCCCTCGATGCACTGACTTCTTGAGTCCATTGCTAAACTCCTAATCAACAAGACAATGTTTACGTTTTCCCATTTCCTATATCCTTTCATCTTCTTAATCATCTATATACGACTTCACAATTATTCTTCTCTTTCACCTATACTCGCACTAATGTTATTGGCACCTACCTGATCACACTGTTTCTAAACCTGTGCCCAACTATAATATAATCTAGCTGATACCTTTCTGAGTCACCTGGCATTTTCCATGTATACCTGCGCCTTTTGTGGTGTCTAAACAAAGTGTTGGTGATGACTAACCCCTGTCTCCTGCAGAACTCAACTGCTTTCTCCCCGCGGTCATTCCTCATGCCTAAACAGTAGTCCCCCACCTCATCACCATCTCTTCCTTCGCCTACCGTACGAGACTTAGTACGTAGCACGTGATTTCCCGCCATAAAATCTCCAATTTTTGCCTATAATTTCCGAGCAGGTATTCGGAGCCAAAGAAATTTAAAAATATTACATCTTTGGAAAAGGACAGAGAGAAATGTGCAGCAGATGAATTAAATTTATCACATTACAATATTGTTTTAGCCAGATACTGAGGAATTCCAAAGAAACTGCGGGAGATGCCGCAACAGTAACTTTTAACGGAGTCATCCGCTAATGTGCATTTCAATGCAACAATTTCAGAGTGTAAAAATCATTCGCCTTGACCGGGATTCGAAGATACTGAGATACGAGACACCAGATACTGAGTATACGGAATGCCTTCGGGATGCCCTTTATATAGAGATACTCCTTCAAAATTTCCTTCCAACATTTGGAGAATTATCAAAGAAATATTTAATTTGCGAATCAAACAAACCACAAATGGGGTCCATCAGATTCACTTGAAATTGCTGCGAGCGAACAGAGAGCGAGCATCATACGAATACTGGGCAACGTAGAAAGGGAATCAACTAGCGAGCGTTAAATGAAAGATTAAATATGCCGCAAAAATGGACGAATTTCATGTGATAAATTCGGACATCAATGGACAAAATATAAATCAGCATTACGTAAGACATAAATCTTCAAATTAAACGTTGGTGAAATCAATACTAGTTGTCAAATCTGCATGGAAAATCCCCAAGATTCTTAAATGACTTAAGGAGAGAGCCCCTGTGGTCACTTGCTCGTAATATGTGGATTAATAAACAAAATCAAGTGCTATAAGGATTGTCACAATGGCAGGATGCATTACTCCAGTTTTGAATCCCCTCACCCCGACCAATTGGAGCGAGGAGCAATCGGGCTACGGTAGTCTATGGTCGTGTTGAAAAAATGAAAATGGTACTCTCGTTTACTCTCGAACCAAGGGCCTTTTCCCCCACCAACCATGAAGTATGTGAATGATCATACACGCCAGTAAAAATGGAGGAGTGCATGTAAAGTCATGTCATTCCAAACTTTTTCTGAGTACACTGCCACTGCACAACGAGAGGCCCCCGCTAATGAAAAAGATGATGAAAAAAATCGATCTTTCGGAATCTTCATCAACAATGGCTGTAGGCATGGGGACCAACCCCCTTACCACTTCAGCATTATATTTTATTATCTAAGGACCCCATTTTTTAAAGATTAAATACAATCATTCTATCAAAGCAAATAAAAATGAAGTAAAAGAACTTCCTCCAAACTCAGACATTAACAACTCCACGTTGATTCACTTAACTGAACTTGGACCATGGAGAGCTAACCCACGACTAATTGCTATGGATTTTTCAGTCATACCAGCATAAAAATTTTTGCACGAGGTAACTAAGTAAATCTCCTGAACCATTACATTGATCTCACTACATTGGACATAATATACTCAGTAATACTTCCTGTAATCACTACCAATTGCAACCCCGATAATAATTACGTAGTATATGATGTACGGCCCTAGAGAGATAGCTTTCACTTAAATTAGCCTAAGTAGTAATTAGTCTTTTATAGCGAAAGGAACACCTTTTGAGACAATATCTCCTAAACTAGAACATTTTTTTCTCGAAATTTTGCGTCGATCCAAAGCACTTCTTCCTTTATCTGCACGCCCACAATTACCACATGCTCATGGCCTATTTTAGGATCCAGGTCCCACTATTCTTCACCAGAGTCACCCTTTCACACCGAAAATCAAAAATTAATCAATAATATCTCCTAAACTAGAAGAAAATTTTTTTCTTACAATTTTTCCGAGTGTTTGTGGTTATTTGTGGTGAACTATCGGAGGGTTAGTTTAAGAGTTAAATTTCATCAGCAAATCCACGGGAGGATCTGAAATGAAGAAAAATGAGGTATTTATACAGCATCTTTCATTGGTTTTGCGAGAACATTTTTGAAAAAATGCTCATACAACTGGTCTCAATATATTTTAGAAGGTTTAACTTTACTGACTTGTCACCTAGTTACCGCGTCAACAAAGGTTAGTGATCCTCATTGCAGACCAAAATGGATGATTATATCGCCAATACCTCTCGTACCTCACGATGATTTTGTTGTTATTTCAAGGAGTAATACTAGTTCATTCCTATTCCTATCATAGATAGGATTTAAAATAGCAGAAAATAACGGTCCAGGAATATGCGATTTTGGTTTTCAAACTGGATGAAAAAGCTCGACGGATTTCGTCAGCAAAATGGGGGCCGGTTATGCTACCGGAAGAAATGTCTACTAACAAGGATAAAACAATACCATAGAAGAAAGTAAAATTACTTAACTGTGGGGCATGATTTTATAAATGGTTTTGAGGCACTCAGAACAATAGAGATAACTTGAATTGATTAAAAATTGAAATCCATAATAAAAAAGGGATAACCTCATCGAACGCAGTTTCAGACAAGCCTCATGAAGACGGTCAAGGTTCACAGGGCAACAATTGCGGCTGAACATATTTTTAAGTTCAAGTCTTAATGTACTCACAGGTTTTATTTTTCAATACTCTTTGGCAGATTGTTTTGCATAACTGGCACTGAGTGACGAGGTCCTTTCCTTAATAGAGTGAGTGGTTGATGCCTCACGTGCACTTCCTCCTTTCCACGCCGTGTCACGTGAACGTGAAAAGTGGAATCAGGCGAAAAAAACATCCCACTCTTTGTTACTAAGGTAGGGAACAAATGATGGACGTGTGCGCTTGCCAGGATCAATAATTTCATTTACTTAAATAGTAGTAACCTTCGTAGAGGTCCTGATGGAAGCATTTACCGGCGCTTTCACGGACTTCTTTTGTAGAACGGGGAATGCCATAATAGCTTCTATTAGTTAGTTAGTTTCCTAACTAACTAAAAACTGCTTATGAGAAATGGCACATTGATTACGCTATTCCTAAATTTGTGCCTGTACTTATTATAATCTAATTCTTACTTCTCTCAAACCGTGGGTATTTAACATGTATGGCGATATCTCCTGTCGCGTTTAACGAATCTGTTGCTTTTGATTAAATAGTGTGGTTATTAAGATAAGGTGAGCATTGGTTAAGGGAAACCGAAGAAGACAATTATCTGATTCTATCAAACAATATGTAAACTCACTCCCAATTCTTCCGAAACCCTTTGAAAGTCATATTTTTGTGATTAATTGAAATTAGTTCCAAGCAAGTGAAAAACAGAAAGAGCGGATAAGCAACGTTCACTGAATAACTACAGGGTGTTATCCCCATATTAATAAGTCAAAAAATTCATCATCGCCTCGAATATTATCCGTAATCTACTAGTTAAGGTAGTTATGAACTGACACAAGCTACAAAAGGTTACAGCGACAATTCCCTTGCCTCTTTTAACAATACACAACGTGGCATCAAATACGTACTAGGTAGGTCGTTCAATAACTGCTTAGAAAGCTCAAGAGATGGTGCCAAATCTATGAATGGGAAAAGGTATGATTCTAGTAAGACTCATTTCTCACTAGGCTGCTGTTAAATTTTCAGATATTTCCATCAAACGATCTCATTCCCATATTCTTTTGAAGCAAAATAATTCGTTTATTTAAAAAATTAAAAAAACAATCATCATGCAATGATTAAACGCTTCTGTTTAAGAGGCTTATCGCCAAAAAATATCAAAGCCGAGTTGGATGAAACTCATGGCATGCTCCTGTGTTTGCGACTGTTTACAAGAGGGTAAATGAGTTAAAACGTGGTCGTATATCCTCAAATGATGAACATCGTTTGGGACGGCCAGTGGAAGTGATATCCTCAGAAATGATCGACTCAATCCACGATGCGTTTTTGAATGATCAACGAGTCAAAATTCGCGAACCTGTTGAGGCCACAGATATCAAAGTAGTGTTTAAAATTTTGCGCGAAACATTAGGTGTGAAAAAATTCTCGGTAAGATGGGTCCTGCGTTTGCTCTCAGTGTATATTTATTTATTACAGTACCCTGCAAGCCCAACTTTATCATAGCAACGTGTCAGTAAAATGAGAGAGAGTAAGTGCAGAACAGAGTGGATTCAATGAGCAGAAAAACTACCAAACTCATACATAATCCTAAGCTGCTGAACAAAAGCCTTCAGCTTCAATTTTTGTTTGATCAGTTCTACATCACAATATAAGGTATGGTATGAATAAATTTCTTCAGCCTTAAACTATTGAGCAATACAAGTATTAGACTTAATGTTTTATTAATAAATTTTTAATTAAAGAAATCGAAATAATTACTAACATTTTATTATTAAATCAATGAATGCTTACATAATGATACACTACACAATTCAACCCTCATTAATGTTTCTTTTATTACACTTACTCACTTACTTAATACTTCTTTTATTACACAGTACCATGGTGCAACAGAAATATCCGTATCTGCGCATCTCCAAATGCCTGATCCTCCTTTCATCCTCTGTAGCAATGCAGTCCCTGGAGAGCAAGGGCAATGTATAGCCAAAGGGCGGCACATAGCCACCTCTGAATAAAAGACTCCTTGGCATCCTCTTCCCCCACTTCTTAGCCAATGCACTCAGTGCTCATTCCGTTAGCTGCATTCAAATTCACTCTGACGATTGGTGGCCATCTTATGACTGTTTTGGCCATTGTTGAGGCTGACCCCCATGTCCTTGATTCCCCTCCTTTCACTCTCATCAATTCCAGGATGGACAAGCTATTCTTCTCCTCAAAACTGGTACTATGGCACAGCAGAAGAAGCCATGCTTGGGCATCTCCATTTCACTAATCCTCCTCCTGGTCTTTGAAGTAACACAAACCCGTAGAGGATGAAGGCAAAGAGACCACTTTGTGGCAACCTCTTCCTTGCTTTTCTTCCCACTGCCCCTTGTGCCCTTGTAGGTGGATAAGAGTGAGTATGATGGTGCTAGGCTCATGTCCTCATTAAAACTGTACCTTGTATTCTTTGATGATGCTGATTTGTAGCAGTGCATATCCTGCAACAATTTTGTGCAGGCATTTATGTATATTAATTTTATAATAATTTATTCATTTTTTAAATTCATAGTGGTGGTATGCGATACCATTGTGAGTGTTTGTATATCAATCATGATATATCGCATGTGATATAGAGATGAGCCCCGCAATAGGTTAATTGAATACTATGAGTTGACAGAATTCAGTCAGAATACCTATACTAATGCTTGCAAAATTAAAAAATAATATTCCTCTTTCTTAGTACTATTTTCAAAAAAGCAGTTGATTAAATTGAGTAGCTTCAGTCGTGATGTGGTGGAAGGTGAACATAATGAATAACTGATCATAGCACTGTATATACAAATAACCTCTGTGAATTCAATTTTCAGGTGCTACATTTGTCAAATAAAAGCAAAACAATTAGACGCGTTGGAACAATTGTATATTGTCCAACGAGTAAAAAAGAACACCCCCTCCTCAATGACATACAGTTCACTTCCTCCTCCCGCCTCCTTTCTATCAACTTTCGTTTGCAAACATTGACCACGCGTGACACACAACCTTCCATTGTGCCCCTCTCCCCAGAGGGTGAGTTGAGTTTGGGTTATTCCGCCGCCACCCTTCCAGAAGGGCCCAATCCCTCTGGCCTAGACTCCCATCCTCGGCCCGCCTACTGGCGTCGTCCCGGCTGCCGATGGGTTATTGGTGACTGCCGCCATTCACCCAAGTGGGCCACTTCACACTTTAAGACTACGATACATGTACTGTTTTTAACCAGGTCGAAACCCTGCATTCCGCTATCCTTTGTAAACGTCTCTCTTCTCTTCCCCCCTTCTTTTCCCTCTTTCTCCCTCCCTCCCTCGTTTCCTACCACATCCACTCCCCTCCTTCCGGAGTGTTAGTAGTATTTAGGGGAGGTAACCGACAGCTGAGGTCATTTGCGCCATTAGGAATAGACAGGAAAGGATGAAGGGTGGAGAGAAACCCAACGTCGGCATTAGCCTACTCTTTACGTAAGGCGTCCACAGCTTAACGTCCCATCCGACGGACGGCGTACTCACTCAAAGTGCCCTCCATAAAGCACCTCAAGTAGGGATCGAGATACCACTGAATAATATTCAACACCGATGGGATTTGAACCCAGGCTATCTGGGTGGGAAGCCAGTACGACAACGCAGCACCATCTTTCCGGAATGTGTTAAATGTATATAAGGCTACACAACTTCATTTTGTTACCTGATGATGATTTAATACATCGAAACCCGGTCGTAAATAAATTTCATCAAGTGGGAAAGTGCTACGATCAGTTATTTGTTATTATGGATGCAATTAGGAAATAGTCTATGCATTGGTGAATAAATCTCTATATGACATTAATGGCGCATTCTGAAATTTATGCGTGTTACGGCATGCATTTTTATAATCATGGTCTAAGAATGAGATCCAAGTCTGGATTCACTGAATGGTCACACGATGGCTCGTTTAATGACGCGCGCGCATTTCTGGAAGGGCACGCAATTGCATTGTCGGCTGGTGGTCTTGGAGGCAGGTGTACGTACACTCGGCACTCAAGCTTTCGGTGAGGAAGGGAGCGGTTAACTGCTGGACTCCAGTTCGCTCCAATGCAAAGCCCCACGAAGATACGCAAAATACGCACTTTCGGAATTGAAATGGGCTAACAATTCCCTCCGCCTCCTTTTCCAAGGCCCCAATTCGAATTCACTCTCTCTTGTGCGAAGTAAACCACTCAATAATACCCCTAGCCTCCCCCCGCCTTCCCCCCAAAGTCCCCCCCTTACTTGCCGACGGGCATTTGGTCTCGCCAGTTCGCTTTGAGAGCCGGGAAGAGCCAGCCGATGGAAGCGGAGAGACTCGTAGCTATCCCGGAGTTCGTCCAACCCGCGAGGACATATCGTCGAGGAACTCTGGAGAAGACAAAGCGGTCGGAGTCAGGGGCAGCTCTGTATCAATGGTGAGTGGCGATTTCATACAAGCCCATGTGCAAACATACAGTGGTAGATTAGGCTTCTTCATAAACGGGTTCAGTGTATCAAGTTTCTAATTGTTAGGTTTCGATTATCTAGATCTTAGGCCCACTTTCCAAAATTGACGGTGCGTATGTAGTCGGCCTTCAAAAATTATTTTGAGATGTGCTTTCTCTTGCTGGCGTCCGTATACACATACGGTGTGCGAGGGGTTCAAGTACGCGCTATATCCGATCTTCAGCTTGGCTCGATTGTCTTTGGTTACGGTCCTGGGGATGTATTAATGATGGTCCCATAATTGTCATCATTGGGGATCGGGATGGTGCGGTGGGTAACGTACTGGCTTCCCACCCAGAGGGTCCTAGTTTGAATCCTTGAGGTGACAGGTATTTTTCAGTGGTGTCTCGGTCCCTCCGATGAAGGTGCTTCGTGAAGAGCACTTTGCGTGAGTCAGTCGTTTGGGACATTTAACTGCGGACCCCGAGGCGCCTTTCGTTAAGAGTGGACTACCGCCGACATCAGCTTTCTCGTCCACCCCTATTGTCGATAATGACCTCTGCTTTCGGCCACCTCCCCTAAAATTGCAAATATTGTCCATCCTCGGCAATACTGAAGTTGCAAACACGGCCACGGTAGCTTCCAATTCTTGTGTGCCCACACATTGAAATTTCGATGTGCGACGTGAAATTCTTCATTCTAGACGCTCCACAGTTTATCATCTGATAACCTTCTGGTCAACCCCTCGCTTGGCATGTGATTCGAAATTGATTTTAAATAAACGAAACGCATGCATCCTTATAAGGAAAACAAAGAATCCATCCCGGTGCATTGGAGCTCAGTGAAATTGGCAACAAATTCCTTAATTTTGTCTGTCTTAAAAAATGTGCTAATTTGAATTTCCTTTCACTGCAGATGCGCTTAAGGAGGCCACTCCTAGCCTGGAACATGTCAAGCTTCCCACATCATTTCACATTTGGCCTATTGCAGGAAAACCACCTGAAAAAATGTCCACTTGCTGCTGAAAGGAGAAAATATCGCTAAAATCTTATAACTCAAGGTTGCTCTGGGGCTACTGAGATAAATTTGACAAATATTTTCACTCACTTCCTAAGTATTATAGGAACAATGATGAATTATTTGTATTTTGTCTTGGCAAGTAGAAATAGTGTAAACTTTGGTACTGTAATAGAGGCGAGAATAAAAGTTTACTATGTATTTTCCACAAAACTTCAAATTTGCAACAATTAGTTTCCATGCAAAGTCATAATCCTTGGATACCTTAAGATGATGCCCACCTGTTGAAATTAGATGTAGCAAATAAAAGTTTTGTGGGAAATACATTGCATTCTCCTTTCATTCCATTATAAATTTCCATGCAATCAAGCCTGATATTGAGTGCATTTAAGTGGAGAACGTTAGTTAAGACAGGTGACTGTAGGAATACACCAGGGATTTAGGGTGGAATGAATGTGGAACAGAAGGATTTATTATAGTGTCGGGTATTCTTTTTTGGCAAGGTTTGAGAAGCAAAGTGACTGTATGTTAGTCTTTTCAATACCAACTTTAATTTACAGATGAACTAATATATTGATTTTATTATTTAGTAATGTTAGTCAATAGTATATTTTACCTTTTATTATGAAATATTTTACCCTATTAAATAATCATTCCACAATGAAAATTTACGTGTAAAATATGGCACCAATTTCTGATGGTGGCAAAAGATATTGAGAGTCCACATCTTAAATGTGTAGTGTCTGCCAAATCAAGTGAGTTTATTTAGATCTTTTTGAATTAATATTTGGAAAAACAATCCAAAAAGTAACCAGAGGAGCCCAATTTGTAATCATCCCAGTGATATCTTATTTATATCTTATTATTTATTGAAAAAATTCATTTATCAACTGTCATCATTAAATTAACCTTATCTTATGATTGTATTTTATCGCATGTTGTACAAAATATCTTCAACCATATAGGCCCTTATTAAAAATAAATTTTCTTACCATTCCTTCTATGTCTGTATTATATAGGAGTATTTGCCATGTCTGTCTTAATAATAAATAATATCTATGTCTTTCATGCAAATAGCAATATTCATTCATATTCAACAAGAAATCATAACATCATATAATCATAATTTATCATAAATCAGCAATTTCTTATGTAACATAACACAATACCAAACTCATTGAAAATGAGTGATAAAGTGTGGTTTCAAATTGAAACGAGAAATTCCTTCTATTGAAGTGTCATTTTTCATTGAATACATTTTCAAACAACACATAATTGAAATGCTTGTCTTTGCATTTTCGGGGTCCTCCATCTGCATTGGTTGTCTTTTGGTGACAACAGTTTTGCTGGCCTTCCTGACTGCATCTTCTGGTCAAATATATATTTTGAAGCTTTTAAAGCACCTGCATCTTCCAGCTCTTCATTCCCTACATTACTCCATCTCGCCTTTTTGCCTACCATGGCTTTTTCTGCTCCCGGCAGCCTTCCTTTTCTCAAGCGGATGGTGAGTGGTTCTCTGGAAGTGTTCTGTTCATTGCTGCGGAGGGAGGACGAGGAGTGACGGAGTGAGGGAAGATTGACCCACTCCAGTGGGTCAATGGAATTACTGGACACTGCTCCGCATACTCCAGGTGGGCTTGAATGAGATTCACTAACTCTTGCCATCGATTTATATCTTGGTAATTGATCCTAAGGATTTTATGAAAGATGGCGATGATTGTACAGCTCGCGATGAACTCCCTTATCCCATATGAAACTCTAGAATACAGTGAATGGGAGCATTCAAATCATATCTCTGTCCTTTAATAGCGTTTTCCTCAATTTATGACTACCACATAATATTCTTCTTTTATTTTCAGATTTCTCCAAATATATCGACCAGGATTTCATTTGAGGGACCACTTAACAGTATGTAAAATTTCGGTTTTCTAGACCACCTTGTCACATCATTATATTAGGAATATTAATGTAATACGTGTATCAAATGTTTGGAGCAGTTACTTAGTAAGGAAAGATCCTGGCAGATAAGTTACTCATCCTTCTCTTTTCATGTACTTAAGCCGAAATTCGTTCTAAGAGAAGATAATTACTCATAGTCGAGATATGTGTTATTTAAAACTGATGCCACGTAATTATGACCTGGTAAAAATTTGTAGCCTACAACAATCGTTACATGATATCTTTTATTTGGAATGTTTTTGCATTCTTAGTTACTAGCCAAATAACATGACTTCAACAAAGGATGGTAAGGCAGCTAGAGCATTGGCTTCCCATGCTGAAGGCCTGGGTTTAAATTACATTGGTGGCGTAACAATTCTAAGATATCCTGGTCCCTACTTGGGTGCCATATGCTGTAACGGAGTAGTCCATCCATCAAATTGAGCATTAAATTGTGGCCCTGTGGCATCTTCCCCTTATAGTAGACTAATGCTGACAATGGTGTCCTCTCCCCACCCCCATTCCCAGATTGATATCCTAGGGTATTTATTCAAGCACAAATAAGAAGATTCATTAACTTCTACCTCCAATATTGGTCATGGGGATGAACCTACTCTGCGATCCTTATGTTTGCTCTTCTTCAAATTATCAATGAGACTTAAAATTAAATATTTCAGATATTTCTATCAGGTCTGAATGAGATGTATCACATCCAGTGTGCCTATCTGTGCAAGTTATGCAGCTTCTTTTCCACCAGAGCTCTTTCAGCCCAAATGTATGTACCGAGTGATAGCTTGCCCCATGGTTTATACCATTTCACCATCCTTTTATTTCAATGTACAAAGTATTTTCATTTTACTATGCCATCTTCAGGTACATGAGAGTTCATATGAACAAATGTGCCTACTACAACAGTAGTACAAATATAGATTCACATACAATATACAACAGGGAGAAATGTAGTATTCCATTGTACTTCAGTGTTTGGTAGTCATCTTGGGAAAGATTTTGTGGAAATAATTTTAATGAGCATATCATATACTGTGAGCAAATCAAAATTTAATGAATTTTCATAATGTTGCATTTCATAGTAATTGAAAATAGTGTTGCTGACAAAAAATATAATCAGCATGCAGTGGTTTCTAAAATTAAAAAGTTTTAATGGTAAATTACTTTCATATAGGCATTGAACAATTTAGAGAAAAAAATTCAAAATTCTCTAATCATACCCATCATATCAATTTGCATTCGAAAATCTTACTTTTCTTACTTAATTTAGTCTTATTTTTATCTTGACCTAATTCATTTAACTATTCCCCATCCAGTTCTGATGCCATGTACAGAAAAAGTGAAAGTAATATTATTTCAACCATACAGATGCACAAATGGGGAGATTTTTTAACCAAATTTTCCTAGTTCAGTAACTTGTTGAATTTTTTCTTTGTTGCCTTTACCCCTCAACTATTCTTGTGGTTCAATGGTACTTTTGTTAGTCACAAACTCCCCCATGCTGCCACCCTTTCCATTGTTGTACTTTCATTAATTTTTATTTGCTATCTAGAAATAATATTGATGGACCTCAACTCTTACCCCAAGCCTAGAATGGGCTTCACTTTGGAAGAAACTGTTTTTTGATGTCTGCTACATATCATATTCATCATCAGCATAACTTTGGTGTCACCATGTGTGTGCTCTCAACTGAAAGAAGCCACGCTCTGATATGTGCTTGACCACATGAGGCAGAAGAGGGGGCAAGGAAGAGAGCAAGATTCACACTGCAAGTAGTGACGTAAGATACTTTATATCTGTACATGTTTTATCCCTTCTGTTAAAATTTGGAGATAATTCCCTTCAAGATCTTTGCAGTGCTTCTACAAGAAAAGGCAAGCATTATATGAACAAGGGTAATCCCAGAAGTACCCAATCCAACACAGAAAACACACAAATTTGGGAAAAAATGTATTTATTGTTCAACATCGTCTCCTTTCAGCTCTATACACTTTTCCCAGTGATGTTCCATAAGTTCAATACACTTTTTATAATAAGAACTGTCCTGCTCCTCAAAATAGCCATTAACTGCCGACATCACTTCTTCACGGTTGGAAAATATTTAACCACCAAGCTATTTTTTCAAATTTGTGAGCAGAAAATAATCCAAGGGGGCTAAATCTGGCGTATAGGGTGCATATAGCAATTCAAACTGAATTCATGAATTTCGGCCATTGCAATAACAGATTTGTGAGCTGGTGCATTGTCTTGATGAAACAACACTTCTTCTTTTCGCTTTTGCTTCATTTCTTCCCTCAAACATTGCGATAAGTTCCCATAATTCTCGTCGCTGATAGTTTTTCCTTTTTCAAGATATTCAATCGAAATAAACCCACGCGCATCCCAAAAAACGAGGCCATGACCTTGCCTGCAGATGAAACTGTCTTCGCCCTTCTCGGGTGTAAAGTATTGGACTGATGTTTCACCCATGGTTATGAAATGGCGCAAAAATTCTGCTTTGATGCTGTGAAATTTTGCTAATCACTCAATTGAAACAACTTCACGACACTGGTTTTGCTTGAGTGTGAGCAAACGAGGCAGCCATCTTGCATATGGCTTTCTCATGTCCAAATGTTCAGGTAACATGCGATGTACAGCACTTTTTGAAATGCCTTCTATGTTTGCTAGCATGTGTACTCAGTCAACGATCATCCAGTATAAATTTATGGATTTTCTTCAGTTTCTGGAGTCGTCAACTCATTTGGTCGAGCAATGCGATGCCAGTCTTGACAGCTCATACAGCCTCGTTTAAACTCTGCTACCAAATATTTTATTGTTGTAAATAAGCAGACTCACTCCTAGAAGGAGTAGAATCCAGTTCAGCATTTATATTGGTTGGGCTGAGGCCTTTCAAGTAAAAGTAATGTATCACATAACGATGACCAATTTTCTCCATTTACACATTCACTGAAAACATTCAATATTGATGGCTGCCAAACAAATACTAAAAAACTTAGCATCTTCAAACTTGAAACATTTGCGTTGTAGATTGCATACTTTATAATACAGTAATATTTTTCAAACAACTACTACCATCTCTAGGTCAGGCCGGGTACTTCTGGGCCTTCCCATATAGTTAGTGGCATATACCAAGCCAACGATGACTCTTTGTTCTTCTATAAATTTAAAGCATTTCATTTTGTTATTCAAATTTTGATTGAGTTTTCTTTTTTTTTCTTTCTCGAATGAATCTTTCAATCGAAGAAAAACTTTTCCAAATCGATATTATATTTCCCTTTAACTGGTTGGCTGCAAGTCTCTGTGAAATGAAGTTTTCTTTGAACATTGGCATAAATTCAAGCTAGAATGCAGGTGTGGAACTGTCTTTCTTTTAATTTATTTTATAAAGCACAATGAACCTTATTGCTTAAGGGATTGTGGTTAGGATGTTTTCTCTCCAATGAGTTCAAGGATGGTTGGGGCACTTATTCTAAGGAATAAAGGAGCTGATTAGGGTGAGTTATTTTTAGAAAAAGACTAAAATAATCTGTGTATATATTAAATTCAATGGCCTTCATGGACCCATAGTGATGGTGTGAAGATGGTGTCTTTGGTTTTCCTTAGTTTTGACTGTTTGAATTTCCACCTCCATGAGTTGGTGGGCATCCTCTGTTGATACTCTAAACTTATTTGTATGATTTCTGTGGCTTCTTTGAGTTCAAGTTCGAATCAGCTGTTAATGACCATTAATTTTCTCTAAAAATTACTTGTTTTTTCAAAGTCTCTCTTGTCTCTCGTGCAAGTGACAGTTGAGTTCTGTATGAATGGTCAATGCAAGATTCGCCACATTAACCTTTCACCTCTCAAATGTCTCCTGGGATGTTTTAAATGACAATTCTTTGGATTAATTGAAAAACTGCTTCCAGACCAGATAGACCAAAGCAGTGGAAAACTCAGGACAACTAATTCATAATTTCCCAGTCATTGCCTAACCCTCTGTTATTGCAATTAATACCTTAAACCCCTCTGTTAACTATTTTCAAACCTCTGTATCAGCCCCAGTCCCCTCTCTCCACATCCTTCTTTCAAATCTCTGCTTTTTTCTCTGTACTTGCCTATTTTTCATGACCTTGTATTGCTCTGTCATATTGTCCAAGAAACTCAGATTTGCCTGCTGCAGAATCTCACTAAAAGGTAATCTATAATGAACCAGATATTGTCTTTTAACTCACAACCAGGAACTTGCATGTCTGCATTGAAAGCAATGATTAATTATAGCTTACTTCTTTTGAAATTTCACTGTTATTAAAAAACTCCACTCTTACTGACATTCATGCAGACTTGCCTGGAGTGAAAATTATTACATTTTATCTGAGTTGAGAGAATTATTCAATCTTACTTACCCTAACGGATCATCCTGATGGTAATCCTTATCATCCTTAATATCAGTTATGTCTATAGGCCTTAATACTAAGGTTCTCGTGGACCCATGGATTGTGTCCCCAAATGGGGCTTTGAAGAGTTTTATTTGGGATTGCCAGCTGAAATACACTACAAATGATAATGGTTTTTAAGCAATTTGGATTTAACTGGCATCATGGTTTGAATAACATCACAATTTAAAATATTCGATAAAAAGCATTAAGACAATCCCAATTGCAAATTTTCCGTCACTTCTAAGAGGGAAAAGTTCTTTGTTGCTCCCAACAATACTCACCTTAGATATAGCCTCCAAAAGTGTTCTTAAATGTTTTAGCACTGAAATGTTGTTTTATTTGAATAGCTTAGGGACTGAGAGGCATGACCCAAGTTATTTTGGTACAAGGCTGAATGGAGAAGGTAGAAGAGAAGGTGGAAGACTTGTCACGGGACTTTTGAGGGACCAAATGGGATGCAGTTGGTGGGGCACCTTCTCAATCACTGGTTATTTTTTCCATTCCTTCCATTTCCCCTTCTATTGCATTTCCTGTCTTCTCTAAGCCCTTCATCACCACAATTCGAGAGAACATTAGTGATAGACAGTGGATTGGTGCTGTTTGGTGTCACATCAATTAGATTACTGCAAGGATAATAATCATAATATATTTTTATAATGACTCTCTGACAGAGAGAAGTTTTGGCTTTAGATTTCTCATATCCTTGCTGGGAATAATCGAGATAATTTCTCTGGGCTACCTTGCTCCCCTGAATACTTGTAAATTTCCACTAGGTTGGCCATTAAGTGAAAATTTCAATGAAAAAATAAAGGGTTGACCAACATGGGCAAGAGGGTATTTGTAGTAATTAAAAAAAGTATTTACGATCAGAATTAAGCGTCAACAAGGTCTGATTTTGAAATTCATTGCCATTGTAGCTTTGTGATAATGTCATGTAATGGTTGACTTGTCCTACAGCTGCTTCTGAATCCTTATTGTTGCAGCATAACAATGGTAAAAGTAAGCAACTTTAGTGGTTGCATGTGGGCAGAATTCATGGCAATGGTGTGAACTTTTGAAGGAAGTGGGTCTCACTATTGATTAAATAAATCCAAATAGTTTATAACTTGATACTCACTGTTGAAAGCGCTTAATTAAATTTCTTTTCATCCTTGTTGAGAACAAGCATTTCATGAAAGTCCAAAAGTTATAATTAAAATTACTTCGCTGGAATGAACTTAAACATTGAATAAATACATAACGCTACTTGCACAAAGTTATGTAAAAAGTAGAAATTTTGAGGAAAAATTCAGGGGCCAACTGAAACATGAGATTAACGAAGATTCGGGCATGTGTGGCGAGACCCTCCCTGTTCAGTGGCAACAGCTTCAGCCAAGGGATATCACAAATTATTTCATGTGAACCTTGGGTTGCTTCCTTATGTGATACCTCCAGAAGCATATTAATGTCCTTGAAATGGTAGATTTTTGCTACCTGATGAATGGCAAATATGGTAACTGTGGCAATGCTAAGTTTCATCTGTTAATCTTAGTGCCATTGCCAACCCAATTGGTTCTAAGTACGAACAAGGAGAGATTCTCAAATGTATATCTGAAAATGATAACAGACAATAATGAATCAAAATGAAGATGGGTGGACCTGTAGGGGTTGAAAAACTGTTTCTTTCCTGTCAGACTATAATATCTACTTTCTGTGAGAGAAACTGCCTCATTGGTCTGAAATGAAAACCATGTGTGAAATTCAAACAACAGGATAATAAGATAGGGGTAGTTCCATTCCCTGAGCTAGCTCTGGTTTCTTGGGAAGATGTGGTTAACTGACAAATTGCTCATGTTATCTCCGTAACTGTCTGAAGAATTTTGAATGAAATAGTGTTTTCAAATATGCACATTTGTTATGCTAAATTATGTTTTTAATCATCATGAAAGGCATTGTTTACGGTAATTGAGTTAGTGACAGCTTATAAGCTAATTGCTTCAAACATTGTGATGCCAAAAATTTGCCCTGCTATGATGGTAAAGGAAGAAATCAAATGAACATATCATTGGGAGACGAGGAAGTCATGAGTAGTGCTGGACTGCTGACTGGAAGGCCCTGGTTTGATTCGAAGTTGTCTCTAAGGCACCCTCAGCTCCACCCAAGCTGTTTTTTGGTACCAGATCTTCCTGGGAAACCATAACTGGTACAGGGAAAGGCACTGACCCCCCTACCCTGATGTGTGAGTTTAACAACCTAACAGGCTTAGTATTGAGCTATCTCTACCATCACTAATCAGACCTTTGGGCTGATTACTGTAATTTTTTTTATGTTTATATCACAGTGGTGTATCAAAGTATTTAGTGGTTTTTCATGATGTTGCTTGATTATTCTATTGTTTTTATAATTAATAATTTGTCCCCATTTGATGTAATCCAATCTTTAACATGAAGCATGCAAATAAAGACTTTTCCTATATCTTTGTTGAGTAATGAAAGGTTTTAAAAAATATTTAACAGGCAGGCATTTATTTTTTAACTACCAGAAACCAGCTGCAATCGATAGACCAAATGAGCCGAAAGGTAGGTAGGTGAGTAGGTGGTAGGTGCCTGTGGGTGAAAACATAAGTATTAGCTGATTAAATTTGTGATTTAATGTGTTCAATTATTCAAGCTGGAAAAACAGTGAACAAACACAATAAGTGTATTGCAATTAAGTAACCATAAGGGAGAATCTGTTATTGAGTGGCCCTTTAAAATGATCCTTTCAGACCAATGAAACCAAAGATCCCTATGCAGTTTTTTCACTCGTATGTGATGGCTTACTTTAATTTGATCTTTATTTCAAAAGTTTCTTCCAATTAACAGTTGTCAGGTACAAAGGTTAACGTTCTCCTATTTGACTTTTCCAAAAGGCTTTTTCTCCCCTCTTTCATTTCTCAAGGTCCAAATTCTTAATCTTCAAACTAGATAATTGAATCTGAATGGAGAGGTGCAATGAAATATGAAGAGCATTGATTAAATTTTAAGAAATCTAGCATTATCCACTGCTAATTCGTCACATTCTTTGTTTAGGCAAACAAGTTCCCAAATAATTCCCATTAAATTAAGATTTAAATCCTTCCATCGGCATAAGATATTACCTAGTTCTGTAATTGGCAGGTGAATCTGGTCCAATAAATTACTGTTCTTAAAACAGTTACCAGATAATCCTTGTTTTGATGTCAAGATTCCATAAAAATAGAGCCTATTACTTGATATTTTTTTTAAATTCCTTTGTATCATAGTTTCATTTGATTGCTATATTTTCCTGTTCTTTAGCATGGGTCTAATAATATAAATATATTAATCTACCGGTAAAGCTAGGTTTATGATGAAAACCAGCTACCCAACAGTACAGCGACAACTTCCTAGCCTCACCTAGCTAAGCAACCCAACATCCAACACTTCAATATACCCTTAATTTATGCAAACCTCCATATTCCATTGTCTAATATGCCTCTACTATTAATACCCCTTCCTGGCCTAACATTCTCCCCTCCATTACAATTTTCAGCACCCCATTGCTAATAAAAAAGGTCTGAATCCACTTTTCCCACCTGATTATTTTCAGTAATCCCCTCTCATCTCCCATGATTCATAGTACTTCCTAGTAAGTGGGCTAATAATATGCATTTGGGATATTCATCACAATCTAAATTCCTTATGCTTATGCAATTAAGCAAATGAATTTTTGTTAGGCTTTTTATATGAATCCCATTGATAGGTCGACATAAATAATTTAAGAATATGACATATTAAGTGACATATGGATAGTAGTTCGTAAAGTTTATATTCTGGTACAATTGAAAGCATACATGATAGTTTTCCCACGCCATAGTGTAAGAGAGTAAATTATTCCTTCAACATTTTGTGAAGACAAAATATTCTGTGAACAATTTTAAATGCACTAAATTTGAATTCGGGTGAAAGCCAGAGAAAATTAATTGGAGATTCAGTAATATGATCCTTTAAATATCAGGGGCATGGGTTTTGTGAAACCCAATGAGTCTTGGGAAACAGTTTTGTTTGCTGAATTGTTTAAAAAGTAAGTTAAGACTTATTTCGATGTATTCTATAATTTTGAAATTAATAAAGTATTTGAATATACTCTTGCATTAATGATTCTTACGTTTAATTAAAATGTTAACCACTATGACTGCAGTAATAAAGAAAATGTGAAAGTTGCAACCAGTGCAGTGGATAGAATTGCATAGATCAACTGCACCATTGGAACAGTGTTGAGATCAAGTTCTTGGGGAGTTTTTGGAAGATGCTGTTATTAACCAATATTTAAGAGTTTGGATCAAACGTAACCCTTCTCTTTCACTACTGGTTGATTTCATTGAAATAAAATGACATGATTTACTGAATAAGAACTAGAAGATATTGCAGCCAAATAGGGTTGCCGCCCCATTTTTAATTTGAGCATTATCTAATATTTAACCCGCTAATATTTAAAAAGATTATAAAGTTTCAGCACACACTATAAGAATGTGCTGGAATCGTGAGGGTGCGTTTGTATTAACCGCGCCCCAAGTTCGAACGAATCCCATAAAGCCAAATATGATATACACAATGCATTTTGAATGGCCATGTAAAAATTGAATCTCGAAATTACACGTTGGTGTCTCTAGTGGGAAAAGGATGTATTAGGAACAGCTGGTATTTGATGAGCTTTGAACTAGTGAAGGCTTGCGACATCTGTTGGCTAAAACCTCAACCAATCCGTTAATTAATTTTTGTTCACTAATTTTCTATAAACTGTCACCAGAGATTTTTACAGTAGGTTCAGGACGCCACAGGAGATCAGTAAAACAATTAAATATTGATTATTTTTGTGAAAAGGGCTGCCATTTTTTCCGGCGCCCCGCCGCCCGGCTGGAAAAAATGGCAGCCCTCCTCACAATAATATTCAATATTTAATTGTTTTCCTGGTCTCCCGCGGCATCCTGAACCTACTGTCTAAATCTCTGGTGACACTTTTTTGTATATTCGCGAATGAAAAATATTTTGCGAAAAAAAAAATCGGCTGCAAAAGTAAAACGAGGGAACATGCTCTATAGTCCCGCCTCCTCAATCCGCCTCTTATCCCCCAGTCTAACGGGTTACTTATGAGAAATAGCTTCAAAACTATTTCTTGATCTGCAAAACTACGGACTTAGCCGATTTTTGCTCAAAATCAACTCGACATCAGCAAGCCTCTCTCATCTGACGAATCCGAGGTATCAGCCTGCCTCGACGCCTCTCTCGCCTGACGAGGGGCTCTGGACTTAGAATATTTTTCGCTGGGTGGACTCGGGACTTCAACAATATTTTCTCGTAGAGGCTTGAGCCCTCATCTTGGGCCTCCCGCTACTCCGAGACGGCTCGTGAGCGGTTGGCCGTCGATGGAGCTACTCTTTTCAGAAGCGTGAGCCGGTTCTTGTAAAATATTCGATACTATGCTTTTTCACATTTGATAGACCAATTAACTCTAGTCATTGGACTTCGTTCAGGTCGGTGAATGACGTAAGTTTTGACCCGGTGCGAGCAAATGTAGCTCATATGTTTATTGTAATTTCAAATAACACCTAAAAAACGACAGAACAATTGTTCCGAGTGCACACAATGTTGCTATGCAGGATAGGATAAAATTACTTTAGAATAATTTGACAACATAAGGCTAAGGATTAAGGCATCTTTTCATATTGTACATATGCAACACTTAATACATATTTTTTACTGCTGCTTAACTATTTCATGCTGATGCCTCAAATGTTGATGTTTCAAATAATGCGGCTTTTTCGCTTTTAAATAATCGATTAGATAATTTGTTTCAGATAGATACTTGCAGGAAATGCCGACATTCCATTCAAGAAACAAGCTACTTATAATTCTGTTGTAATTCATGACGAATTGAATAATCCGCATTGCCAAATGTGAGTACGGCAGAGGGTGTAAATATATTCAGACCCTCTTTGTTTTGGAGATTATTAGAATATATTCATTTGCAGTTATCTGTACCATAGGTAATAATTAAATCAACAGTTTTATAAAGGGTTAACACCTCAGAAAAAAACATTTTTTAGATGAATTCCTGTAATTCTCATTTTAATTTTTGAGCAGCATTTTTAAGGCAAAATTAGTCACTCAAAAGTTACACAAAGAGAAAGATTCGAAAATTAAACATTCATTATTGTTTAGTTCATCTTTATTACTCAAATACATTTGTTGAGATACATCTGTAACAGAAATTGCATCAATATTCCAAGTATCCTTTTTTAACCAAAACATTTTACTGAAACACCCTCGTAGCCACTATCCACAAAGTTAGTGGCAGAGGAGTTCAGTCTATTGGAGAGGCCTTATCTACAGCTGACACCCACATGAAGTGCACTTCTTTAGATGCTGACAGCACTACCCAACTTTGTACCAGCGACGAAATATAAACCTTCGTTCCTCATTTCCTGCGGTGAGAAAGCTTGCTGATCAACCTTGATTCCCATGGATGCTCCTCTTCTCACCTAATGTATACATCCAATGGAAGACCTGAGGGGAAACAAATTGAAATATGATTTGGAATTTTTAGTTGATGTGGTTTTTATAAACTAATTATATGATGTTTTGAGCAACAATATAAATACTTGTATGTTCAAAAGGGCTGAAGGCATATTTACTGGGATTGAAAGATTTTAAAATTAAAAAAATGGAAACTTTCACTTTAAACCTATACATATAACCACATTGAAATATCAGAGATCTTTAAGCTTTAAAATGGAAATAAATTTCATACAATGATATCCTGGTGAAACATGCTGTTCATCCATGACAATTTATTGGACATTATTTGTTTAACAACTGCTGCTACTTTACTCAATTTCAACATTTTATTCATTTGTCTACCAATGGGTAGAACACCTTTAAATGAATACATCTGCGATGAACAATTGTTAAGAAAGGCTTGCTAAAATGAATAACTTCAGATCATCACTCATAAATACCATGCAGGAAATTTGAATCTGAAATGCATTAATATCTTTAAGCATGTTGATCAAATGAATTTTCAAAAGCATTCATATTTAGAAGATTTCAAAATATATTTAAATACTGTCTAATGAAAGTAGAAATTATAAGATTAAGTAAAAATAACAATGGAATCTTTCTTTCATGAAAAGGGAAATAGTGTACAATGGAACATGGAACAACATATTTTACTGTATCAAATATATTTAATGGGAAACCACCTGGGCGAAGACAAGCATTTCAATTATTTGCAATTTAAAAATGTATTCAATGGGAAATAACACTTCAATGGAAGGAATTTCCTGAATCACAGTTTGAAACTCAATTTATCACTTATTTTTTAAAGAGTTTGGTATTGTGTTATAAATTATTACACCCATTACCCTCTGGGGTTTTATATGAAATTGCCGATTTATGATAAATTATGTGATGTTATGATTTCTAGTCAAATATGGATGAATTGCTATTTTCATGAAAGATATGGATATTAATTATTACTAAGACAGACATGGCAAATACCTGTACTCATATTACCGACATGGAAGGAATGGTAAGAAACTTTATTTTTAATAAGGGCCTATATGGTTGAAGATAACTTTGGTACAACAAGCATACAGTTGATCCCCACAACAATATTCCATATGATTCCCCTGAAGAAAAAAAATGATACACGAGTTTTAATAACTCTAGAGACTTATGCAGGAATCAAATAGTGTGCATTAAAGTGTGAAGTTCAGAATACAGATTATTAACATCAATATGCCACTCACCAGTTTATTTAATGTGTGGACCTAAAACCTTGGTATTGAATGTATTGAACAATTATTTCTTGTTGAGATTGAAATCAATATCCTCTTGCAACATTGCATGATTTAATGCAAGGACCTGTCTTTTTGCTAATCTAGTATATAAAAGTATGCTGAGACATTGATAGTTTCACCTTAAATTAAAGTGTTAAAAACTTAGTTGAGTAACCTTTAGTCATTTAATTTATCTTTCTGTTGACATTTTGTCAAAATTCATTTGATAAGAAGCAACTTGAAATATTAATAATTAATCCATCTCACAAAAAGTGATTCTTATTGAAATAATTTTTCAATACAAAGAAAAGATGAAAGAATGATGAGAGCAACTTTAACATGACGCTTTCACATTATTTAGAGTACTTTAAATTTTCATTAGGTTGCATAATGATTTATTTATCTCTTAGAGAAATTGATCAAATCCTTGACATAACATTTACTGTGGGTGAAAATACTTTAGTTTATTCCAGGTGAGGAATTAAAGCTAATTCTGATTTTACTGAAATTATTTTAATTTGGTGTAACTTAACTCATTTAAAAATAAATTTCACACAAACTAAGCAGGGGATGTGGTAGTTCAATGGGTAGCGCATTCGTTAACTGCTCTGGAGGCCTGGATTTGATTCAGAGCGATGCCTCTTGAGATCCTCTGCCATGCTGTGGGATTTTTCAGGTTCCAGATCCTCCTGGGAAACCACAAAGAGACAAGAAAAGGAACTGGCCCCCACCCTGTTGATTAGTGAATATCACATAAAATTAAGCTTATAACTATGCGAGGATTATCAAACCCAACCTATGAGTCTATTAATGTTGTTGGATAAAATGAAAATAACATCCCAGTAAGCACAAGCTTAGTATGTACTATGATTTCACCCAAATCCATGATACTTCAAGTCATATTTGAAAACAAATCTAAAATTAAACTAACCAAATGATTAAACAAGAGTAACCACAGTGATCAGCATAAAGATTGATTTTTATAAATATGAGAGTGCAGCTCACCTCACCAAGGCCTAACACATGTAGGATTAAAAAGTCTGACAGAATATCTCACACCTGGTGGCAAAGACGTTTGGCAAATTAGGGCATCATGCCAAAATTAAGGAACGGAAGTGAGGCTCCCTGTGGTTTGCATATAGAGCACCCTGAAAATAATAGAATTACAGTGTAGCTGGGAATTTTCCAAAGTCACCAGGAATCAGCCCCGACCCTTCAGAGTTAAACAGAATTATCTAATTCCTTGGCTACAACATCTGCTAGATGCAAAAACTACATACTAAATTTCCATCATAAGATTATGTTATTTTAATAATCATATTTGATAAATAAATTTTTTCCACAAATAATAAAATAACAATCTTGCATCACTAGGATGATTAGAAATTTGGCTCCATTGGTTACTTTTTGGATTGTTTTTCTAAATATTAATGCAAAAAGATTACATAAACTCACGATTTGGCGGATACTACATATTTAAGAAGTGGTCTCTCAAAATCTTTTGCCAACATCAGAAATAGGTGCCATATTTTACATGTAAATTTTCATTGTGGAATGATTATTTAATTTGGTGAAATATTTCATAATAAAAGGTAAAATATACTATTGACTAATATTACTAAATAATAAATCTAAGTTGTAATCAATATATTAATTCATCAGTAAATTAAAGTTGGTATTGGAAAGGCTAACAGCCACTTCACTCCTCAAACCTTTCCAAAAAAGAATACCTGACACCAAACACTACAGTAAATCCTTCTGTTCCACGTTCATTCCACCCAAATTCCCTAGTGTATTCCTACCGTCACCAGTCTTGACTAACATTTTCCCCTTTAATACACTCAATATCAGGCTTGATTGCATGGAAATTTATAATGGAATGAAAGGAGAATGCAATGTATTTTCCGCAAAACTTTTATTTGCTACTTCTAATTTCAACAGACTGGCATCTTAAGGTATCCAAGGATTATGACTTTGCATTGAAACTAGTTGTTGCAACAGTGAAGTTTTGTGGAAAATACATAGTAAACTTTTATTCTCGCCTCTATTACAGTGCAAAAGTTTACACCATTTCTACTTGCTAAGACAAAATATAAATAATTCATCATCGTTCCTATAATATTTGGTAAGCGAGTGAAAATACTTGGCAAATTGTCTCAGTAGCGGCAGAGCAACCTTGAGTAATAAGATTTTAGCGATATTTTCTCCTTTTGACAGCATGCGGACATTTTATCAGGTGGTTTTTCTGCAATAGGCCCAATGAGAAATGATGAGGGAAGCTTGACATGTTCCAGGCTAGGAGTGGCCTCCTTAAGCGCATCTGCAGTGAAAGGAAATTCAAATTAGCACATTTTTTAAGACAGACAAAATTAAGGAATTTGTTGCCAATTTCACTGAGCTCCAATGCACCGGGATGGATTCTTTGTTTTCCTTATAAGGATGCATGCGTTTCGTTTATTTAAAATCAATTTCGAATCACATGCCAAGCGAGGGGTTGACCAGAAGGTTATCAGATGATAAACTGTGGAGCGTCTAGAATGAAGAATTTCACGTCGCACATCGAAATTTCAATGTGTGGGCACACAAGAATTGGAAGCTACCGTGGCCGTGTTTGCAACTTCAGTATTGCCGAGGATGGACAATATTTGCAATTTTAGGGGAGGTGGCCGAAAGCAGAGGTCATTATCGACAATAGGGGTGGACGAGAAAGCTGATGTCGGCGGTAGTCCACTCTTAACGAAAGGCGCCTCGGGGTCCGCAGTTAAATGTCCCAAACGACTGACTCACGCAAAGTGCTCTTCACGAAGCACCTTCATCGGAGGGACCGAGACACCACTGAAAAATACCTGTCACCTCAAGGATTCAAACTAGGACCCTCTGGGTGGGAAGCCAGTACGTTACCCACCGCACCATCCCGATCCCCAATGATGACAATTATGGGACCATCATTAATACATCCCCAGGACCGTAACCAAAGACAATCGAGCCAAGCTGAAGATCGGATATAGCGCGTACTTGAACCCCTCGCACACCGTATGTGTATACGGACGCCAGCAAGAGAAAGCACATCTCAAAATAATTTTTGAAGGCCGACTACATACGCACCGTCAATTTTGGAAAGTGGGCCTAAGATCTAGATAATCGAAACCTAACAATTAGAAACTTGATACACTGAACCCGTTTATGAAGAAGCCTAATCTACCACTGTATGTTTGCACATGGGCTTGTATGAAATCGCCACTCACCATTGATACAGAGCTGCCCCTGACTCCGACCGCTTTGTCTTCTCCAGAGTTCCTCGACGATATGTCCTCGCGGGTTGGACGAACTCCGGGATAGCTACGAGTCTCTCCGCTTCCATCGGCTGGCTCTTCCCGGCTCTCAAAGCGAACTGGCGAGACCAAATGCCCGTCGGCAAGTAAGGGGGGGACTTTGGGGGGAAGGCGGGGGGAGGCTAGGGGTATTATTGAGTGGTTTACTTCGCACAAGAGAGAGTGAATTCGAATTGGGGCCTTGGAAAAGGAGGCGGAGGGAATTGTTAGCCCATTTCAATTCCGAAAGTGCGTATTTTGCGTATCTTCGTGGGGCTTTGCATTGGAGCGAACTGGAGTCCAGCAGTTAACCGCTCCCTTCCTCACCGAAAGCTTGAGTGCCGAGTGTACGTACACCTGCCTCCAAGACCACCAGCCGGCAATGCAATTGTGTACCCTTTCAGAAATGCGCGCGCATCATTAAACGAGCCATCGTTTGACCATTCAGTGAATCCAGACTTGGGTCTCATTCTTGGTCCATGAATAATAAATACATGCCGTAACACTTATGTAAGTAAATGATTTGAGCCCAATGATGATGCTAACGCCTTGCGACCCGGAAAGTAATTTGCAAGTTCCAATTAAATTGGCGATAAATAGCTGTAAGGAAAATTTCATCTGAGACTCCTTGACTGGGAAAATACCCGTAAATGTGTTGGCAAATACTATTCCTCAGTAGGTAGTATGTACCTGAATATTACCTAAGTTTTCTTTGAGTTTATTATATAAGCGCATGCGTGAACTTGTGCATAACTGGGAGGGTGGGTTGGATGGAGGGTCGGAGGAGAGGGGGAAGGAGGGTTGAGGCACAGGTGATGGAGCATTGTCAATCCCACCTCGGAAGTACGATGAGTCAACTGCGTCCCATCCGACGGACTGTGCAGTTCACTGGGATATCCTTGGGTAGCATTCAATTCCTCTTCCGCGGTGACTCTAGAATCTCTTTGGTTGGTCTCAATCCCCCTACCATCATGCGGGTAGGGGGATTGAGAATTCTCCCCCCTGTCGTATGAGGCGATTAAAAAGGCGGGGAGACATACCCAAAAACTAACCCCTAGTAAAAAAAGGGATACTTCCAAACAGTCTAATGGGGATTGAGAATTCTCCCCCCTGTCGTATGAGGCGATTAAAAAGGCGGGGAGACATACCCGAAAACTAACCCCTAGTAAAAAAAAAGGATACTTCCAAACAGTCTAATGGATTTTCTGTCTGCGTACGGCCATACCATCCGGCCTGCATCCACATGGGTGTTTGCTGCGCCTGGAGACCCGCAAGTGAGAGAAGGGGATCCCCGAGGGTGAGCGCTCTGGTTCCCAACCCGGTTTTGGAAATCCGGTATGGACCAGGGAGTAATATTCCTCTTCGGCCCTGGATTTCGTGAAAACGGGTGTCCGGGGCCTATCCACTCCCACTCAATTGGCATTCGTCTCGTAAATATATTTTGAAAGAAGATTGGAAGTGGGACCTCTTTTTTCCGAAATTCTTTCACTTAGTCCTCCAAAGCCATCGCTTCAAAAACTGATAATAACGTTTCTGAACATTTCAATGCATTATACGACGAACGGAATGAAAAAAATCGTACTTTGCCCATTACAATTCAATCAAAATCAGAATTCACTGTGTATCATACGAGTACAAGTGAGAGCATACTAGTCTGAATGTGAGAGCATAGAGACCATCTCACATGCCCTTAGTCTACCGATTAGAATATATGGAAACTATTAATACTTAATAATAATTAATAGTGTTAAGGTTACCACCTCTCGAATATCCCTACAGGTTTATCATCTTTTAATCAATCGAGGAAGTCTACATTTATTCTGCGGTGGAGGGAATAATTTGTTCATCATTAAAGTCGTGATTTTTAACCCAAGAGGCGCCCAGCCATCTCGAAGACTGTCGGCGCACACTTTTCAGCCTGGGAGCAAGAATTACGCAAACCTGAATGCTAGTATTGACGAAGAAATGGCACTGCGGTCGGAAAATGTTATTATGATCCCTTATTGATCGTGGAAAAAATTACATCTGAAATCAATTTATTCTACACTTGATCTCTCTAATTTTCCACATCACTACTAAAGAGATGTCCTTTCAATTTATGCAAGAGATTCAATCTATTCTTTAACATTCGCTCCGTGAGTGATTTCCAGTCTAGCTGCTCTGATATTTTGGATACGCTACTAAGGCTACCATAACAGCGTTTTACATACCTAGCTCCTCTACACTGCACGCGATCCAATTTGGCAATTGATCCAACTTCGTGAGGATCCCATACTTGCAGCATTTTCTAAATGAGGCCGAACTAGCGAAAGATAACGTTTCTCTTTGACCTTTTCATCACATTGGCCTAGAACTCTTCTAATGAATCCTAATTTTTTGCTAGCTTGTCCACATATCCCCGTATGTGTTTCACCCAGGAGAGGTTGTGAGTGCGGGTAACGCCTAGGTATTTAATCGATTATACGCATTCTATTTCTTTGATTTATGACTACGCACTTGCGAGGTGAGATGGAAGGATAGTAGGGATTACTGGAATAATAATTTTAGAGTAATTTACAGCGGAGGGGACGAGAGCCGAAGAAGTTTGACGGGAGGGTTGCTCTTCCGCAGAAGGGCCTGACTGGGTGGAGTTGCGAAAACTCTCCACGCCAATGGGGCCGCACGGATTAGTCGGAATGCAACATGCGGCGGAGTGATCTAGAGGCCGCCCTGAGTCCGATACTTTGATGGGGGAGAGGTGCCATTCCAGACACCGGAGGATTGGAAGGTTGTCTCGCGCAGTAGCGGGGAAAAGTTAACGCTGCGGCGAGGGAGGGGAGATGAGAAGGCAAACCTCATCCCCGTCTCCAACAGGTATAAGGTGCTATCGGATGATAGCCCAGCGGTATCTGCAGTCCCTACCTCCGCCCCTGTGAGAGCATCACCCAGAAGGAACCGTCAGAGTGGGAAGGGGGGGATTTTAGTCATAGGCAGCAGTAACGTCAGATGTGTGATGGTCCCATTGCGGGAGAGGGAAGACCAGTATGGTATGAGCCAGCGCCTGACGATATGGTGCATTCCTAGAGGCGGCGTTCTCCAGGTGACGACTTCGGTTGGAGCGGCAGCTGCGCGCACGAAGTGTTCCAGGCTGCGGGTCGTGGCTCATGTTGGTGTCAACGATGCCGTCGACCGTGGATATGAAGAGATTCTGAATTCCTTCAGGGAATTGAACTCGGAAGTGAAGCGGGTGGGTGGTGTCGAGTGGGTTGATGTGACGCTCTCGATCTGCAGCCTTGTCCCGAGGATTGATCGTGGGCCTCCAGTTTGGAGCGGAGTGGAAGGCATCAATCAGAGGCTGCGTGCTTTCTGCAGGCCTATCGGGGAGTCCTTCGTCGACCTTCAGCCGGCGATCTAATCGTGTAGGAAACCCCTGAACCGTTCTGGTGTTCGCTATACGTCTGAAGCCGCCAAGTGTATATCGGGTAGGATATTCGAGCACTGCAGGGATTATTAAGATTAAAGTGTAGTTCAAATAGCGGGTCTCTAAAGTCTTTGTTGCCAAATTATATAGCTGTAAATGAAGTGAGGTTCAGTGCCAGCAATAGTTTATTTAAGAAGAATCAGATAGCATCCCGACGGAAAATTTTGCAAGGGATTCAATATTAATAAGAATACGATCCTCGATAAAAATTCAAAAAAACGTAATGCCAAGGAAACATTATCTGTATAGGTAGATAAATTGCCGAAGTTTAAAAAACAAAGTCACTCAATATCATACCGTTGGAGGTGGTTCATACGTAGTATTGCCTAGAAAAATACTCGATATTATGCTGCCAATCCAAGAATAAACATTTAATTATGACGAATAGAAAGCCCAAAGAAATGAGAATAGTTATTGATGATCGGTATGAAACAGCATTAGGGGATAGTATAACTTGGATATACGATCATCTTAACAATTATGGTGGGCGTCTTTTCAGTAAATAGGCACCACCCAGATTACTTTACACATATCCTTGAAGAGAGAGGAAATTTTGGATGGACGAAGAATTAACAGCGATTAATTAATTTGCCTCCACAAACAAAATACAACCTAATAACATTAAAATAAACCCTTCGTCCATTCTGCATTCTTACTTTCTCCATTCCATCCAACATGCCTCTCCTATTTGTGGTCCTTATTCACTTGCCTGACATCCTCCTCACTTCCATTAGTCTTTAACATCCCATTGCCAATCAAAATACCCAGCAACCACCTTCCCTCCTTTGGAATTCTGCCAAAAATCCCTTCTCCATGTCTAGCACTTACTCACTCCCTTTCCTTTCTGTCCATCCCACCTTTTTCTTCCCTTTTCAGATACATAATTCTAAAGCATCTATACTATGCCAACCACATGGCCGTACTTAAATATTGGTACTGTATTTTTAAATTTTCTGCACTGCACATGGCCTGGCTGGGTAGGCATGCTGTAAAAATTTGATACGTCTAACATGGTTGGTAAAGACAAATAATATAATGCTACAGACACATAAATTTATGCTATTCAGAAGCATTTGCTCATTTAAAAAATTCAACAACTTGAGATGCCAATGCCTTGAGATAATTTACCTGTCTCAAACTCTTCCAGCTCATAAACAAGAATACCATCGGTAATTTGGCAGTTAAACTAAGGAGATAGGATTGAGTAGCTTGCTATCATACTTATATTCAAAATAGGATATGCATGGTAAACCAATAACATTCAAAACCTATATAAGCATATGAAATGAGGTCTGACTTATTTTATTTAATAATAATTATTTAAGCATAAATTTTTATGCTGACAAATATTAGCTTTAACAATTATTTGCACACTTTTTTTCATTCATGTTCACCAATAATGAATTGCCATACACATTTAAAACTTTCAAATAATTTTCACTGCGGAGGTAGGTAATAACAAATGAAAATCACAGTAATTTCATTGCAATTTTATTTATTTCATCTTCAATTTGACCAGTTTTTGAACAAATTTACAGAATTTAATACGAATCAATTAAGTGTTAAACATTAACAAACACGCTGAACGGCCAAAGAATGAGTATTGAATACTCACAGCTGCTTTTGACCTAATGCAAATGGGAAAAATCAAATTAATTGAATGGTCACAATGCTGTATCCACTCAAAATGCTTCCTTCAAGACTCTTTCAAATTCTCGAATAAAAAGTAGCAGTGAATATTTGTTAAGAGGACTTTAATTCAGCTGGCATACAAATGTCATCAATTAACTGCGATTACATCATCCAGTGATAGAGAAACAAAGCAGAACTTAAGGCGGTTTATGTTAATGTAAGAAGCAAATTCTCAATTGGTTTTCCACGACACCTGAGATAAAAATACCTTTTAAAATATTATGAGGTCACATGCTGGTTATTACCGTTTATTTTCCAAAAAATGAGCACTTGAGAATGTATGCTATTTGTGTGTAGACAGTAATTCAGAAATTTAAGCATGCTTGGAGAAAGCAAAGTGAAAAATAGTAAACATAGCTCTGTTTAATGTGGAATTGGTAAAGCAATACGCGAGATGACTCATAATTTGATTTCCATCATAAGTATTTGGCTGTGTATAAAGATGATTCATAGAGTCGATGCATACATCAAGAAGTAGGTTAATTCATTCCTCATAGCACTTCGTTTGGTAAATACATAAATCATTCATAATGGAAAATGATTAGTTGGGTTTCATTCAGAGAATTTTTAGTTACATTGTATATTCTTGGAGTTATTTACTGTACTTTTTATGACACTTGTCAATCACTTTTTCATGATTGGATGGAAGGTGTCAAGTGGTTTACTTTAAAATTTTACAGGCAACTGATTTTTTCAGTAGAAGCATACGAAAGAATCTGATTATAAAAGGAAATCGTTAATGCATCCACATCCCTCCTAAGCCCTTTCTTTATCTTCCTTCTCCCAAAAATAACTTTGGTGTACTTCAAAACATTCATTAATTGCTCTAATAAACTCAAATGACAAAGCCATTAATACAATGATAGCATTGCCCATAAAAATTTAGCAACCCAATGAGGGCATGGAGAAAACTGAAAACCACCGAGAAAAATGATAAGTTAAGAAAATATTAACAAATTATTCTAAGGTGATATTTTTACGGATAAAAAATTCATAAACAACAATGAACTTGCTATATAACTTGACACACTTCAGTTGTGGAAAACTAATTTGCATTAATCAAATTTATTTCCATGAATTACTCAGAAACTTCTCTGCAAATCATTCACAGCATAATCCTCCAAATTGGCCATAAAAAATTTGAAGGTATTTCCTAATAAAACCAAACAAGTTTTTACACATCAAATTCTTAAGTGACGCAAAGGTATGCATTCCACAAAAGAACAAGGCATTACAAAATGATTTTTAAAAAGTTAGGAAGAGACATTTATCCAAAGTCAAAACTATGATTTTTTTTGGCAACCACATTCTTCTTTGCTGAAATAGCTAATACCACACACTTGGATACATATTGTACTGTCAATGATTTATATAAACTTAATCTTGAACAAAATATGAACAAAATTACCATGGGTATTTAAAGATAATGCAGAATCTTCCAGATGTTCAAAAATGGAATGTGAAAACCTACACTTTCCTTTCACAGCAATATGTATGAGCTCTCAATACAATTTATTCACAATTAAAACAATGGAGAGCAAAACTTAGATACCAAATATACTTCCATACATTCACAATTGAACATAATTTTTAAACATTCTAATGCACATAAAATTGCTTTCAGCATCAGATATGTTACTTTGAGCAAATTTCATTAAATACAATTTCTACTTGAAATAAGTTCTGAAGCATCAAATTTGAGAGTTTGGGTTACATATTCAATTTGATTCAAATGAACAGAGATTTCATTAAAACTTAAACATATTAACTGTCCAGCCCAAAACAAGAATACAAGTAGTCAATTGGTTATGAGAACTAGAGCATACTTTTCTCCCATATGGTATGTTTTTGTCACTTCTTGAAGTCCAGCATAAGGGACTTGACCAGGAAACACAGAATATCTGTGCCCTCTTCAATCTGTAATAAAAAAGGTAATGGTGATGTCAGGTCAATTTTAGAAAGCATCAAAAATAATATTACAAAATCAGTTGAATTTAATGAAAAACAAGAACATCAATCTCTAAAAATTAGCATTTGAGAAGCCTTCAAATGAAAACCGAACACCTGCAACAACAACCAGTCTGTGCACCAACAAGGACAAGCCAACAACTGCAAGTACCTGTGAGACATCACTATACAGTTTGTCTAACATAGTGATGGCAGTATTGATACATAAAAAGCTAACTTCTAACTTTTAGTGGACTGTGTGTTATGGCGGGTGATCGGTTTTCATTTGATTGCCCCTAGTACATTGGGAATATTCCAAAGTTTTACTATTTCTTTCCTCAAGGAGGTTTTTCCATTATCACAAGTATATGGCAGTTACACAAAAGTTAGCATATAGGTTGTCAGGGTAGAATGCTATATGATAGACAAAGGTTGAAACTATAGAATACCATATAGAATTTTGAAAAAATAACTTCATCCATGTTTTTTAAATAATTGCAATTGACAATAATCAAATTTGTATGCTATCTTATTGAGGAAATAACTAAAAGATGAATTACTTCACTCAATAAAGATGTCACATCTTGTGGAGAACATAGTGAATTGTATAATGATTGAAAATGTGAAATGCTAGCTATAGGTCATCAATGAAATTTGTGAAATATACTGCAAATATTTGCCAATAAAATCAAACTAAGCATTTCCACTCCAACATGGAACTCCATCGAACAAGATGTTAGGTCAAATGCTGATTCTAGCTGAAGTATCAACATTGTAGGAGCCTCACTAATCACAACTATATGTGGCCAAAGATTGCCCAGTTTAAGCTAATGTGGATTAACTGGGGATTTCACATACATAGCCCCACAGAGTATTTTCCACCACCATTCTTCTGCATGCTTGACCACAAATGAAATTAATTTATATTGGTGAATAGGAAGTCTCAGTTGTAAAAAACATTTTAAGGAAAGTTGACAAAATCATATTTGAATAACATCCATTGCAGAATGTCCTCAGAAATTAGCACAACTATTCTTAAGTAACTTCAAACAATAATGGTAATGTTTATTATCTACTTTATCAATGTTATCATCCCATTTATTTAATCCATTTGCATGCATTAAGTCATTTAATAAATGTGAGTTTTAAATTAGGAAGTCATGCTAGTCTTCTTTAGTTAATTTTAGTAGCACTGATGCAATGCTTGGTCAATCTTGTTCCCAGGCATACTGAAATTGGTCTTAAATTGGCTCATTAGGAATCTACACAAACCCAACCTATCACCAATCCTAGTACACCTACAAAACAATATAATCTCTCATTTCAGCAGTAGGAGCCATAAAGCAGTTGAAGTGATAGACATATTCAAGTGGCACAAAAAACGACAAAAAAATTGTTTTTCATTGTGAAAGGGCAAATGAATCTATAAGCAATGATGATAATATTCCAGGTGAGTTACTATCACAAACGTGAAATGCTGTCAATATGAATGACCAACCATAAAAAGGGTATCCTATCCTTACTGGACAGGTGTACATTGGTCCAAGGAGAATGGGCCCTGGAGATGGTGTGAAACCCATAGAGTATTTTCAGCTGTTTCTTACAAGAGCCTTGATAGAAAGCACAGCCAATGAGATTAATATCAATGCCCAAAGTAAGCTTCATGATAGGATACTATCTACTTATTCAACTTGAAATAATTGGACTGTCACTAAGTATGTAATGAAGGAATTTCTTGCGGAGGAAATGAAGGAACTGTATAAATCACAAATCAAATTTAATAGGGTGTTAGTGGCAGAACTTGTAGGGGACTTGAGAATTGGTGGTACAACTCCCAGGGGCTGACCAAAATATTCAGACCTGCTTAAGTGTTTGAATGGAGAACGACATATTATTGTACCTCATCATGAAATAAGCATGGAATTGTGAGGTTCTTCAAATAGAAAAGCATCCAGGGGAGGAAGAGAGGCAATTTATGTTTTTGATGTAAATCAGGACTTCTCGTGAAGGTATGCCTTAAAATACACCACTGAGTGAAAAATGTAAAGATTAGAGTAAATTAGAATATTGATACTCCATCTTAAAGCCAGAGTTTTCAAATAAACAATCCATTTGAAAGATATTGGATTTTATCCTGCAAGCAATTTCCATCCTTCCAAGCTGGTGGTATTTTAGCATTAAATTCTGAGTGGGCTACTGATTTCAACGCTGAAAAATTTAAGTAGAAAGGGTTGTCCTCTTCTCGTCCCCTGGAATAGTTTCTCCTAATTTTCAACCTTAATTTTGCATTTAATTTAGTATTTAAAATGGTGTTTACGCTTCAAAAAGATGTTTAATTCACAATTGTCTACACCTTACTGGCCAAAAGTCATTCATAACTTCATTTTTGTACTTTTATTAATATAAATACCAACCTATATAAAATATTAGTTTGACTGCAGGATGGCATTAAGCTACTCTTCCATGCAAAAATTACTGAAATAACAGAACTGAAATTTGGTGGGTAGAGCCAATGGTGGCTGCCTAACTCAACACATAGATAAATTCTAATTTAAACATGTGGTAATAGAAGCAAAAATTATGAGGAATGGATCAAAATATACAATTAAATATATTTTTGAGCAAATCTTCACTGATTGAAGGCAATTTTTACTCAAAACTGATTTAAAATAATAGGAAATGGCTTTGATGAAGAAAAATAAAGACATATTTTCACTCTGAAAATGACATGATTACTTAATTTACTGCAGGATCAAAAAGCTTTCTTGAGAGCTAAATTTTGTTTTTATTTTCAGTGTGTTACCACATAGTAGTTGTCAATTGTTGTCCTCTTATAAGCCACATGCATGCAAAAATAAAGTAAAATTACAAGCATTAGTAAAAGAACAGCCATCTATAAGACAATGGTTAGATTAGAATTTAGGTATTATGTGAGTATTATGGAATTTGATGGAAGTACTAATGAGAATTGATACATTAATTGATATTAGACTAGAAATATAAGAAATTCCATTTTCACTTTTTCTCCTTAAAGAAATTACATACTTTCTGTAGCATTAAAGTTAACTGTCAATGACTTTTATCTGATGAAGGTAATAGAGTAGTATAAAATTATTAAAACCCCAAAATTTTTTTCCTGAATTTGAAATGACATACCAAAATAGAATAAACCAGTAAAATGCATAGCTTACGGAATCTGAAGCCTAATTTTACTCAAGAAAAAGTAGCAAGGATGACTTCAAGAACAGTGGAGAAGTAAAGCAAGTTATGCAGCATATGGAACACATTTTACTTTTTTTGGTAGGATCCATCACCAAACAAATCAATACTACTCCTGATATTAAAGAATACTAATGTATTCTCAAAGATAAGCATTATCTTACCAATTTAGCTGTGGGCTTCCCACATCCATGCCCTGCCTTTGTTTCCACACGAACCATTAAAGGATTCGTCTGTTTTGGACAGCCACGGAAAGTATCTTGTAGTGCAGCTATAAACTTGAGGGAATGCAGGGGGACAACTCGATCATCATGATCGGCAGTAAGTAATAAAGTGGCAGGATACTGTAAAATAGGCATACCATTTTAAGTTCCCATAAAATGTAATCATGAAAAGAAATTTTTTTACAGTAAGCTCTTTCCAAGTGAGTACTCACCTGAACACCGTCTCCTACAGGCACTTTAACATTATGAAGAGGAGAATACTTGAGAAGACTCATAAAATGCTCTTCAGTGTCTGAACTTCCAAAGTCAGATACCCAAGCATAACCAATGGTAAACTTGTGGAATCGCAACATGTCAAGAACACTGTAAAGTAACGTATATACATTTTTTTAATTAATGCTACATCACATTCAAATTATACAGCTATTTTTACAACAAATTTAATTATTATGTATATTACAACAGACAATATTTGCTTTTTTCTAATATATGATCTTTTCCAACTTTTTATCAACTGTGTGATGTGAATGCTGAGCATTATGAAATCAGGATGTACACTGAAGTCCTCACAGGGATAATCATAGGTAAAATTCTTTCATGGGTAACCTACTGAACATTATGGATTCAGAATGACTTTCATGTAGCCCTTCCTAGAAGCGAATAATATGATTACTGTATGAACTACTGAAATTGGACTGTGAAATGATGCACGCAATTCCCTGATATGAAACACAATATGATTACAAGACAAGTAACCAACACAATCCTCTTTCCATCTTATCTCACAATATGATTGTAGCCACCAGTGGAATGGCATAAATTCTGCCTGACCACAGTGTTAAACTTCATAGCAACAGTTCATATAATTTCTTTCTTTTCCTGTATAAAAAATCTCAGTATGCTCGCTTTAGGAAATCAGCATTAAATATTAGAGTATGTGCGTGTTAACAATTTATTCATTTTGTTGTGTGTAGCTAGTGATGAAGATAAGCACACAAATTAAAGTGTCTCTGTGACTTTTAGATGCCAAAATAATGTGACTTCATGAATTATTCCAGAACAATAAAATGAAGAAAGTGGCCTTTAGGTGGGTAGTGGATTTTAGCCTTTTCAAAATTAATTACAATGCTATAAGAAAAAACCTGGGAAAAGAACTTTGAAAAACCCTCATCTACTTCCTAATAATAAAGCATCAAAGTCACTCCTTCCAAAAAAGAGTTCAAAAAGATGTGAGATTTCTAATCTCAATCAATGAAAACCATCTCTAAATAATTTTAAAAAGAATCATGCTGCAATTTATCACAGCAAGATAAAATAACCTTCACACATCATAGCAATAACACTTTTACATGTACATCAACCAATTAAGGAACAGAGGTGGTCAAGTCCCAGACCTATACACAAATCCCCCAAATGACACGCTGTGCCAATATATTTCATTCTCTGCACCAGGAGGTCTTCACCATGCAATATGGAGGTTAAAATAGATTTGTGCTTTGAAAGTCTAGAGTTTGCATTTTAGTCTTTCCCACACAAGCTACTGACTGTGAAAGACAGGACAAGAGACCGGTAACAAAGTTTCATGTTTGTGGTATGGCTGGACACTAAGGTATGTTTTGACATTCCATGTGCTTCATCGATGCCTCTTGAAGACTTACATTTCCTTCAGAGTCAGTTGGCATGACTTAAAATTTCATAAATATGCAAATTTGCACACTTAATGGTTACATGCACTATGCACTAAAACAATTAGTGATATTATCCTACTATCCTATTATCCTCATTCCATCCAGCCCTTGCAGAGGAATCAAAAAGAAACAGGATTTGCATGAGAGAAATTCATAATTCCCATCCAAAACTGTAGCAGTGCTACTATAACCCTTTAGCAGGGGAGGTAACAAGACAAGTGTGTCATCATTAACTCAAATCATTTTCGACAGACTCGAGATGCCACCTGGATTTCCAGATTCTAATGCTTACAATGCAAGCAAAAGAGATCTTCAGCAGAGGACTTGTAAGACTAAACATGCAGAAGTTTTAAATGACGCTTAGGAAAAATGAGTCTCTCTAATCTAAGAGAAAAGACAAGAGGAGTACCTAATGCAATTATTACCCGTACGTATCCTAGGTATAGTGGCTACCCAATGCTAGGAGGATCCTGTTTATATTCGCCTTAGAACAAATATTTTTTAGCTTTTGAAAAACCACTTTCATTTTTCTGGAATAAGAAGAAAAAGGGCTGCTAGGAGACAAGTTCATTCTACAGTGGTCAGAGTCAGCATTTTCCCCATATGGCACTGATTGTACAGACCAAGAATGGTCTGGTACCAACTGCAACTGCAGTGGGAGAGTGCCAAGTTCACAGAATAAGCAGAAGTAACACATTATGGGTGAAACAGAAAACCAATACATTTTCCTCCTTCGAAAATATTTCCTTGCAATTAAGCATATGAAACATGGTATCCCTCTGGTACAATATTCTGGAGGTAAAATAGCCCTCCCTCTAGATGTAAGATCCTCAGGAGTGCAAGAGGAGCTGGAAAATGCAATCATAATGATGACCAAGCTGGAGTAGGGAATACTGAGTGAAATAGTATAACCGGATACACAATTTCTGGAGTGACAAATGGTGATAAAAATACTCAGGAAATCATAAGCAGACAATGAATTGTAGCATCATGTTAAAAAAAGAATAGGGCAGTAGAGTGAAGTCTTATTGGCAGCATAACAAGGGAATCCTGATAATCAAGTCAGGATGAGACACTGGGACACAGTGAAAGGGCAAGTCTGTATTCAGATATTTAAACACACATGATGGGAATGGAAGAAGTCCAAAGCTTAGCGCAAGGATAAAAGGTGACTGGAATTTAGTAGTTAAAGGAGAAAAAGAGTATTACTGAAGTAACCAACCTTTGGGTTGATAACTGTGGTGTATGGTAGTGATTATTTATATTAAAATTGCATTAAAATGTATGATTTTAGGTGCATAAAATATCTGGAAAAATGCCATCAATCACCCTACAAAAAATGTTCAAGTCGTTGCCAATCATAATATGCATCCTACTTTCTTGAGAAAATTTTGCTGCAAAAATTATAAATGGAAATTACAGTATATTTTCAAAGTTTCCATGAGTGCTGTATACTTCAGGCTTTTGGGGCAAAAATTAGGTGAATCAACAATTTAATGAAATCATGCAATGTGTTTACTCAGAACCAGACCTAGAGCCTAACCCAAACCAATTTTCAACTCTAATTACATGTGCTGGTTAAGCTAGGCAAGTAATAAACCCAACAATGTCAAAACTTCTGAAATAAAGACCATTTGCATCATTGCTAGCAAATTTAAAGATTTATCTCATTATAGCCACATTTAAATAATCTACTTTCAAGAATTACAATATTCTACAGATGATATGAGCAATACTGCAACTTTCAGCAGATGAATTGTGCAATAGAAATTGGAAATTGTCACGTGAGATCCCATGTATACAAAGCTACAGAGGCATGCCACTATTTGCCAGATGAAAGATTTCAGCTTTGGTATGTTCAGTTACAGACCTATGTAAACATGAGTGCTTTGACAAAGAAAAGTAAATGTGTTCAAATGAAATGACTACTAACCCAACTTGAACTACAGCAGCACCAAAAAGGTCTGGTCTCTGATTTGAACATGCAGCAACAAGCAAACCTCCATTGGAGCCACCTTGAATGATCAGTCGCTCTCTTTTTACGTAACCAGCACCAATGAGGTACTCTGCTGCACACTGGAAGTCATCGAAGACATTCTGCTTATTCAGTAACCGGCCAGCATTGTGCCATGCTTCTCCATATTCACTGAAAGCAAAGACAAGGAATTACAGTTTCTATCCCACTCAAAAATTGGCCTCTGATGATACTACCAAAAAGTCATATTTTTTTACTAGAGGAAGATATGAACAGCTCCTCAAATGCATTACTAATGCATTATTAATTCATCAAATTTTGCACTTCAACAGTCAATTTGATGCAAAAGTCATAATGAGCATAAAACTATGTAAAATAAAAAAAGACATTGAATAAGGAGGTGAAAATTTAATTTGTGCTTCTTCACACAATAATATATTGGTTGAAGAATTTGATGAACATTTTTGTGAAGTCCCCCTGTCTATTGAGGCACCACCAGTTTCACACATCTCCACATTCCCAATCTTTCCCTTTCATAATCATCCCCTGAACTACCCACTCCCCAACCAAAAATAACTCTCACAGCCTCCACCCACCCATATCCTCTTCCCCCCCAAAATATACAAAAATGAGCATGGGCATAAAATACATTGGTTGCTTCAGCATTGGCCAAAAGTTAAAGAATTCTAGTTAGTGTTCTTGCATTCAGGATTAGCCAGCCTTGAACCCATGCTGCTTTGGCACAAATATTTTCATTGCCTGATCTGACAACCATAATTGTCCACAGTAATATTTATTGTTTAACAAGGGACGGTCCCAAAATACCAATATTGAAACCTAAGCAAGCTTCGTGGGATGATACAAAATAAAGTTATTAGACCCATGTTTTTGCAAAAATGTCCATTTGGCCATAGTTTTCAAGATATTTGAAATTCAAAATGTTTAAATACCTCAAAGTGATACAATCCGTTAGAGTTCAATGACCTGTTGTTTTATGACAAGGTAGTAGTGGTATTTAGGGGGAGGCGACCAACACCCGAGGTCATTTGCATCATTAGGGATGGTCAGGAAAGGATGAAGAGTGGAGAGAAACCATGCATTGGCATTAGCCTACTCTAAACGAAAGGCACCAAGGGATCCACAACTTAACGTCCTATCTGACAGACCGCATACACATTCAAAGTGCCCTCCATAAAGCACCTCAAGTAGGGATTGAGATACCACTTAATGACCTGTTGTACAGAAGCTCTGAGGAACCTTGCTATAGATGGCCACATTATACATTATAGGTGACCAAGAAATGTGGGTTTTTACATATTATGCTTCATAATTTTGTATGACTACAAAATAAAAGTCAAATAAGTCAAATTTTGCGATGAGAAAAATATTGGAAGATAATGAGGACCATACAATATAGTATTTGGAGTCAGCCACCTAACCTTCTAGGCAAATATTTCTACCAGGAGATGCATTAGCGGTAACATGCCCTAACTAGTCAGCTTTGTTTCCGCAATGTTCATATAAAAATAACTAAAAAATCTCAAAAACTACAGCCAGACGGATCCTTTCCCCAAAATAGCAGTCTCATGACATATAATTTCTTTCATTACACGAAGTTTTGTAGCAGTTTAATTACCACAGCAGGATCCCATCCCGAGCAAGTATAGGTGATTAATTACAAAGTTCTTTAAATTTTAAAAAATTTGTATATATCCTGACTGTAAAATATGTAAAAGCTTATCAGACAAATTAGTCACATTATTTGATTTCATTTTCTTCCAAATTATTCTTCTCAAAAATGGTTTGGCTTTCTTCATAAGCACCACATATATGGAATTATAGCTGGCATAAAAAGGGCTAGCCACTGAATACCACTTACAAGATAATTTACGTTACCAATGAGATTCTTAAAACAAATCACATACCCTCCTCCCCTGATATTGGGTATGGCCAGGACACCGCCAAAATGCTGGATGAAGACTAATCGAGTGACACTGAAAGTTGGCTGAATACTAACATTGAATCCACCATACCCATAAAGAAGACATGGATTGGATCCATCCTTGGCTAATCCCTATAAATAAAAAAATCAAATTCAATAAGTAAAAATCCACCCAATAGTAGGGATTAATACAAACACATGAAAAAGTTCCTTTATTTTATATTTAAATCTAGAAAAATTACAGGTACATTCAGAATGAATGCCATTAAATACAGATATACTATCCGTGTAAATAAATACTTTTTACTGTTATAAATATATTTTGTTTTGGAACCTTAAACCTATGACCAAAAGAATCTTACAAAATTTTGCAAGAGTAGTATTCATAACAAAATGTTTTTATCATAGATTTAGTGAGAATAGATAATATCTTTGGGCACAATAGCCAAGTCTATTTTTGTTCAATAGTCAAGTTAGTTGAAATGGAATGTGAGCACTAGGTAATGGAGTCAAACATTTGCATACTCCGTTTCTATTACTTATCATTATTACACCTACTTATAGGACAACATTTTCCATGATATCTCACTCATTTTTCTTTCATTAGCACTGTATTTCTATCAACTTAACACAACCAAAAGCACACATATTTATAAAAGCTTCACCGGTTTTGTATGCTATTGTGGTTCAAGGATCCACATACACTTTAACTTTTTCTACATCCCTTTCTTAGGAATTAGCTAACATATAATGGGTATGTATTTCCTTAGGTATTAGGTGCACTCCCGCAGAGACATTGCAGAAAAAGGATAGGGGGAGATGTGGGCTGAACTTTTGCCAAAAAGTGTAGCTATAAATATATTTTAATTACTGATTTTATTAGTTTTTCTGAAGGCCGCGGATGCTAGGGCCATTCTTTATGATCCCATCCACAGGTGTGCAGAAATAGAAATCATCAACCCTTGCTGTGTGGGGCTAATAAACACTCCAAATGAACAAAACTTTGCATAGCAACAATTCCACTTTTAATATCATGCAAAAAATGGATGCTTTCAATTCAGAAATGGAAAAATTTAACCATTGACACCAGCCAACTGGAATTTTTTTTCATTACTGACATGATATGAGATAGCAGAACCTGAAGGTAGGTTATACAGCACAAAAAAGAAGACCTGAACAATTAACTAGACAGTGTAAAACTATTAAGTTATCGCCAAGGGAATATATACAAATAAAACTACAGTAAACTCTTGATTATCCATGCTAAACAATGCATGATGAAGCTTGAATAATCAAAAACACAGATAACCAAAATATGCAGAAAATTAGGCCATGATATGAACATTCAATTCATATAAAACAAAATAATTCCAAAAAAACCAAGTGACTGCATTAGTAAACAAATTAATGGTAAAAGTGTTGTCAAAATACTGTTTTCACACAACATTGATTGATATTTGCACTACTGTCCTCAACAAATTAGTATGTGCAATTACTTTGCCACAAAAATAATTAGAAGAGTCATAAAAATTAATGTTTATATTAACAAAAAAGTGGCTACCAGTCAAGTAGCAAATATTATTGTGAACCTGTGACCTAGGAAGTTCTTTTTGATGGTTTTGTTGATTTATTCAATTCAATTGATGTATTGTGATAACATACATGGAGAATCTCTATTTTCATTTCTTGTGATTCATTGGAGTTTTTTAGCAATGGAAAGAACAAATTTTTTATAATAACAAATTACTGATGAAAGACGAATATTGACAAAGGATTACTGACATGGCTCCATATTCATCATATGATATACTGATTAAAATAATGCAGTGCAAATGGTTCAAGACTTATTTTTTGCATAGCAAAACTATATATTTGCTTGTCTTAAAGGACATGGTATTCCCAGGGCTAATTAATGCATGGGAAACGATAATGGGTGAGTGCGAATTGTACAAGAATGTTTAAATTAAAATATTAAATACTATTGAAAATTTTTCATTTTGTGAAATTAAAAACTTTAATTAAACCGAGGTATTTTAAATGCATATTTAAAAAAAATTACACATCCATTTTTCAAAGCAATTAATTATTAAAATTTAGAGGTCCTGGGAGGAGAGAATAGTATGGAGTTTCCACAAAACAAATTATCCACACACAGATATTCGAGATTTTATTGTACATATATTTTGGAGATTTCATTCTACATAATATAATGTTCTTCAGTAGAAAGGGTAAGAAAAATGTCACGAACAGGCATGATAAGAGAAGTATTTATTTCAAATTTGGACAAATTTTGTAATTTGGAAAAAAATTGTGATGCTCATAAATGCACTGCATTCTTACCCTCAAAGGGAAATATATAGCACAGATGAAGAGTTTAGCCACAATATTAGAGGATTTAGATAGCTAAATTCTCAATATGGGAAAATTTACATTAATGCATTGAATCAAACGATAATAATTTCCTTAGTTAAACTTGCATCAACGATAAATAATATTTATAAGCATGCATTGCTTGAGCAACTTAAATGTATTTTGTAAAAAGTATAAAAATTTTACCAGAGGACACAAATGTAATAGAATAAAAAAATGCAAAACTAAGGCCAACACTCAGATAACTACTTTCAATGGGAACTTACTTTCTTATGAACAATAAACATGGGGATGCGAGTGCCATCCTTACTAGAATAGAACACCTGCTCAGTCATGTATTGCGTTGGATCAAATTCCTCAAGTTTGGTTTCCCGGTAGACCTGGAATGAAAATAAAATCGAAATATACTAACATGCAACAAGTTCAAGGTATCAAACAAGTAATTATCAAAATGATTTCAAAAGGAAGAGACAAGTACATTAATGGTTACAATCATGTTTTTCCATAAATTATTCCTCTGATTTAAGCCAAAAATGGTTATTAGACTGGGTTGCAAAATTGAAAAATGAATTAACTGATGACTTTATCATTCATTAAAATAAAATAGGAAATCACAATACTTCATTCAAGAAAAAAGCTGTTCATGCTATCAGCTGTGGAATAAATGCTTTAAATGAAATACAGATTATATGATCAAACTGTTAAGAAAACCCTTACTATTATGTAGGCATAAAAAAATTAATTCATAGCATGATGGAGATCAGATATCAACATGTTACCTCTGGCTCAGGGTTACTCTTTGACAGATCACAGCGGTAAATGATTCCAGGTGTTAGAAATGAGGTAAATTGATAGAAGATTTCAGTATGCTTCCTCTTTCCTGAATATCCAGTAACTGTCCCAACATCTAAAGGTAGGTCTCTAATTAGATCTCCATTACTCAACTCTCGAAGCTGGAGCACACTCTGAAAATTTAGAGCAATAGATTTGAAAGTAAGTGTGTACACGTACATTTGAGGGAATGAGCACAAAGAATGAAAAATGCAGAAAAAGTGAAGAACTCACCTTGACATCATGGACATAGCAAACAACTAAATTCGTCTGATTCACAGGGGCAGCCCAGTCAAGGACATCATGTGGATGCTCAGGAAGCAGAGTGACCCAGTTATCTTGTGAAGGGTTTGTCAGGTCAATCTGCACAAGCCTGTAGTTTGGTGCGCCTTTATTTGTGCGGAATACACAAATTGATCCATCATTGGTTATGTACTGCAACGCAAAAATGACATTGTTTACAAATGTAGGCATTAGATGGCAATAATGAGAGGGGACACCTGCAAATGGGTTCAACCTTTACTTTTCTTGGACAATTAAAAGAGATGCACATTTTGCTGTCATCTTAAAACAGTCATCTTGTTTCATAGTGGGCAGTAAAACAACAGCTGAACTCTTTCACCAAAAGGCAAGGACCGATACCCATTAAGCCGCTGGCAGGTTGTGCTCCCTGGCAGTTACTATACAACTCAACTACAGTACATTTAACTACAACGTCATCAGGTAATTTGATAGCACAAAACTTGATTAAATGCAGTTAAGTTAAAGTTAAATGCATAAATCTTAACGCAAAGGCAGTAAAAAGTGAAACTTGAGTAATTCATGACATTGATCTCTACTTTTATTATTTTCATGAAAGGTTCAATTCCAGCACAGTAAGAAAGTCTCATTCCTAAGGAACACTAAAAAGGGAATCATGACATCTAGCTTTCAACATCAGAGTATTATTGGATTTCGAGAAGTAAAGCACAATGACACAATAATAACTCCTGTGACTCATTAGTTGTACAGGATCTGATGGGGAACTGTCAAAAATATTCAGAAATTCATTAATGAGCACTGATTGAAACCAAATCACATTTATCAACCCAAAGGTTAATTTCCTCTGGAAAGTTAACCGGGTGCAATACTCAAGGTTCAACTGACCTCATAATCAGCCTCTAATTTGTGGACAATTTGGGTAAGTTGAACTTTTCCATTTACAACACCATCAGGGAAGGCCTCACGAAGGTCACAGAAGAATATTAGGTTATCTCTGCAGTCTCTTTGAGGTGTGACAATTAAGTAGTTTCCACAGTCACTGACCTCTGCTCCACTGTCATGAGAAGATCAAGATAGTTATTTGTTATGCATTCTTATTCTGCTTAGTATGGAATAATTTAAAATGTTGTAGACAGCAAACCATGTGCAGGAAAAATTTCATGTAAAAAGCATGACTACTGACTGCTTTAAAAGTGAATCTGACCGCGAAGTAAGAATAGATGTGACCAGTTAGACTACTTGAAGTTGTACACTATAATAACAACTAACACTTAAAATCAACTTTTCAATCCCTAAAATGAGAATTCTGTGATTAAAAGATTTCACTTGACCAAATTTTACATTTAGAATTCACCAAGAAATACCTCTTATGAATGCACATTATATAACATAAATGAAACATAAAAATAAATGTAAAATGTAAATGAACAGACAATTCAATACAGTAAACTCTTGATGCTAATGAATGCACGATGAAGCATGGATAAAAGAAAAAACACGGATAACTGAAATATTTGGAAAATATGTCTTTCATAAAAATTGAGGCTTCCCTTTTTTCATTTCCTGTGATTCATTTGCATTAATTAGCTATGGAAAGTACATTCTTTTTGTTTTTTTCAGCCATTTTTATAAGGGTGGAATTATAGTATTACAAGAACACAGAACTATCATCAAGTGTACAGCTGAACGAATTTTCCTCAGAAAGCCGAACCAATCACATATCGAGGAAAAAATAATGCCTGATGAAGGACAAATATTGAAAAAGGATCACTGATACAGATGCATTCATAATATGATATACTGATCAAAATAATGAAATTCAGATAGTTAATAATCTATTTGTTGCATAATAGAGCTATGTACTTGCTTGCCTTAAAGGAGAATATTGACTCACAGCTCTGAATGCAAGGTAAACGTTAACAGGAAAGTATGGAGAATGCAAAAATGTTGAAATTGATACATATAATTCCACTGACAAATTTTCATTTTGTGAAATTAAAATTTTCAAAGAAAGCCCACGTATTTCAAACTTGTATTTTGCAAATGGTATATAAAAGTTTCAAAGCACTTCATTATTTTTATAATCATAAATTTATTAAAATTTTGCTGTACTTGGAAGAGGAGAGCATGGATAATCAAAAGTTTACGGTAATTAATGCTTGTAACACTAAAGGTAGCATGAAAAAGATTAGAAACAATTTATACCAAAATTCAGCTATTTATACCATCTCCTGTAAAATTAAAAACTGACATTATCACCATTCGATCATGACTTACCCACACATTATCACATAACTGAAAACCATAGTCAACTGAATATAATATATATTGATGAATAAATTAATTCAAGCCATGGTAAAAAATTGAAGGGCTTTCAAATAATAGTTAACTAAAGGAAGGGCAAAACCTTGGATGGAAGTATATTTTTAACTGAATTTTTACAATTTACTGTAAAGGCAAAAAGGGCAAAACCTTGTATGGAGGTTTATTTTTAATTGAATTTTTACAATTTACTCTTTACCTCTTTCACTCTTACACCGTGAATTTCTAAGGGTTTGAAAGGAACAGGATGTTGATGCACTGGAGTGGCTAAAAATAGACTGTTTTTGATAATTTGAACAAAAAATACTAATACAGTCACATGGGTTTGGGTTACGGGTACACATTTGGGTTACTACATGACAAAGAGCAGCATTGTTTAGAATTAGGAACAATAAAAGACTTCATTGCCATTTCCAATTAATTCAAGTTTTTAAAATGAATGGGTTAATACAACTGAGAAAATAAAAGTAAAATAGATCCCTGCGAATACTCACATATCAAGTGACATACCTGAATTTCCTTTCAAGACTTTGAATTAACAAGGGTTTATTAATATACCTGTACATCTTTAAACAGTATGCATACAGTGTAATAAAAATTGAAACTGTAAAGTTTCTCTCTCTCAGCAATTAACTAATTATTAATAACTAAGCAGGTGAAAAATAAAACTTACATTCGCCAAAGGGGTTCTTCAGGAAATTCAACTACTAAGACATCCTGTGACTGAGGTGTTCCCACAAGATGGTAATAGAGTTTTTGATGCTGATTACTTAGGGTTTCAGAGCCGTCAGTCTTACCAAGTTGATCTGGATATCTCTGCCATCAAGGAAAGACAAAACATAATAGGGTTACCAGAATAATAAGTCAAAATAAACAGAAAATATGCTATGGCTTTTTTACAACTGCAATATTAATCATTAAATGTAAATAAATACTTTTTCAATTGTTTGGCATGGATGTTTTTTCATAGTTTTTATATTTATTAGGAAGTAATAAATAGAAGGTAGATTACTTTGATTTTCAAACAATTACTATTAATGCAATTTGAATGCATGCTTATATCACAATCAGGTAGGGTAGGGTAAGTTGCAAAAACTTAAAAAGTTCCAGCAGGTTCATTAGACAGTTCAATAAAAAGTGAAATCAATGTCCACGGTGAAGATTTTAATCCTTTCTGTTGACAACACAAATAATCCCATAACAACAGGGTAAGATCTTAAATATTTATAATAACAATTATTTGAAATTACAAAATCCAGAATATAATTTGTAATGGATGACCTTTTTAATGAACTATTATAAATTTGGTCAATGTTCTATCAATTAATCATTGCCATATATATTGAGCACAAGTATATTTAGTAAAACTTCTGGCTCATGTAGTCCATGGATTCAACACAGCCCTTCCACACACCCATTTTGACTTCAGAGCAATTAATTATACACTCCCTGAAGAGAGAATTTTATCCACAATATCCAAAACATCATTACCCAGATTTTTTTCTGTAACCGGAAATTTTTTTGGCTAAAACTTAATCTTACATCATCTCAAGTATTTGCAGAAGTGATGACAACCCCTGAAGAAAATATGGTAATTAGCTTCTGAAGACCCTCACCATAATTTTGGAGAAACGTTAAGTACAACATTTTTGAGCTCCACATAAAAAAACAACCCAAGACATATCTCAACATCATGATATAATTCCAAAACTTAAAATCAATTTTGGAAAAACTGTTTTGCACATTTATGCAAAACCATAATTTTGCATACAATTTGAATCAATATCATGATTTAGCAAAAATGTTTGCAAGCTTTATTAACTATAACGCAAGCCCAAAAACCAGCATTCTAGAGTTTTTTAGCCTGCCAGAATGAACTCAAGAATCTAAATTTTATACTATCAGACCACAAAAACAATAGAGTTCAATTTTCAATTAAATCATAAAGGCTCAACGTATCAATTCTACCAGTGGTTTTAAAAGTTATTATCTGTTATACACTACGAGTTAGGAAAGTACACAGCACTTAAGTTTACTATTCAGATCCTTAACGGGAACCTGGATTTCTTACAAAAAGTTTAGAACCCTAAAAGCAAACTTAAATACCTAAATATTTGATTAGACACATGATAAATACATTACATAATGCTAGCTAATAATACACAATCATTTTCAAGAAAAGCTTTTTCCTTTGAAAATTAAAGGGATATAAAATATTCAACTTTCCGTAGAAAAAACTATGCAATGGGCCGTATTTTGTGACAACCAAATTTTCATATACAATGCTTCAATTATACATTTTTAAAACTCATGAGCATGCAAATAACTAATCGAGTGATCAATCAAATGCAATCAAAAATGTCCTAAGCACACTTACACCATAGAATATTCCTTTGTGATCATGGGTCCAGGTAATTTGGGAAAATTTCACTTTCTCTAAAACCTCTGGAAAATCTTTGCCTGAAAAATAGAATGATTTTATATCAATTCGAAAATTAATATCAAAATAGCAAACAAATTCCATGCTATAAACTTTATGAATGATCTCAAAATCTCACAATACAATGCTCAAGTATATCAATCGACATTAGTTGGTATATAATTTAAGAACATAAAGCAAAAGACCATTCATAAATGAATCTTAAAAAATTAGAATGCCATCCCATTAAAATCACCAATATTAAATGAAATACCACTGAAATCCTACCCATTCTGGTCCAGCAACAATGGTCACCTGACACAACTAGTTTAAATCTACATCAGTTCATTTTTAAGAATTATTCGATCTAAACATATCCATGAACAAACGATTAATGTAATTAATACATATTCCGTATCTTTAGCATGGGACAACACTCGATGAGGGGTAACCAAATAATATCAAACAAACCAACCTTGCACAACAATCTAGTCAACTTTAACAATCAATATTTCTTTCTTCTCTTTTTTACCCCTGAACAATTTGACCCAAAAGGATAATCAATTACTATTTTCTCAAATAAATGGAATAAAAATCACAAATATTGGGGATACTCGATGAATTCACCTTAAAAATCGGCAAAGACTTACATGAAATACCCACTGGCATTGACATGAAGGATGAAGTCAACAATTCATCACAAATTTTATTTATATACCTCGTAACCGGTCTCAGAACAGAAATTAATAAGTATTTGACAAAATTAAGATAATTTTGGTAACAGTTTTAGAGTGAAGTCGAGATTCACTGAAATTAGGCAGGGATTATGTGCTACTATTGTGACCGGGGACAAAATGTTCTCATATATTTTCTTCTTGTGGAAGTATGTATGTGCATTATGAGGGTGACCATTGACCATACTTGACCGTTGCCACCAGGAAAATTGCCTAATTGCAACGAGATTTATATAATAATAATAAAACTATTGGGTCATAATTAATCTACAATGGTTAATGAAGGAGTTCAACTTGGTTTTACCTGTTTCTATGTCACGAAAATGAATAGTGACCCAGTCAGACCCTGATCTACTGAGACCATAGGCGAGAATACTCCCATCTTCGGAAAAACGAGTTCTTGACAGGGCGACAGTTCCATCTTCAGACAAGGCGTTAGCATCCAAAAACACACGAGCTTCTTCTTCAGGTTGATCAAAGGCATCCTGGACATATAGCACACTGAAAAACAATAGAAAAATCATAATGAAATTTTATATACAGCAATTAATTAATTGAGTTCACAAACCACTTTAATTCACATTATAATTATCCAATGGAGAGCTAAAACTTAGGATTTGAAAACGCTCATGTCTCATCGCAAAGTATAATGAATATTAATTAGGTTTCAGTTGCAAATTAATACGGAAAAAGGAATTCTAAGGTGGAATATTTCCAATTTAGTATACCAATTGATTACATACCTTTGATTTTGCAATCCGGTGTTTTTGAAAAAGAAATATTTGTCTCCATGGCGATACGGGCAGGAATATTTGGGATAGTTCCAAAGTTGCCGAAGCCTATTACGTATGTCATCACGGACAGGACAAGCGTCTAGGTACGGCTGAGTTACCAAATTTTGCTTTTCTACATATTTTTGGGTCTCGGGTGAATCTGGATCTTCCAACCATCTGTATGGGTCGGCGATCTAAAACAGATAAATTAACACTTGTGAAACCTGGGAAAAATATTACGGGTACCTTTGGTAAATTGAAAATGATATATAACAAATCACATGACGTCGGATTTATAGCTGAGATAATGTCAAACTTGGGCTTCATCTTCTGCTCACCTTTGTGCCATGATAATCATCTACAACACTTTCGTCCTTCCTGGCAATTGGGTAATCAAATGTCATCTTTGTGGAATAGTTTTTGAATGATGTTAGGCAAACCTATAGCAAAACCAAGCTGCGTGAGAAATATTGTTGTTTGTTTTGACTGTCACTGATTCCAAATATGTATTATTAAATTAAACGCTTACCTTGAATCTTTTTGAAAATCTAAAAATACAAAATAATGCACTGAATGATTTTGACTTCCTTTCCAGAAACGCTCTACTTGGATAACCTAAACTGCAATTACGCACAAGCCTGGGGATCTGTCGGGTTGATCGTATTCGCCCCAACACATTTAGTACCGGAAGTGAGACCATTGTTACGGTGCAATGCGATGTATCGCTCTCTCGTATGGTCGGACGTCGGGGCGTCAAATTTGAATTCATTATTTTACTATTAATTTAACCTTTTGACTAATCTGTTGATATATGAATTTTAAAGGAAAAGTAACACATCACCTTAAAATATTTTTATGTCTCTTCATTTATTGTAATACGCAAGTAATACTCTCCCGAGAACTCAGAAATAATATCCTAAGTTCCGTGAAACGAGACCCTGAAGAGAATATTTCTCTAAGATTCTTGACCGATAGTGTCATATGACCATCTTTAATAGGCTGTCGTTAGAACAGATTTAGATTTTAAATAATCTGATACTGAAACGCAGCGATGGACGATTATTTAGTTTTGCTGGCATCCTCAATGTCTTTGACTAAGATTGATAGGATTCAGGTAAAGTTAATGTTTACGTAATGTGAATATATATTCACTTCACTATATACCTCAAAATGTTGTTCGGGTTTTTGGGATATCACAAAATACAAATATGCCTTCATATTGCATTATTTACATCAATACGCATCGCGAAATAAAGCGTGTAAGACGGCTGTCTTTTGAATAATTTAACCAATTGAAATTTAGCTATTCGGGATTTTTTTGCTTTTGAGAGGACATGGGTCACTATGATTTTAAACGCCCTACTGGGCTATCCCACAAACAGTTTTCCATTACATATCTTCTACAGTCAACAGATGGCAGCACTTGACAAATCTGCCCTTTGAAAGTTCCATGGCCTCCCACCCCTTTCGCGCCTCCATGTGTTCCTTCGAACACAGCTTCTCCCAGCACACAACGCAGCTGACGGCGGCCGAGAGCGGTCGTGTGCCAGTGTGTTGTTCATTTTCATTGGAATTTTAATAATAGTTTAGTGCTGAGTGCCGGGTAACGTGCAAGTGGTTTTCGTCAGTACAACTTATACTTTAGAAGAAATTTTCGTTGGACTCTTTATGGTTTTTTTCCTTGTGATTATATTTGGCGCTTCTTTTGAAATAGCTGTTGAGGGAAGCTTTCTTGGGGAATGACTAAAAATTGTTACCATAATATCGCGATTGCTACTTTACTCGAGTTATCCTTCGATTTGAGCAAATGGTGTTAGAAGTGTATACCGCAGCCGAAGTGAACTTTGGTGAACTTTTAAATATATGAAAGTGCAAATAAAGATTTAAACGATTGTGATTTACTTCCTGGTGGTCTTCTGTTTGAACTCCTCCGGTTCTTTTTTAACATATTACTTTGTAATTATTGCGCTAGATCCGAAAACATGGCCAGCACTAGCCTCACTAATCAGAATGTGGAATGTCACATTCTGACACTCTTCGAAAAATTGGAAGCAATGAGAAGAGATGCCGCTGTGTCTTCACCCAGGCTCCCGATGCAAGTCGAAGTTAGGACTTTGGAATTCTGGCGATCCATAATTTCCGAGTGTCTCGCCACGTTTTTCTATGTGTTTATAGCGTGTGGAGGTGGTGCATCGTTGGTTGCTCCTGGGGCTCCGGCGACTTCTCCTAATCTTGGTGCTGCTCTAGCGACAGGATTTGCTGTGGCAACATTGACTCAATGTTTTGGACATGTTTCGGGTGAGTAACTAATCTCTTTCAACGTTGTGAAATATCATCCTTGAAAATTTAGGCAGTGAATCAGGTAGGCTGAATAAGCTATTGGCCATGCTTATATTAAAGCTTATTTTCATGATTTCCCGCCTTTCTGCCCACCTGATACGATTTTGTTGCAATGGCTCATTGAAAATTGTATGGTCGTTTTAAGTGTCTCGTTAGGATGGGCATCAGTTACCAATGAAAAGTCCGGCCAAAATATGCCCGAGCAGCGTGTACATTCGGAGGAATTCCCAAAATATAGCAATTTGTTAAAGATCGGATCAGTTGCGCGGCAAGTATTCCTGACATCCGATAACCGATTAATTTTGGGCCAAAATTGGCGGATAGATTTTCTGTAGTTCCCCTGAACTTCGGACAGATACTGTCTTATCTTCCGCATCATCATCATCACAAGATCCCTGGCTCTGACTTTATTCATTAAAATATTGCCTTATCAGGGAGGAACAACTTTGTTTTCAGCTCAGGGATGTACGAGATGCTCGTATATATGTTAAGTTCTTTATCGCGTTATTCCACTGTCCATATTAACTAGTTCGCAATCTAAATAATAGTGCATCGCGGATTCTATAATCACCGGATAAAGTACGAGCTGAGGTTACACCTTTAAAGCATAATTTTAGTGTCATTTGCCGAAATGCGCCTGCCGGTCATTGTACTCATAATTTCATGGATTGGAAATGTTGACCCAGAGGCAGGCAGTTGATCGCTCACATGACTCGTTAACAGAAACCAATGCTTGTGATCGAAAATAAAACTGAACGAAGAACGTTGGCACAGTGTCACTATTGCCAACTAAATTAAATTACTTCATTTGACATTTGATGAAAATTTATATAATTCAGTGAGAAGTGGAAATTTTTAGTGGTGTTTGTTATATGATAAGACATTGACATCATCTCTATATGATGCATGCATGTATTACGTGGATATACTATTTATAATTCTTTATTATTTATGTGTATTCGTGCATGAGTACTTAATCTGAATATTGTTTTGCCGGGTTTATATTATATAATATAATGATCTTGGCCGAAGTTTCGGCGCATTTCATGGAGCGTCTATTCTAACAGTCTAATATGTAAATTATGCACCAAAAATACCTAAGATATTCCGATTCTGCCGTATTTATGAATACAATAAAAAAACTCTCGATATCATGGAGAGAATTTTAATTGGTGAAGTTCCGAAGTTGTTTCGCACGATTAGCTCGAAATGATGCGACCGTAATGTCGCTCTCACTTTTGGAAGTCAGCCAATTACTTTTCTGAAAACTCGACTCTTGAGCGGAGAATCGCTCGTTCATTACTTCTGGCAGAACGACGGTATAGTGCTGAGTATTAGGATTCCTTAATGATTTCTGCTTAGCAGATGCAATCCCTCTGCAAACCTACTTTAACCAGTAAGGCACATACATGCCAACATATTTAGAAAGTTGCAACTCCTTGCGAACACTCACCCCATCCTCAGAGTTTCAGAGAAGTAAAAATTTCACATTGAAGGCATTACTGCTTGTATGGCTTGAGCAAGTTCGTTTAGGCGTTACTACGTTATTCAGTGTATGCTGGGTGTCACGGTAGGACTTTTTCTACCAGTATGTTTCGTTCATCATTTCCTTGCGTACGGGTTAGCTCATTAGGAATTGTGAGGATAGAAAAAACATTTCATCTAAGGAAAGAACCTACCACGGAAAAAACTTCAATGGCGTTTTTCTCACTTGATTATTTGGCCACGCCAGATGGGGGGAGTGCTGCCAGAAAGATTAGTACCAAGAAGCAGATATAATTCGCTGTTCATCGTGGATGCGCGTTGCTGCTGCATGTCTTTCCCATTTGCCTCATTGCTCATTTAACTGTCGAAGGCTCACTGCGAGCGTTTGTATGCATATTTTTTCGAACAATGTCAATTCAGTGTGTTTGTTTTGTGCGGCCCTATTGCGGCTTTGCCCTTGGCATTTGTCCCTCCTCCCCATATTCACCAAGCTATGACGGGAACATTTTCTTTGTGGATATTGTCGAAATTAATAATGAAAGGAAAATGTGTCTGAATTACCAATCATTTTTCATTGAAATTTTTTAATATATTTTTTCAATCTCAGGATGTAATTGGTCTAAATATAGATTGACTAAATTGTCTTGGATATCATACGTATTAAAAAGAAGGTGACTTTTTCCTTCATTTTCGGCATTGGTGTATACCCGTTTAGTGCCTTTTTATGTAACCTACCAATGCTTGCCGCTGCATTTGATCCCTGGATAGAAATATCAAGGGGTGATCCTAGGGTAATGCGATGGCGATATGCCATGGGAATCCCTTGGCGTTGTACCTCAATTGTTATTCTACATGGTACTCTGCAAGCCACAGCTAGAGTGTGCGGCAGGGGGTGATTTTACACCCTAGGCTTGCAGGATTAAAAATGGTGTTTTTTAATTTTTAGTTACCATATATATTTTTGTAAAATAATTCAAAACAGGGAGATCATGATGACGACAGGTACATGTACCACGACACCAAAGGGAGGTACACTTCTCTATGCATGCGAGAGGTGTAGGTTTCTCGGATCCATGCGGGTCAAGAAAATGGTTCGGTTGGCTGTCTAAGATGGGGATCGGGGTGGTTCATGGATATTGTGCTGGCTTCCCTACTCGAGGTCCAGGGTTCGAATACTTTAGTTGACGCGATGTTTCAATATTATCCCGATCCTTACTTAGGGTGCTCTTTGGAGGCGGACGGCGTACTTCAATTGAATGAAGGCCTGGTCTCGCAATTCGTGTTACTCTATTAAATATTTGCATAAATAATAAGCCAAAGCATTATGGGGAAAAATTAGAATGGATTTTGTCTCCTCCCCGCGTACACATTGAAACGTTTTTAGACATCTCTCGCGCCATTGCATTCTGTTCAAGGCATTTCACCCTGATTGCGATGAATTATGACTGCTTTTCGAGTTTCGTTTTTTCTCTTGGGAATGAGTTTTAGTCACTAATTACTTCCAATCATTCGATCCTCTGTGCCATGTGAACAACTTCAGGCCGCTTCTTCATTTTCGCCGCTGGGAAATGATGAATGATGAGGATCCTGTCTGTGGTGATATTTCGGGAAACTCGGTAACGGAAGATTTGTTTCCAGAGAATTACTTAAATCCGGGAAAGGCCTCCTCTGGCAAGCCTCCCCATCATAACGCGCAGTTCGGTCAAACCCAAGCACACGTTCATTCATTGCCTTGGGCAGAGTCAGTTGCAGAATTTGAGTTTTTGGCTCTGGGACGACAAAAGCTCACAGATACACAAGCACACTTCAAGAGTGGGCGTTTTGGGGTCATATCCTCCCCGATGAAAGTTTCCTTGCTCTTTAAGCCAATATTTCAAGCCAAATTTTTGTGAAACGCTACGTTTTGTATCCGAGTGCTTCAGAAATCCTTATGTCAATCGCTTCACGTCTCACTATGTTGATAAAAAAACTACAATAAGGCCCCAAAATTGTGTTAGGACTACCAGATGAATATGCAAACCTACAGAATAGGTGTTGCATTTTTGTCAAATTGTTAAAGTCGGCCGTTAGGATTTTACGCCAAATAAGGTGACTTCTTGTTACAGTGATATAACCCGGATGGATATAGTTTGAAAGATAATATATCCTAATCGGATCATTAAGGGAATTTGTTCGTCCTCATGCATGTTAAGTGCCTTGTAAGTCACGTGCACCAGGATTGACTGTAGTCGTCGACCCTGTCATGGAAACATTGGAACCTTTGGCACGCCGCGGGCTGTTTCCCCCCTCGCCCGGCATTGGTCGAGAAGGAAAGAGATGAAGTGTTGTTAAATTGAAGTTTTGAAGTTTAATAAACGAATCTCGCTGAGCCGACCGATGCCATCACTCTTTCAGGAGCCCACATGAACCCAGCTGTGACGGTGGCCATGGCAACGACACGAAACATCTCCCTGCTCCGTGCCGCCATGTTCGTGACAGCGCAGTGCGGCGGTGGGATTGCCGGCGCGGCCCTTCTCTATGGGTGAGTTGTTGATCTCATTTAGTTAGTTACATATAGTATGTCTTCGGAACTCTTATCCTGGCACTCCGGGTCCGGACCCCCAGGCGAAATACCGTGTGGAATGTCCGGTTAATTCGAAAAGACAATTGTACTTCGATGGACTACATGTATGAGTAGGCTAAGGTGTGTTTTTTGTTTTGGCATTTTATTAGTATTAAAGCAATTCATTGGAATTTAGTGATGAAAAATAGTATATACATAGAGGCACCGTAAACACAGTAATCAACCAGGTCGGTTTGGTAGGTGATGATAGAGTTCACCCAGTACTAAGCGCGATAGCGTGTGAAATTCACACGTTAGGATAGGGGGGCCAGTTCCTCTCCCTGTGCTGGTTATGGTTTCCCAGGAAAATCGTTTCCCGAAGAATCACACAGCTTGGGTGGGGCTGAGGGCGCCTGGAGAAGTTTGCCCGGGAATCGAACCCGGGTCCTCCGGTCTGCAGTCTAACGCCCTACCCTTGGACACCCGCGATTTATTCCATACCTTTGACCTTCGTTCTTCAGCGAAGAGCGGTTATCAACCCATACTGAGATTCTAATGTGCATTTGTAGTTAAATTTACTTGAAACTTTAGTTGGAATTGTATAAAAATAAAGCCGTTTAGATTGATTCTCTGAAATACCTCATACCACTTAGCAATTCTAGAAAAAGAGAGTTTTAAGTATCTCCAAGTAACGTATAGTATAAAGTTTCATCATGCCGCTGACATTTCCACGTAATTAGCTCCCCCGATTCTTGGTCTAGTTTGTTCAATGAGTCGGTGATAACTAGCGCAATTCTTAATATTGTCTGAACTTTCATCCTGTCATACTTTGAGTGGGGATCTTTCGGACCCTTAGCCCTCGTTTCTTTTACGCATTCCAATGGTGTCTCCATCACTGGATCTCACGGTTTGGAGGAACCAGTTGATAGGCGCAAAAACACTAAACCGGTTGTTGAACCGCCGCTGGTTCCTAAATAATGGGATAAACCCCATCAATGTCTGGGCTCATTATCGATGGTATCGGTATGGAATTTGACACGTTTTCACGGCCTTCTCAGCAGTGAATTCTAATGGTCCATTCACAGCGTGATTATTTGCAATTCATTGCTCCGGTATATATATATATATATATATATATATATATATATATATATATATATATATATATATACCGGAGCAATGAATGAATATATATATATATATATATATATATATATATATATATATATATATATAATTCTTTAAACCAACCTACTAGTTGATTACTTGTTTCTTATGTCCATAGTCTAAAATTGGTTTATTTCTTTCCTCAATGGTGATGCGCTTTTCACATCCTGGCTAGTGCTGGATAGGAGGCTCATGTACGAACGAGTAATTAGGTTGTTCACTATACTTAACTATTCCTAATTGGAACTGTGTACCTTACCGTAAAATTAATGTTAGGGCCATGGATTGGATTGAGGGTCATTGAGGGCCTCAAGAGAAAATAAAATTGCTTATGTCATTTTGTGCATCAATCGGATAGCTGATGTCATTTGTTCCAATAGGAAAGATGGATAGTTTGGTTGAGGCAGGATGTTCAGGAAATCAGGGAAGGATGAAGAAACCCTGCGTCAGCATTAGCATCTTAACGATAGGCACCATAAGGTCCACAATTTAACGTTTCGTTTCATGGGGTTATACAAGGAGATGATGTCAAATATACCTACGACTAACAACCTAAGACTTCCTTGAATATTGACCGTCACCTCAAGCTGTCATATTTGTATGGCAGGAGTACGGAGAAATCGCTGTCACGTTGTCGAGGACCCCTTGTGTCCGAGGACTCGTCGGCTCGCGGATTGCTCGGCCTCTTGGCGAGCCGAGCTCCAATTTGCCTCAATCCGCCTCCGCTCTTCGCAACCTGTCTCAAGCGAACGAATGCGCTCTGCGTCGCATGTTTTCACTGAACACGTGCCGATGGCTGCCCAGCCGTTGCAGCTACACACACCCTCCCGACTGCTGACCCTCGTCGCTCCTTCAATAGATCCCCCCCATCTCCTCGACCTCCCTCAGGGCTCCCCGCAGCATCATTTTTTCTCCTTCCTCCCTCCCTCCCTCACTCACCCCTAGTCTCAAACCAATTCCCTTTCTCGGCAGTGCAGCCGGCCCGCCCTTTCCTGCCCGATCTGGGCGGCCACTTTTCCCAATGGCCCCGACTATCTTTCGCTCCCCCCATCTTCTCTGGTTTATGTATATCTCTCTACCCTCTGCCCCCTCCCCATGCCAATCAGCCACCGTTCCGCCCATGAAATGGCCCTCCAACCGACGATACCGCTTGCTCCCTTCTATTTCCGAACTGTAATGACCTCACGAATGCGATAAATTGGCTTTATCTCCGGAGTATTCCGAACACGGCTTAGCCCTCTTAGACGTTTACCCTGCATCCTCACATACGACATGAAGGCTTTGTTCATTTTATCTAAGAATCTTACGGGAGGATCATAGTCCACTCTTTTTGGAAATTAGGATTCGAAATTTTTAAAATTAATTTCGATGAAATGAGGCAGGGAGTGGAAATGAATTATTTAATACCCCAAAATAGTGTCCATCTCGTTCAGTCGTCTTAATCCTTGTCTTGAATGCTAATACTGCTTTCCCGTCCTGCGGATGGAATTCATGGAAATTTCAATGCTCGTGAATTCGTTTGAAAATTAGGACAGAATTCCTATGCCATATCTCCAATTGTGAGAACGAAATCAGTGACACTCAGAAGGAAGGTAGAATATATGCAACAAATCCTTAAATTTTGTTTCCGGCTATCCGTCGACATAGCCTGCCAGGAATCGTTATCTATGAATTCCTACTTTCAGCCTCCTCTCAAACACGGGAAAGCAAGCTTGGGATGCGACTTCTATATTTGACCATTAGCACCATACCCAAAACACATTCTTTTCCATATCCTCTCGTTTCCCACCCTCCCTTCTGTTTGTTATCACAAACAATCCTCTAGTACCCCATATCCATCGCTTTTGGGTTTATGACAATTTTTAGCGAGAGGAGCAAATAATAATAATCACCGAACATTATTTTGCTTTGCACCAGCCTTTTAACATTTATGGGTCAGTACAATGTTTTCTTTTAAGTAGATTTCAATAGTTGGAAGAATCGACCACAGTCGACATTCCGATTGAAATTGATAGGGACTTTTCTTTTCGTGTTCTTCCATTAATTTTAACCACGAAATTTCTTTCTCCAGGAAGTTTCTTTACACAGGACATTGATTAAGAGGAGTTTGCCCTTAGAAGTAAGATTTTAGTCTCCCATGGACTGATGATGCTGTGGATATTTAAACGACCGATAGTTTTTAACTAGAATATCCATTCAAAAATGTTTGCATCTTAAAATGGGGCTGTTGAAAATGTCTTGCAGAGGTAAAGTTGAAGCGGGTGCCGATTTTCAGAGGACTGCGATGCCCATCCTCCCTCCACTCAAAGAAGAAGACTTCCGTTATTGAGAAAAAACTGCAGAAGCTCACTCCTGTCATTTGAAAGTGCGTTTAGAATTCATTCTCCTGCGACTTTTCTGGCACGTGCCGCTGAGGAGACCAAGTGGGCCAGTTGCACCCTGCTCCCAGAATGCGTTGAATTCATCACGTTTGTTTCCCTCGTTCAATAGCTCATGTTTTCCAATCCGCGTGCCTCCCTCAGAGCATTCCGCCGTATTCCGCCCCCCTCCCTCCCTCCGTGGTCCCCCACCTGGCCTCTGCCCACCCCCGTCTCGGTAGGCCACTGTCATCGCCCCCCGGGCGCCCATAGGGGTAGCTGAACCTCCTCTAGCCGCATCCGCCCTCCCGCCTCCCACCCTCTCGGAGGAGCACGTGTGAGGGGAGGATAGACAATGGAGAGACGCGGAGGGTGGTGCATTTCGCTCGGGAGCGTCGGGGCATTTACTGTGAAAGATGCCTAAGTGTGGCAGGTCGTCCCTTTTTAAACGTGAGGGGAAAGCTAGGCACCGTTTTAAAATATGGTCACGCAGATAAAATCACGCCAGAGCGAAGGATAAGTTCCGAGGGCCACGTGTGGACGGGATGTACGGTAAATGAATTGCTTTAATGTATTATCTCTACACACACACTCACGCAAAGTTGCTTTGGTATAGATTGTGCGAAATATTGGATAGAAATGGATGATAAAATTATTAGCTAACAAACTGTCGGTCTCATTGGGTGCTCGGCACCTCACTTTAGGGCCTGGAAGGAGTGGGAAATACGGCCGTTCCTAGTCGGTTTTCATTCCATGGCATCAAACGAAGTTTTTATGAGGGGTCGCAAGCCTTTGAGATGGGTGTACCAGAAGAGTAGGACTGTCTGTGACTCTGAAATGTCAGGAACCGCCTGTATAGATACGTTTGGCTGGAATTTGGATGCCTGTGGCTCTACGTTCAAAGGTTAGGCCACGCCCATCCAGCCTGCATTAATGCTTTTGTGATGTTCTCCGCATTTGAAAATAGGAAATATATCGCTGAGGTATTTCTGAGTTCACTTATCTCTATGTCGTGGATGTAAATGGGTGCTGACGTTAGATTAAGATTTCCGTTTTGAGTTGTCCGCTGGAGTTGAAATGGCATAGCTTATTCAACAGTAAGAAAAAAAGTCTTAGTAAAATTAGAGAGAGAGACTCTTCTACAGAATGGCATTATTAAGCTCTGCGTTGGATTCAGGACTTGACATCATTTTAGTGACATTCACGTCGTATTTCGGAAGATGCACCCTATAGGACTATCTCCTGACGATTATAATTGTTTATAATTAGATAAATAATTACTATTATTGCATTGCTGGGACCATTTTTTACCGTTTCTTCAGTGTAAAAAAATGCGAAATAAGCGTCTTTGAAAAATGAACCTTTTACGCTCAAATTATCTTACAACGACTTCTTCTGTTGTTGACGACAGGGTTTGTCTATTTTCTAAATGATATGATTCCTTATACATCATAGCTCAGGTAAATGTGATTAGTTGTTATACCATTCTTTTCTGTGTAGGTTAATATTCTTTGGGAGAGTTTGACTGTGACGGCGGTTAATGATAACGCAGGGGGGGGGGCAGAAATAAATATTTTTTCAATTAAAAATAACCTTTTTCTCAAGATTTCCTTCGACTGAATCCCCAAATACGTAGAGGCACGCCCGTGGAGCTTAAGTATTTACTCATCATCGTCAGTATTTCGATCCAAAGTGTGGTTTCAGTACTGCACGTCCTCTATTTGTCTCCGCTTTTCAATGTTATTTCCCTCACCCCATGATAGCTTCACGGTTTTACGTCCTTGTTGATTTTCCCCATGTACTTGTCTCTTGATCTTCCCCACAGGATTTTTTTCTCCCTCAATTTTCCCTCACGTATTCGCCATACATTAGTTATACAACACAGAGGGACATGTGGACCGCACGACCCAGATTTTAGACGATACGGATTACGGAGGCAACAGTCGTCATGAAGACGCGCTCCCAATTGTGGAGCGCTGACGCAGCAGTTGACCAACACGACCCAAAGTCCTCCACGAGGATCTAACCACGCGCTGAAATCCTTCGTTTTCAGAAATGGCGTCCTTCCGCCTTGTGTCTTTTTATCCCAGAGAGTCCACCACACAGGCCGCTTCCCCCTTCACTCCTCCCATTTTTTCTCAAGTCCTCCTCCCCCCTTTCCATTTCTCCTTCCTCCATCTTGGTCTTCATTGTGGGGTGCAGCTGCTTGAAACGCGGAGATCCCTGCCCTGACCGCACGCCCCGACTACCTGGGCACTAATCTTTCTTTGAAATGCCCCCACCGTGCGCCCTCCCGTCTTGTTCTCCTCCTTCCCCCCTCGCCCCCATCTGTGCTCCCCCACTCCACGAGACCCTACCTCCTTTTAACGCATACCCGACCACCACCCATCCTCCTCCTCCTCACTTCCACACGCCCACGCTTCGCCACGGGGCAACTACCAGCTACGTTACATGCGAGCTCTCCGCCGGCCTGGTCTTCGGTACCCCTCCAAAGCCCCTTTTCCTCCACACCACCCCCCCTCCGGTCTCTTTTCCATTCTCCATTTCCTAATACTCCCCTATATAATCACACCTCCGGCCTCCCCTCGTTACGCCTCCCTACACCGTCGGATAAGGCGTCCCCACCTCTCAGGTGCAGATGTTTTGCGGTGCAAGCGTTTCGGGGAAGTGCACATGCGACCACCACCCCCAGTATTTTCGTCGCGGTTCCCTTTGTGTATTTTTTAAAGGGACGATAGAGAGCAACGCCCGCGGGACCTGACGCGAATTAGGGCGAAGTGGGTAAGTAGGCGTGCGGTAGCTTTAATTTTCCAAGAACTCGCAGTGTTGTCCCTTTCTTTTCGCGCGAGGTTTTTCGGTTCATTTCCATATTTTTAAAACCGTGTCTGCCCAGACAGATAGAAGTACGAGCAATATGAAGAAAACTTCGTCTCTAAAACAACCCCTAGCGCAGTGGTATCTGTCACGACTCCACGGGGAGTAGGCGCCCAAGACGGGTGGTCCTTGCTCGGGCGACGGAGGGAGCGAGTGTATGTTGACCTGCCTGCCTTCAAGGGGCCACCACGTTACACCCCCTAAATTTTGACCATAAATTTAGCCAACTTCTCTGGTTTGTCGGTGTTAATACAATAATGTCTTGAAGCGTTTGGGCCATTCGAGGAGAGTATTATTTTTTTCGTGTTTTCACTGTCCCTGAAATTTTTATCGAATTTACAATAGCCCAGGGAATTGAATGATTGTCTGTCAGGTCCCCAAGCACGTCTCTTCTTACGTGACTGCCGGAAAGGTTTTTAAAGACTATAAAATATACTAATTAATGAAATATTCGGATTAAATTTTTTTATGAAATTTTTATTTCTGTCAAAACACCTACAGCAGAAACAATTCTTAATTCCTTGTCTAATTCTCAGTTAAAAATTATTTTTTGATATCCTAAATCGTTTCAACGGGCTACTGTCTGTTTATTCCCCAATTAATATGACCACAGTTGTCAACCTGAAGGTTTGTTTTAATTGTTAGGGTAGGGATCGCCTAATACTAATCCCACGGTATGTGAAATTCAAACATCAGGGTGTGCGTGCCAGATTATTTCCTTTTGCCACCTGTGGTTTTTAAGAGAGACCTGGCACCAGTAAAATCACACAGCTTTGGTGAATCTGAGGGACCCACAAGCATCACCCGGATAACCCCAGGTCCTCCGATCAGATCGAACTCATCGATCGAATCGAACTAATGGGCTACCAAACATCTCTGAAATAATTAAAATTGTAATATTCACTACCATAAATGATGTGTATTTGAATCGTGGGCACTTTGTCGCACTTTTTAGTTTCTCTTCGCATATGTTAACCCCCTTTGGGAAAGCGTTAGCTTTAAAGTTTAAGGAAGCGCCAGTCAAAAAATTTGAACACGCCTGCACTCTCAAGGGCATGAGGCTCTCGAATATTTATTCGTATTCCTTTGGCAGCGAATCAAGGGGGAGTGCGAATGACGTTTGTTCAAGAGGGGAATACAAATGAAGGCAACTAAACTGTAGCACCGTTTCTCTCGACCAGGAAAAGGCACGGCCGTCTTAAGGATTATTCTTCAGATTTGTTATTGAGCGTTCGGTATTCTACGCATGTTAGTAATATGATTGTGAATGTTGGGATAAAATCATCTGTTTGAATGAGCATTTACAAATAATTGCGTTGCGTAAATACGATAACTTTGATCAAAAGAGGAAGGTGCGAGCGATTGCCCACGAAATAATTGCTACGGTTAGCAGTTTGGAAAATTAAGAATGAGGATATTGTAGTTAAATTTTACGGTGAGCATTAAATTATTTTTCATCTATTGAAGTTAATGGCATTTAATCGTCTCCACAGTGCATTAGGAACATTCATAAGCAGTCTCTCCAAATGATGTCGGCCACCGTTGGAAATTTTGGAAGTCCGTTATTCGATTTCAGTAGTCTCCAGTAATTGAAGTTGTGTAGTTTTTTTTCGTATTATTCCGTATTTTCATGTAAACGTCTTCACGCAGGCTCGGAGGTGTCTCAATTTAGACGTAAATATATTGGTAAAACCCGAGGCACTTCAGCAACGTTGTGAATTAAACCTTGAACATTGCACAGAATTGAATACAATTCGTTGTGAGACGAGACTGCCCTGTACCATCAATGCAAAGAACAGAAATTTGATAGTGTCCCCACCTAAATTCGCATTTTTTGTGAGGAAGAAAATGTTCTAAGTGGAAAAGATTAATAGCTGATCATTACATTTCATTCTCATTTGCTATCTACATTTTTAATGGTATCACAGTTTACTTAGCATAGTTAGCCTTAGCTTGTCTTCTGTAATGAGACAAGTCGTATGGTGTATATTTTTTCAGTTTTCGTCGCCAGCCGTTTCTTTCTCCTTTGCCATTTTGGTTACCTCGGCCCCGCTAGCACACCATCCGTCACCTTACGTATTAAAAGTTCATCAGAAGAATTTTTCGTTCAACGCTCTCTATGTGGACTCGCCCGGTAGCCGAAATTTCGTTCCACAGAGCCCTCCTCGGCCCGAACGTTCTTCGACGGTCGCCGTCAGCAGTACCAACCGCAGCGTTGGATGCGATAGAATCGGGAAGAGGAGTGTGCTACCTGTCACGGGCATGTGCCTTAATGAGTGGGACTTCCGTCAGTCCCGAGAGGTCGGGCCGTAAACATGAACTGCGCCGCCTCTCCGTGGAAAAGGGACCGTCCAGCGCCCCGACGCCCTTGGGCCCGCCACCGCCAACTGGTCTCCTTGAATATAGTTTTCGCGCTTCAATGAGCTGGATTTGACTTACAAAACGTTTTATTGCATCGTATGCGGCGGTTCCTGTGCTTTCATCTTTTCCCTTTCGAGTGCGAGCTTTGTAAACATTTTCGCGGACAATAGTTTGAGAAGATCTTAACCCAAGACGATTTGGAATTATCCCTTTTTAGCTAAAAGTAATGGATTGGAGCTGTTTGCCCGGAGATATTTCAGGGCCTTTCCCCAAGACAAGATTTTGTAAAAATAAGATTTGAAAAGATTCTCATGCTCATGAATGATATGTTTCTCTTGTTTTGATAATTCGAAATTAAGCATGTACACTGAGAGAAATATTTTTATTAATTTATTTTATATAACTATGGCCGCAAGTGTGATTTGAATAAGGCTGGATGAGAGGTGGTGAAATATGTTGAGAGGCGCTTGAATGATAAAGATGGAAGTAGAAGAGAGAATACTGGGGAAGCGATGTAGAGAGAGGAAAATAATAGGCTCTTTGAATGAAATTCAGATGAGCAGGAAGTATACATAGCTAAATAATAAATGCTGTAATATGTTGCATGAAGTTTACGGATATGTTGTGTCATATTATGTAAAACATGGAGGCGTACCGTATTGTGTGCTGCCTGAGTCCATTGAAAACCTACCCTAAGCCGGTAGACCAATACTAATAATCAGTAACCACATAGGTATCGAACTAATGTTCCCACGTTGGCAAATTTTCTTAGAGGAAAACTCAGAAGAATAATGATACTAAACCAAGCGATTAGTACGCGCACCGTAACTGGGATGTAGGGGGTTTAGTTATGCAAATCCATGTTCGCAAACGGATTAAAACGTGTCACCCTCCTCCCATGTCTCCTGCCGTCATGAGCTCAAATATCTCTATCATTGTCAACCTTTCCACACTTAGTGCTCCATGCCGTTTCCTCGGTGAGGTTAATGCCAGTTTATTATGATTAGGGATGACCAAACTTTCATGAGGATGAGTCACTCTGGAGTGCTTCTTGTGCGCGTTGGCCAGAATATTACGTAGGGAGGGTTGAGGGTGGGAGGGGCGTGTCGTTTTGAAAGGGAAGTTTCATGTCAGGCACGTAGCCAGGGCTTTAATGCGAGGAGTGGGAGAGGTTCATAGGTGGGATGCGCGGGAAGGGGGGAGCAACCACCAAGAACGCTTAGTAAACCCCCCTGGAAAACCCCGCAGACGTTCGGGGTGTCCGGTGGCCGAAGCGTCCCAACTCCTTCATACGTGCTCGGTTTACATTTGCTAGCAATAAGAGGGGGATATTGGACAGTGGAAAGCTTTTGGGAGATCTGGCACTCTCTGAAGCCAGTGTACTAGGCGGAGAAGTTTCGTACCGGATATTGCAAGACGTGACGAAAACAATAATTTCCTTATTACAAATGTATACTTTTAAGGGTGTATCAAAAGATTAATGCTGTCCAAGACGGTCGAAATGACTGTGTATGACTGTGAACTACGAGTGTTACGTGGAAGCGAGACTTGGTTTTACCTAGATACTCATAAATGTGAAGTAAATGCAGCTGTTCTGGGATACTTGATAAGTGTGGTGATAGTTGAAGATATACTGTAAAGTGGGGAATGAGTGGCTTGGGAAAGAATGCGGATCGGATACACCAGGAATAGACAAGTGTGAAAGAAGTATGCTAGGCTGGCTTGGTCTGATGGAAAGAATGGATAGGAGTCGAGTCACCCAACAGATGTTTGAGAGGAGGGGGTAGGCTAAGATATTCACGCGTGAATTTGATTGGAAAAGCTCTCTAGAAAAGGAATGTTATAAATATCAGAAACATAAGAGCAGGTGCGAAATAATCTATGAGAGTCGCAGAAGCGAAAGAAACAAACGACGGCAGAGCAGTATGGTAGAAATCACTAAAATGGAGTTTCTTCCTGGCAGCTTATTATCAATATATTTTTAAGCTGCCTTGAGTAAAAATGAATGAAATGAAATATTCGTATGCCAAAATTTCGTCAATACCCTTGCTATTGTAATCCACATTTCCGGTTCCATCAAACTTTTTGCTCATTATTTTATTTATTTAATTAATTATCATAGAAGAATTACCTAAAATAGATTAATTTTTAAAAAGTAATACGTAGGTTTTTACACTCTATGGGTTGAGGAAGCAAAAAATATCCTCCCCTCCCAGTTTCATCTCTGTTTCAGGTCGTTCAGATCTTTTGGAGGCCTGCCTTTTTTCTGCTTTCAGTGGAGACTTTTTAGGGAAGAGCTAATTTATGGTTCCCGTTTTAGAAGTGTCACGCTGCTCTTGAAACATCCTCTGGATGAACCTCCTTAATGGTGAAAAACGTGAGGATGTGTATAGTGGAACTTTGAGAGATTTGGTTGTGGTGTTTCGTCGAGTGAAAGACACCAAAATATGTGAGAGCTATATCAAAATTTTAATTATATGGTTTGATTGAAGACGAGCGCTGGAATTGCCGTAATAGTTGAAATAAAGTAATAAGTGAATAAGTCATGAATTCATTTTAAGTACCAGCATGTTGAAATATTAATGTAATTTTTAATTAATTTAATCGACTTAAAAGGAGCTTTCCACTTTTTCGTGTATTTTCTCATGAGGTAAATTTATCCCATGTTTTACACTACGACAGGAGTAATACACACTTAAGTTTCAGTTATTGTGTCCATTGAGTACCTACGTATATAAGTGTTAATCATTCCCTTGGATGGCCGATAATATTTAAGGTAAATATGTTGTGTTCCTTTGGGTTTAGTTCGTTGAAAGTAACAATGAATGCCAAACGTAACGTTCATCCCAGGACGTACATAGAAAGCTAACGATCATTTGGTCGAAAATTTGTGCCGTGTTTCCATGTTATTTTCTTAGTAGCATGAAATGTTTATATGGTACTTTTATCGCCTTCTGTGTCGGAAGTCGAAAAACACTGAAAATTTCACTCTCGTCGGTAATGAGGAAGCGTCCAAGGGTAAGATTGTCTCGATTCATTCTTCAAAAAAAACTTGTCTCGCGTCCGAAATTAATCGTGTTGTTTTCGTTCTCCAGGTATGCGTGTGCGTGTACATAGGGCGAAATCTCGATCGGCAGTCGCTTCGTTATTTCTTTTTCCCTCTTTTCGCCCTCGGAATTCCTTTGCGCTCCTCGTTGGGAAGGGCCGCAGGGTTGGAGAGAGATGGAGGGGGTATGACGAATAAGGTTTACCTGCGTGCCGCGCATCTTCCGAATTCAAGAACTGTCCGTCAAGCACCGGGGCGCGGTACGGCGGTGCCACATCTCCCTCCCTGGCGACGAAACGGTCGAGCAGTGCGGCGCTAGGAGGAGGAGGGGGGGATGGGGCGGGAAAACGTCGGTCGGATGCGGGCTCACTCAGGGTATTCGGGGAGGGTCGTCTTAATTTCTCCGATGGCGGCAATCGGCAACGCCGCGTTGTCGACCCCTCGAGAGAAGAGCGCGCCCCGAGCGAGGGAGTTGTGAGGGAAGATGATGGTGTAGCTGCCGGGGGAGGGAGAGGGTGGTAGGATCCGAGGGAGAGAGCTCGAATCTGTATTCGCGCCCAGGGAGCCTGGAAAACTTGCGAGGGGATCTGTGAGGGTAAGGAGGTTTCCGGTGCCCTTAACCCCACCCGCCTTCCCCCAACACATCCTCGTGCCTCCTTTCACTGACGTGAGCCACCCCTGGGCCCTAGCCCTATCCCTCCCGCTCCCATTCCGAGCACAAAAGGGAATCCATGCACGTTCCTTTAGAAATCCCTCAGATGGAGCGACAAGTTGTGTGTGTGTGTGTGAGTATTCCCCCCCCTCCGCCCCGTGAAACCAACCTCCACCTCTTTTCTTTGCACCTCCGCCCGTTGGACTCCCCCGCTTTCTGGGGTCACACATCTCCGCTTCGCCCGAGGAGCCTTTCTTTCTTCCCGATCTCTCCCATTCCCTCCTCGGCCGATCTCCAGTGGCGGCTTGGAGAACGGTCGGAGAGGAAAACGAATAACGTCTCCCACCTTTTGATCCGAAAATTCCTCCGCGTTGGTGCGAGTGGAGCCGCGCTCCGTGTGTTGAAGATTCGGTGAACAGGAGAAGTCGTCGGGCTCCACGTTCTTGTTTCAATCCATTTCTGCCGGGCAGAAATGGAAAAAAAAATGTTCTGTAACCACGGAATTATCTTAGCCACTCAATCAAAATCCAGCACTTATTTATCTTCCAAAGTTATGGATATGTCAAAGCGTGTGTCCGTTGTTTTCGTCGCTACAATAGTCTTTTTCTACGAGATTAATCCTGAAAGTGTCAAATTCATCGTTAACCACATTCATCTGCCATCTATCCCTCAAGTAGCTTCAACCCAAATCCAAGTGGAATTTAATCCAATTTCTCGTCAATCATTGATTTATAAAAAAGCAAATGTTTATTTACTTTCAAGTCTCCGGTCACGACACTCACAAAAATGGGAAAATTTCGAACGTTTTGTGTATGTGGGGTTCAGTTAATTGCTGTTTAAATCGCCTTATTATCTCCGTTACCTTTATTTGAAAATCTCATATTCATCGCCCTCGAGTTAAATTTAATTTTATTCCATTTGTTTATCGAGTAGCGCGATTTTAACTTTGCCAACCACGACATTCCACTACTCAGGGACGCGGATACTGCGCATTGCTTGCCGTGTTTATTTGGTTGCATTCATATTTTGTAATTCTTTAATCCTTGTCTGTCACAGTCAATCATTCCATTAACTTAGGCGGTAAAAATCACGCGAACACGTCGGGTGTAGTTTCTCATGGTGCTCAGGAAAGCACAGGTACGTACTCTGTAGCGTGAAGCATTTTTGCTGGTGATGAATGACCCTCGTTTCATGTCATCCAAACCAGGTTCCAGTACAATGGCGTTCTTCATCTGGCCAAAAATGTTAAACACCATTGTTGTTTTAATTGAAGTAAAAGTAATTCTCGAATCATATGATAGTATGCAAAAGAATTGACATAAGATGTGTATTGTCCTTATGAAAGGAGGGGTAATGCATATGGGAATTTATAAATTGTTTTAAGATGCGAGAAAATGTGTCCCGACGGGAGCATTCCCTTCCTGTAGTTCGGCATCCCCATTTTTGATTGCGTTAACATTTTCTTCTTTCAATATTTTTCCATCGCTCTTCAAGGTGATTCGAATTTTGGGTAAATTTTACATGTTTTTCTTAATATAAAGTTCCGTTTGGTCCCGTGTATGGTTCGGTTGATTTTATGCATTAGATAAGTGTTTTTTTAACGATCTCTACTGTAGTCTTGTTTCCATTATTTAAATGTGAGTTCAGATTCTAGAGGTTTCTAATTGGCTAATTGTTTTACTTCTTAAATTACGTTAAAAAGTGTTTGTTTTCGAAAAGCGCGGATACACCAAGGTGAGCTATCATTTTTGAACATTTTGTGACCAATGACTATCTATCTGAGAGAATAACAGTCGTAGAGGGGTTTACATTCTCACCTGCTGACATGTTCTGACGATTTTACTCTTACTATATTTCCGATATGTTCCTTATACCCTTAAATAATTTAGAAATAGAATGAAAACCTCCTCGTCGTCATCTCTTGAGGGATCGTTAAAGGTGATTTAGCATCTTGCGATGACTTTTCTACCGCGTATGGAAATATTTTCCACCAGGACTCTGGGCCCTGTATTTCCCAAAGTGTGCATCCAGGATATCCGTCCCTTGCCTCCTCAGCCGGTGAAAGGCATTTTCTTGCGATCATTTGGTGATCCGTTCAGCTGCTGTGTGCAACAGGTGGTGTACAGTTAATCGCCGTGCAAGTATTGCTTTCGCAGTAAACGTTGGCAGTTCGCCACCACGCTATAATGCACCGTCGTGGTACATGCCTTGAATACGTTGTAGGAGCCTAATCGTCAGTTCTTTTTTTTTTCTTAAGTAATTTTGTGATTTTGGCTTCCATAGCTTATGACCTTTGGTATACATATGTTGGTCCGATTGGACTGGACTGTACTGAGGTTTTATCTTGTCTTTTTGTTTTGTATTTTAAAAACTTTTTTCCTATTGTGACTACTTGCTGATTATGCTTCACGGTTTGACAGCCAGGTAAACATCGACCAAGTTAATAATGCCTCAAACTTAAATGATACGTAACTAAGAGTAATTAACGTTGAAATTGAAAATCATGAACAAAATAATTTGATTTCCCCTGAAAATTACGATATATATTCATATTTTTTGTAGTCGGAAGTGACATTAACATAAATTTATAAGCAAGTAAAATTCCTGCATATGGTATTTAGATTTCGCAATACTGAGCATATTAACTGATCGACGGCCTCTACGATTCCCTGTGCCGATTAAACTCAAATAGTAGTTAAGTTAGTTTTATGAAAATATTCCTAGTTCGCACCCTAAATTCTTTTGGATGCACGTTACTGCGGTGGCCGTATTTGGAAATATAAATCCCAGTAACGCACTGCCTGTCTCCCATCCACTGGAGGTCCGCTTCCCAAGTTAAGCTCTTGTTTTCCCAAAACATGGGGAGATGGAGCAGAGATCTATGCATTTCAAAGAGAAATCTTTTGATAACTGAACTTCAACGAAAACGATTCAATAGAAGTCTCTCTGCTGGAATGGCACTGGCATTAGGGTACCAAATTCTATTTCAATTTTTCAACGTCAGAAGTTTAATTTCTATATTGTCGAAAAATATAGTCGTGTTATGCGAGGGATTCCAGAAATCGTTTCCGTATTCCAATTGCTCGAAGTATCAATTCAATTTGTATGCGGAGGTTTCTCGCGAGTGCTAACTCATTGAAACGAATCACAACTTTTCAGGAAAATCTCGTTTTCATCGAAAATCCAATGGTCTCTTTTCCGAATTTGGTACTCGTGTGGCCAATAACTCGCGTGCAATAAATCTGAGATTTAAAGGAACGAGGGAGCTGAAAAAAAGGGGAAAGCCCAGGTTTCGTAAACGTCAGGTGAATTTCCATTGCTGTTAAATTGGTTTCCGTGCATTCTCTGGCATCCGGTGCGGCCCGAAGGGGTACTGGAATCCTCCACGTGCGTGAATAAATCTCCGCTTTGGATTGAATCTCATGGCATGGGAATAGCAAAGGCCTCTCAAACGTGTTTCCGTAACACCTAAGTGATTTCCCCCTTTTTTATGGTACAGTTTTTCTGCTGCATCAGCTCCTCTCGCCGAGGTCAAAGTCGTCATAATTCCACTCCACCAATGAAGCCTAAGCAAATGCTGAATATCGTAATTTTTGTGTGCACTTACAGTAATTCACATCAATTTAGCAGTACCGTTATAAACAACCTTCGGAACTGGATATCGTGGTGTTTATTATTCGCAAGGAAGTTTGTCATTATTTAGCTCTATTTTTTTCTTCCATGCAGACGAGGCCTATTTTATGCAAAAATTCAATGTGTTACCACGGAAGGGGATTAAGGATACCGAATTCAATATCAATGAAGTGCCTTGGATTACCGAAAAAGGGATTCCATGAGATTTTTGCTTCGGGATTACAGGCGTATAGCGGCAAGAAAGTATACGTACGTGATTTTGTGGATGCCGCGGTGCAGGGTTTGGAACAGAAATAATTTCATGTGAGGCTTATATGGTTGAATTACACAGATCCTACATTTTAATCTCGGAACCTTTTGTGGCAAATATAAATGCTTGCCCTCGTGCGAGAAGAAGGCCAATGAGGGACAGGCTGCCCAGGAATCTGTGAGCTCTTATTGACACATTCCAGTCAAACTCGTTTTTTTAAAAGCGCAGGTGCGGTAAATCATCCGTAGAGTACGATCCGTGAAAGTAATTAACAATACCCTTGCATGGAAATGGACTAAGTCCTACCCACATCTGCTGTGAAGAAAAACAGTCTGAAACATTTTCAGGAGATAAATTATAACATCAAACAAATTGGTTATAAGTCTAAACGCATATCACATTTTATAATGGAAAAAATCTTCTTATTTCCACAGTATTTTATTGAGACACGACCCGGGTTTTCGAAGTTCAACGTCGATATCAGGATACCTCAGATCGAAACCCGGGTCGTGTGGAAATAAAATACTCTGGAAATACAAATTTATCGTTTTTCATTTTACAATGAATCGATTCCATAAAGTTACGCCCCAAACAACTATTATTATATCGTAGAAATTATTACTCTCAAGGGGAGGATGTCTTAGTTCACGTTTTGTTAGATATATTTTAAGATAATTACATGTTATTAGTACGCACGAAAAAGTATATGACTGCAACATTCAGTGAGCGCTAAGATAATAGTCGGCCAATGATTCATGGCTGAGGTATTCCCTGTGTCGTTCCGAGTGAACGAATGGCTTATTGCCTTCGGGCAAATCGTTGGTGGGGATTGTTGAATCTTTTTCCGAGCACCAGTGAGCGCTCTCCAATGCAAGAGCACAAACTAAGATCATCTGAAATTGACAGAAAACGAAAAATGACGGATTGGCCACCGGTTCAGGAGGACCATTGCATCTCTTGGCGCCTATTCTGTTTGCATAAGAAATGATTGAGTTAAGCGAGGGCATTATCCTTTTACTAATAATTCATTATTTTTCTGTTTATGTGTTGCTCATAAGACCCCTTTCTTCCGGCCTACTTGCACATCATTCTGGTAATGTGTTCGATCACTAATTTGGTTGCACATTTCTCTGCCCCTGCATTGCACATTTCTAGCTAAAGAAACATCGAGGAACGTACCACTCGCTTCGGCAGTGGGAGAAAAAAAATACACGATGTTACACCACCACCCCGCAGGGAGACCGTAGATTTGGCGTGCATACGTGCCGGAATAAAAGGCGTCGCATCGGGAGGCATCGGTTCGCCTTGGGATTTAACAAAAAAAATGGTAAAACAAAGGGATGAGAAACTTCATGGCGAGTCCCTGTGTTGACTCTCCTTGTTATGAAGCCGAGATGAGACATCGAATGCGCTTGTATTTATCTTGGCCCGCCTGGAGTTTTTTTTTTCTTGTTGTCTGAAAAATTAATGCGAGGGTGTAAATCTCACGGAATTGTGGCTCGTAAATTTCCCGAGTGTGGTGCATAGGTGTCCCCCTTCCACCCACTCACCCACTCTCTCCCCCTCCCCCCCCTTACGCTCCATGCAGCCCTTTTAAGCTGGCAGATGCGCCGTCAGTGTGTGTTAAATTTCGGACAGCTGAGGTTTTGTTGTCGATGCCTTCCGAGTCGCTCAAGATGCACCAACGCCCCCAACCTCGTCATTCCACCCCCCTCCCCAATTGCCGTCTTCATGCACGCCAGCTGTTTCGGCGCGCCTTGGAGGGTCGGGGCGACTGGGCCGCAAGGGGTGCACCCGCACTTGAACCGTCCGCTTCCTCCGGGCCGGGACGGTTCCGACCAAAGGAGTGGGTACATGCTTACTTCCATCGCACCAACACACGCACAACCTTAGGATAATTGGCCAGGGTTGAGGGTAGGACTTGAGCCGTGCCAATCCCCGTTGGGTGTGGAGTTTGCACATTGGAGTCAGGGAGCATTATTTCTTCACCATGTGCTAATTTCTTTAAGATTTTTGACACTCGGAAAATTATCTGCATGGTTCGGGCTAGTAGAACTTGAAATTCACGCTTGCACATGTTTAACACATTGATGTTAGTAGATGGTTTAATACTAAGAGCACAGGAATCCGGTGATATTCGTGTAAGCATGAAAGAAAACCGTAGATAACTTCATAATAAAATGTTACTGTTCGTTCAAGTATTACGCCTCATTATTTTAGAGCACTTTTTGTTCGTCCTCCCCATGTACTTATTAAGGCAAGGAAAGTTTTCGCTGATCTCGTGACTCCTAAACCTTTTTTTTTCTAGACATTAATGAGGTGTGCATATGAATTAACTCTTCGACAAGTGAATATTTTCCACAATTATGGTAACTAAAGAATTGGAGAGTACCAAGCGCAATCTCTCGGGGAATTTTTGCTCAGTTTGCATGGTGAAAATATTATATTCTTAATAATTAGGAGCGGTATGGCATTGCCGTCTCCATTTAAAAGCTGAGAAAGTCTGTTCACGATCACGGGGTATGTAACAAGCAGATTTTCTTATGATGAGTCGAAAGCTAAACTGCTCCGTTGTCATTTAATATAAGGGTTAATGGATTGAAAGAAAGTATGTGTAAAAGGGATTGCCATTGGGCTATAAAGACGTGAAGTGCTTCTTCTCCCCACTTTGCGTGCAAGGTTGCTGGAATTAGTCCAACCCCTTCCCAAAGCGTCTTATAGCTTGAGCGATCTCCATGGCGAATCATGTGTGTGTCATGTGCACGTCTCTCTAGAATTTGTATGTCTTACAGTTGGTATTGCTGGCGGCGAACGATTTAAAACGATGCGTACAGCATTTAATCAAGCAGAAGATTGACTAATGAAATAGTCAAGTAGTGGCAAAAATCACTAAAGATACCTTAAAGGATATGATGCAAACAATAACTGATAATACAAATCGTAGATGGCGCAAGCATCACGGCACAGCAAGGGCTGCTGTAGAAGTAAGTGTTACTAATATTCCACGTTTGTTTTATTTGTTTTTTCTTAATCTATGGTCGTTTGATGTACTCTATGCCATATGGTTGCCAAAATGGCCAAAAATGCTATATTAGTGTATATACGCTCAATATAAAAATTATGAATAGCCGCACTAAATACTTACTAAATGAGTGTATATATATTATTATACAACCTTCAACATTCGATTAATAATATTTGTTAACACCTCAACAGCCAAGAGATACTTTTATTTTATAAAAGAATATTGGAAATTGTTCTCCATTAACATTAGTATTTATATACGTGGTTTTTTCAACTAATATTCTCCTGGAAAAACAGTTAAATGTTACTGTACGTCCATGTTAATTGCACTGCGAAATATTGGTGTATTTTTACTACAGAATTAAAATTACAAGTACATCAATACTTCATTATTTAACCGAATTTCTGACTACAAGTAAGACGCTGAAATTCATGATGATTTTAGGGAGTATATCCGTAATGTGTTCTCAGTTGACAACCGATTTTCGATAGTATGAAAAAGTCGATGGAAGCCTCTCTCATGAGCCTTTGAAAAAATGAAACCTTCCTCATCTATCATCGATTGGCTTGATTTCTGGGCACACGCTTTTAGGGTTTTTAACGAAATTTCGGCCCTTCACGTTCCGGATGGGGAGGAGGGTGCAGATGGGAGGGGTTCCCGAGAGACTTCCGATGCGTCCCAGACTCCCCGTGTCCAATTTTTTTCGTCCCCGTCTCACGAGAGGCACGCGCTGGCGACTCACTCTCGTGTGTTGACGACAAGAAGAGCGGGAGGGGGGTGGGGTGAGGGGGTGGTGGGAGCGAGGGAGGAAATCCGGCGTGAAAGGCGGTAAGGAGGAGGTAAGACAGGAAGCCTCAGGCGGCCTCGAACTTCGACCAATATTGGACCGAAGACGTTTGGACGTCATTGACATCGGACGATATTGATGAACCAATATTTGTTCAACATTGGCCGCTCGGAATATGTCAGTGGATAGCAACAGTGTCTGGGAATAATGTCGGCCACATAAACTGATTTAGCCTTTTCGGTTTTATGATAATGGGAACACAAAAATACATACTTTACTCGGAGTGACATCAAAGCATATTTTTCGAATGTACTTTGGTGGATACGAATCCTTGTATCTAAAATGAATTCTTACACTGGGCCTAAAATATTTTGAATTTGCTTAAACCTTAAAGATTGCGAAAAAAAATTAGATTAGAAATGATTAGGTTGAGGCTTTGGTTGAGTTGATGAATTGTCGTACCTATTTTCGAAATATCAAAAGCCAGGGTCCAGCCTAAAGGTGACACCACGTGAGTTGGTCTGCAATGGTTTGTGCTTTTTCAAAGCGTGCCGTCTATGGTTGCAGGGCGCGTTATGCCGTAATGCACTTATTCGCACGTACGTGTTGTTGACTGCTTATATTTTTCACGGGCATTTAAGTCCCTCACTTCAGAATGGCGTTGATTAACATGCACATAAATATTCGCATTGCAAAGATTAGAAACTTGTTAATTTAAATTCACCCGATAAGAAATCACTGAATGAGGAGGAAGAGAACGCGAAGGGAACAGATGAATGAAATATATTTGTGAAATCTATCATCGGCGTATTATCTTATTTGATTCACGTCACGGAATCATCAAACATACTTGTCCAAAGAAACCTCGTTTCCCCTGATTTCTTCTAAACTACTACTTTGACTTCATAAATGTATACTCGTTACCGGAACAATATATCGGGACAATGTAGACAAACAATATCGAGCTGGTGACGATAGGCAACCATGGACCATCTTTAGCAAGTTACCACCTTAACGTTGTGGCGATATAGAGTCAATATTCATCCGTTGTATACTTCATGCCAACATTGCCTCGAAAATGCTCTAGCTTTTTTCTGTGTGGAATAAGATTAATGATTACGAGTTATACCTTCGAGTCTCGAATGCGTTAATAGCTTAGCATCGCAAAAGTGTTATTTTGCTCGGCCTCCCTTTTCTCAGGATTTTTCCTGCTACCTACGTAAAAAATTTCTTACGCACGCACACGAAAATTTTTCCATTAGCTTTGTGTGAAATTTTTTTCCAGCTCTCTGCTGGCAGACCATAGTTTTACGGTTATTTAGAGGTTGTAAATTTTTTGTCCCCTTTAAATACGAGCTAGTACCATCAGGTCCTCTACAAGCTTTGCCGGTGTAGCGATGTCGTCGGAAAACCTCCGCATGATCGCCTGTCCTCTCTCTCTCTCGTCTCCTACACCACCTGTAAGCTCTTTTTCATTCTCTTCTCAATTGTACGTATTAGAGGTCAAGGACAATTATGAGAAACTCTAACCCTCACTCTTATCTTCATTTTAGCTTCTACCCAACATATACCTCACACATGGTCGCTGCCGTCCGTATTTGCTCACATCGTGTATCAGTCTTCCGTCTTAGTGATTGTGTTTTTTTCGGGACGGGACGCAATATCGTGCGGGTCCCATCGCACAGCCGGAGCATGCCCTGGGGTCCCAGAGAGAACGAAGGGAAAGAAAGCAGGGGCCCGATAAATGGTGGAGTTCTTGGGTTGAGGAGGGAAGAGGAGGAAGGCATTGAGTATGGCAGGACGTCTCCGGTATGGTTCACGCAACGAGCCGAGAGGGTGGAGGGACGTAGGGGATCCGAGAGAGGAGGGGTCTTTTGGGCCCGGGGTTTGCGGAAAACGGGAAGAGGAAACAACACCTTTTTTAGGATTTCGGAGTGTGGAAGGTGGCCGGGGACGAATGGAAAGGCAGCTTCCTCCTCCACTTTTTTTTCACTCCCTTTCGCGCAGCTGTGTGGGGCGAGTGAGTGAGGAGCGGCAGAGGTTCGGGTCTCCTCTTCCTCCCCGCCGGCTCCTCGACGGGGTCCCTCTCCTCCACGAGGCTCTCTTTGGGCTTACAGCTGCCCGAGTCATGAGAATGTGAGCACCCTCCCCCGCTCCTCCCTAACCACCCTCCCCCTGGTCGTCTTCCGCGTCCCCTCCCTATGGATTTGAGGGGGACACGGAAGGGGATTTCGTGCGGGGGCGGAGAGGTGCGGGTTGGAAAGGGGATACGGGAAACACGAGGAGCGGGAAGGAAGGGGTGTCGAGTGAGGAATGAGAGGTCCGAGGAGTGGGCGGGGGCGGGAAGGAAGGCCCGCCGCGGGGCGGGGGATGCACACACGTCGGGGAAAATGCAAGATGCGTGAAAAAGAAGAGCGTGTGCGCTGTGAGGAGACGGTGGGGGGAAGGGTGTTGGGGAAACCTACAGGGGTGCGGGGACTTGCCCTTCCCGGTGCAGCGGCGGGTGGGTTTGCTCGTAGTGTGAAAATCATTAAGTGCCCAAGAAGCCTGCAGTATGGAGATAACGGGTACATCCATCTCTTTCCTAACCTTTCTATGTGGGTCTGCCCTAATTCTTTTAAATAAAATAGTGGCCGTGCCAATAAACGTACTAGTTACAGGCGTAATTTTTTTCTTGTGGCTGATTTTTTCGGTGAGGTGTTTCTCCTCGGAATATGAGTTGAGGAAGTAGAATGTCTGGCGAGATATGGTGTTGTTATTGCATTCCAGTTTTTTTATTTTCCCATTTTTGTAGAAATTCGAGTCATGGCCGCTAGGCTGCTTGCCCAAAATATCACTAGGAACAAAGAACATTTGTACGGAATCACTCATGGAGCGAAGGTTAAATTACAGATTAAATCTTTTGCATGAATTGGAAGTATGCATTTTCAGCGATGATATTGAAAATGTTTTATTACCCCCATTGTGCTACAGTAGGGGCGATCATGTAAATAAATAAAATTAGAGAGATTAAGTGTAGAACGGATCCCACGAACGATAAGGGATCAGAATAACGTTATCCGACCGCGCTAGAGGGGAAAACTGTTTTGTGCCAAAAGTAGTCTGCTGTCTCTCCCCTGCCCTCACTCCCTGCCACATACCTTAGCGGTGGCTGGCAGAGTACGATGTAATAATAAACACAATAAAAAAATTGATTCGGTGCGACACGTTTACTGCATTATATGGTATGAATAGGTTAAGGGTTGGGGCGCAAGTATCCTTATACAAGGGGTTGTTCATCCTGATATTATGGATGGATACAGCTTCCATTGAGAGACACCTGAAACCATAAAAGTTTATTAGGCAGCGTCGTCTAGCTCACAAATGTATTCGGATCCTGTGTTCTTTATTGATGCTGCGTATCATGTCAAACTCATGCATGATTCTCTCGGGCATATTTCATACGATTTGCGTTTTCATAAGAAAAACTTCAAAATCAAATGGTATTAAATTTTCGTATTTATGTGAACTGAAAAAACCAACTATTCCTAAAATTAGGTTTTTCGAGCTGAGAGTATGGAATAAATAATGCTATTTATAAGTCGTTTGGATTTGTATGGCTATGCATACGTAAGCATCCAAGTCCTCTAGTTTAAAAGATGGAAAATTATTATTTGCACCAACCGTAAGGACACCACGTTGATTCTTCCTGAGAAATTATTCTCTTATTTTTTGCTGCCACTCTGCCATGCTCTTCATTTACCGTACACCTTTTTTATATAAATGTTCTACATTTGCTTCAGCCAATTAAATCACAAATAAAAAAGAAAGTTTTATATACTTTTTTCATTACTAAACTATTACTACTCTCTATCTGTGTCTTTCATTATATCTGATCGAGTTATCTCCGAAGTCGAGATTCAAATGTGAGAATTTCTATTCATTCGATAAATTTGAGAGAGGAGATTTGGCAATGGAGCCAACCGCGTTGGCCCTCAACACTTTTATTGCAGAATGTTACTTTCAACAATGAGGGACTGGAACTTAGCGACGCCGTTCCAGGTATTGGGATCCCGACTATGTATGTACTTGCCATGTATTTCTCTCTCTTTCGCTTTGAGAAATCCTCGTCTTACCCATAAAGAAGTTATCTTTGTTTGAAAATATGTTGGGCCTATCTTTATGTAAAGTCCGACCGAAGTTCCCACGCTTTTGGTTTCCTTGTCAGACGATGCGAGTGAGATTCCATAATTTAGTCGTCCAACGTGTTATGAGGTATAATGTACGGGTACAAATTTGGATTGGTGGAAAGTTTCTGTCCATTGTCTGTGGTGATCACGGTTTTGGAGTCGGGAGAGAGATGGAGGGAGAGAAAGAGAAAGCCACATTTGGTGGGTCGATTACGGGGAAAGATGCTTTATTCCGAAAATTAGCCAAATCCTCAGTCGAAGACGATGAAATATGAGCATTTAAAAGGACGTCGTAATTCACAGTTCATTCGATTTCAAATGGGTTGTGCTCAAGCGTATCCTACTCCGTGACGGTCCATGCAAAGAGAAACGTTGGATTTTAAAAGTTTAGGCGCAGATAGAGAGGTTTATGTTGGAAAATTCATATGTCATACTTCCGAAGGTGAGGGAGAACCAGGAAACGTTAACCTACTATGAACAACGAGTCGACAATTAAGTTGGAATTATTATCCTGAAAATTATGGATTTCGCGTTAGAATGGGGTTTTATTAAATTATTACGTAAGATTCGTCCCCTTCACAGATGAATGTTCCATAACAGGAGTCAAACCAAAAGCAATATTTCCTGGAGAGAAATGATCGATAAATCGCAAGATGGGTCGATTAAAATTGCAACAGCTCCCTTATTCTATAGTGCACATTCAGAAAAGTGGATTACGTGATAATAATGCTGTGAAAATAATATCTCATCGCACGAATTAGACCCAATCATAAGGACTCTTACACCCTCAGTCTATCCACCTTAGAGCATCAAAAGACTTGAGCATTCTTCTCGTTGCAGTCGCAAGTCGAGGAAATGGTTTTGTAGTTAATTAATATTCTGAAGTGAGAAATGAGGCGTTTAGCATAAAATCGTGCATTGTTCGCTCACCAGGCTTAAAAAAACCACCGCTTTTGTGTCGGATTTGGAAAGGCTTTCGGCGAGAGCGTCCACGATGGCCCTAGAATGAAATTTGCAAGCGAGTCCGTCTTCCATGGACCGCCTAGAGGACAGGCGTATATGTTATAGCGGCTTCCTGACGGAAGCTTTGTACTTCGCCGCCTTCGGACTTGTGTTGAATCAGCCGACGTCCAACACTGACGTCACACCCTAGAGTGAGACGGAGGGCGAGGAGGAGGTTTATGGGCTATTTGGACAAATTCTGTTCCTCCGAGGGAGGATGGAGGCGAATGACATCCCGCCAGCTTCACGTGATAATTTTTATACTCTTAAAAAGTTCTTTTTAGGCCATATTTAGTGTGGAAAACTGATGACAGTTAGCCTCGTTGACTCCTTAAATGCGAAACGGCGCAAATTACATTCCACGCAATAATGTGACTTCGTTGGTTAGAACTCTTGACTTAATTATGCTGGTAGTTTTCACCCTTGATTAGCGGTAATGAAACTGACGTTCGAATGAAAATGCCGTTGATTTGTCAATATTTGTCATACTAGAATGCTTTTCCTCTTCAGAAGAATTGGTTCTATTATAGTTCTCATGCATCTTGATACCGAGCAATCAAATTGTGAAGTGACCTCGTGCATCGAGTGGTAATTCTAACTCAATGACTCAATCAGAGAAGTGTTATCAATATTATTCTAACTTGATATTATATTTTGTTTCATTTTTCGCGAAATAAGTTTATACGAGTCGCCAGTCTTCCACATCCATGTACTCAGATCCATTCATATTTGTGATGGGGTTTAGTTTCTAAAATTATATTCCAGCAATTGCTTTAGTAATTTTATGCAAAGTGTTGTTTCATAAATGAATTAACCTGTGGACGATTAAATGTTATTTTTTACGGTTATCAATTGCCACGGTCCCACTTCCGTCCTGCTATTTGAAATAATATCAAAATTGAGAAATCCGTCCGAAGTCGTGACTTTAGAGTAGCCGAAGGTTTCTCATTCGCTAATAAAATGATTCGGTCAATTTATTCTGACTATTACATTTATTTACAGACTCCATCAATATGTCACCGTAATCGTTGATGTTTGCGCCCTACTTCAGAATCAGTAGAGTAATATGCGGGTATTCGTTAATACAACGACCGGTTCCAACGAAACTGGGGCAGAATGGATTTTTGGCGCTGGCCATTTTGCCACGGACCCTCATACTCCACGGAAAATTCGACCTATTGCGTCGAAGTTCGGTGGATGAACCTAGTCGTGAGTTTTAAAATCCGTTTCCGAGAAAGTTGTTTCTCGATCAGAACAGATCCCTCCATGCGGAAGCAGTGGACGCTTCATTATTCGTTTTTTATGGCTCCAATAGGGGATAAAATTATCCCAGACACCTAATGAGTTACATATATCCGGTGGAATCTAAGATGAAATAAAAGTCTGTGCCGCCCAAAAGTCCACTGATGTTGGCATTATGTCATAATCTTACCCTTACTGGCGACGAATCATTCTATTCCTTTCAATTCTACTGTGTGTGAGGAGAAAACGGGGAATAAGAGGGTGTGCAATTACGAGATCAAGACACGACGCATGAATTACTTTTCAGTTGAATTGCTTCTCGTTCAAGAATATGCGATTGGGGCTCGTAGCATGTGGCGTGTGTGCAATTTTCGTTCCGGTTTATAATTGGCCCATTGGCTGGTAACCGCCGTCGTCCATCTTCAAGCGAGGGCTTTTCAGCCGTAGCAATGAAATGTCCGCCTCGTCAGCGGCCGTAATTGCTTAATTAGCAGCGTCGATGAAAGCACGAAGATGGCATCCCCTTTGGTTTGTCGTCTGTTTGAGAACTCGCCCTCGTCCTGGCTGAGCCTTGTGTTTCCTTTGGCACTGTTGCATTCTGGCTGCTCTCCTTTAGTGGAAATCTAAATAGAAATGTTGTATGAACGTATATTAAGTTTTAGACACGGAGAAACCCAGTTATTAACTTAAATTTTAGTCAAAAAGAGCATTGATATTTATTTATTATTTATCTTACTGCTTTTGTGCAGATGTAAACATTACAACTAGAAATTTAAGTCATCTCAAGACTTTTGTATTAATGTAAGTAGGATTCGGTCATTTCCAGGAATCTAACGCATATTCCACGGTATTTAGTGAGCCCTTATTTAACCATATAATCTCTACGTTAGTGTTACCTCCTGCCCATCACAGCTTTTGTTTTACTTAATTTCGTTCAAAATGCTCTTGTTCATCTTCTCTCATCCTATACTAATTCAGCCTAGCATAACGTTTTTTTTCTTTAGTACACCGTTCCTGTCCATATCTCCGCTATCGCTTATTTCTACTTCCTTCAAATTTTCGTCTGCCTTGCTTTCCAAAACCCGGGATAATTTTCATTTTTACCTTCAACCGCGTTCGGCGTGACGTAAAATTATTGATTGAAATACGAGGTGTTTTCAATAAATGGAGGGATTTGAGTTACTTGGAATGAATTTTACTTACTCGTCTATATTAATGTAATACCTTTCGAAGTAGTCTCCATTAGATACATATACTCTTATGCCAGCGCTTGTTCCAATCCTCGAAACACTTTCTGGAATTAGACCTTTGGTATAGCTTTTAGCTCTCTCCGCAACGTCGCGTTTTTATCTCATCTATGCTAGTAAAATGTCGCCCCTTTAAGGTTTTATTTATTTTTGGGAACAGAAAAAAGTCACTTGGGGCCATTTCTGGCGAATATGGAGGCTGGAACATCATTAAAGTGCTGTTTATCGGCCAAAATGCACGGACAAGTGGTGAGCAGGTTCATTATCGTGGTGGTGCAAAAGCCATGAATTTTTTCTACACAAAGACGCGTTTTTTTCGTATTGCTTCTCGCAAACGGCGTTGAACTTTTAAGTAGTACTCTTAAATGATCGTTTGACCTTATAGCAAGAACTCATGGTGCTCTATGCCATGCATCATGCGAAATTACAAAATCCCTGTTACTTCTTGAACATACCTCGTTCATCGTGTTGCTCTGTAAAAGAATCGAATTTTTGGGTAGTTTTTTTTAAATCATCCCGTAGGCAGTACCACCCGATCTTCATTAATCTTAATATTTTACATCTTTCTCCATGCACGCGCGCCTCGAAAGACACCATCCAACCACCATCATTCTTTTCAAGAGTCGATATTGTCAGTGAGAAAATCCATTTGGATTGCGTTGGGTTGATATTGAAGTATTGTTTTTTTTCGTTCATTACCTGGCCATTTGTGTGTACATATCCCAAATCACACTGTCCCTTAACGTATTGGGCTGTCCACGGAGTTCGGGGTTTCCGCAAGACGGTCGGGGTGACGCTCTCGGAGTCCAGTTGGCAAAAGCTTACGTGCGTTTTAGGGAGTGCCTTCTGGTTTTGCGCTGGTGGGACGGCCACTGGCAGGTGCGTTTTCTGGAGGGTATGGACGGTACCGGAAACCGACGCAGTGCATGCGAGTGAGCAGCATCAGATGCAATCTTGTCCATCCCACCTGAGTTATTTCTCATCGTTAAAGGACTGAAGTCGCAACCGCTTAGTCTTGAATTTCATCGAAATAAACATCGGGTTCCACCGAGGTAAGTGAATCGCATTTTTTTTGACGTGCTTTGCTACAACTTGAGAAAAATGCTTCAACGACCCACCTGGCGGAGGTGGTGTTGTCTCAGAACGAGAGAACGCGTTCCCTTCCCAATGGGGGAGGGAACGCGTATCTTGAGGCCTTACTCGGCGGTCAAGATATTTCTGTGGCTCTAATCAATAATACTTGAGTTGTCGGTGTTCATGTGTCTAGGTTTATTTTTTTACGTGGCTGTTTGATGAGGTTTAGGAGGTTGGGTAGCCAGGAATGTTGGAAATCAGTTAAACTTAATAGGAAGTTGTTTCATTTAGGTTAACTGGCCTTGCTGAAACTTCTTGTTTGGCCATGAATGGAATTTTTGCATTATGCAAATACCGTCAGTCAGGTCTTTTGAGTAACATAAGTAATAACTTGGCAGCAAATCTCCGATTACTACATATACTCTTATTGATATTTTAATACCCTAAAAATTACCGCTAAGGTGTATGGCTGGGGGTGAATACACACTAGACTAATTTTGACCCGGATACGACCCTACCGCGGTTGGACAATGATTTCATCTGATCCGTTATTGTTCGAAGAAAAAATGACATCTTAAAAAATTCTGTTCTACACTTAATCACGCTAATTTTATTAATATGATCTCTCCTGCCGTAATACTCGTATGATTGGGATAATGTTACATTTTCAACATCACTGCAAAAGAGACGTCCTTCCAATTTATGCGAGCTTCAATCTGTAATTTAACCCTCGCTCCATTGAATGATTCCCCGCCTAGCTCCTCTAATATTGTGGATAAACTAATAAATTTATCATAACGTTTTACAAATCTAGCTCCCCTACGCTGAACGCGGACCAATTCAGCAATCAATCCAACTTCGTCAGGATCCCATATACTAGCAGCTTGTTCTAAATGAGGCCTAACCAGCGAAAGATAACATTTCTCTTTGAACTTTTCGTCACTTTTACCCATTACTCCTAATTTAAATCCTAATTTTTGTTAGCTTTTGAAGTCTTTGGTGACGTATGGGGCAGGTCTCCTTGCTGCTGGCCGTAAAAACACGGATCCTACTCTGGGCGCCTCTGTGCAACATCGGCCAAGCTTTACTCAAGCTTCCAAGCACAATCCTCAAGTCTCATTAGTTGGTCTTATTTTGTCCTGTTTTGAATTGCACTCGTCAGAAGATTTGGGCAAAGTAGTCTCGCCTGAAAAATCATCGAATTCTTACTACTTAATGATCTAGAAAGACTGAACAGACTAGATACACGTGAAAATTGAGTTGTCAGTCTTTTATATCAGGGAAGCGGGGGAAATTACTGGATGTGATCTGGAAAGCTTCCGATTATGAGAATACATTAATTGATAAAATCGTCTCTTGCCAAGGAGTGATACGAAATTTTTTTCCTTTGATTGAGTCGTAATACCTTATTAAATAGGTAAATACATGATTATCGCGTAATACGCACACCGACAGTTTCAGAGGTATTTAGGTTTCTACTAATTAAAGAATGGGATGGCCAGTCTATAATGGGATATGCCATCATTGGAATTTTTTCCTAGAATAATCCCAATTCTTATCATGAAAAACCCGGAACAGATGGTGAATATATGTATGTATACATCCACGACTACATCCGTCCGGAAGCTGTGCAACTTTTCATAAATTGAAAGGCAAATTTATGGCATTTCTAACTCCGTACATTTCGTGATATGTTGATTCTTAACGATGCCTCTTTCTATCTTCGCACGTGACTTTCGGAGAGCATCACTGATTCTGTTGACGAAAGGACTTTTTCTAAGCAGAAGAAGTGCTAAAAGGAATGGGAGAGTACTATAGTTTTCTTGAGAAAAGCGTATCCTTCTCTGATTGACCTGTACCTTCATGATTGAGAACATTTCCGATGCTGTCGTAAATGATCATCAGTTTTTTTCATGTAAGAATGTTCGCGAAGAATTTCGTTTAAAAGAGTTCCCAAGTTCCCAATAGTGTTCGGAATACTTTCAAAGCATTCGTTCGTGGGAATGGGCATTAGGAGAATTGAAATGTTCTTTCTTTTCAAAGGATTTTTTTTATTTCGCCCAAGCCGAAAAATTTCGATTTTCAAGTAATTACCGGGAGACTCGTCTCCGTGGAAATGAGACAAAAGTTATCCCGCTATCGTTGGAGGCACCTCAGTGTTCCTTCTTCCCCATGTTTCTTTAAACAGTTCGTCTTAAAACCAGAATAGGGAGAAGGGTAAACAGTCCATGAGATTATCTTTTCCATCGCGGGGTGAGGGGCAATAGTAGTGGCGTAACTCGCATCCGCTTTCCGCGGTTTATTTTTTCATCACCCTCGCACTCGGGGTCAACCAGGGTCGTTGCTTTTGTGGAAGATTCTCATTGGGAGGAAGTCCCTAGTGGTGTTTCATTTTTGCATACGCGGGCGTGACTCCTTAAGTCGCGAGATTTTTGGGGGCGACGTGTTGCTCACAGTTTCAAGTACGGGACGCGAACCCAGCCGAATAGTTTACACAAAGGCGCCAGAAGAGTCTCTCCCCTGAATATTTTAACTGGGCGTCGGCGAGGCTTTTATCCGTCACGTCGGAAACTTTCCCCGTCGCCGCTTAACTGAACTCTTCTCTCTCTCTCGATAGGGAGGAGGAAGTTGTTTTCGCGTGCGGATAAAGTCAAAATGATACACTGGTTAAGGCCGAAACCCCTTTGCCACTCACTATTACATCATGTAGCCAATGAAGGAATATCATAACATCGTGCAAATGTGATCTAAAATGCGTTCTGCGTGGTCCGATGCTTGCGAATAGTGAAAGTTTTGCAATTCTGTTTTCGTCTGTTGTGGAATTCCGTCCCGTCCTATAATTTTAAGCGACCGTCTTGCTGCAGCCGTTCTCATCAATGAGCAATCAATCAGAGGGATTCGTTTTACACAGCTCTCAGCTCACAACTCAGTTCTCTCTCGGCAATTCTCTTTATTCCGTCGTGATGTTTGGCTTTGACTTAGTTTTTTTTACGCTCGCTTCTCCTTCCTCCTCCCGTATTCGGGTTGAGACAGAATCTGATCGTCTCTCGTTTACCCCTTTTCCTTTAAGCAATATTTCCCGTCTGGAGAAAATTGTAAAAAAACAGCTCTTACGTCGCTGTTCGTAGAAGGTCATCGTGAATTATTCGATGATAACTTCAACTTTATTCTCTCTTAACTCCACATTTCCTGTCCTCCAATATTCGCCTCTCTGTTTCTGCCACCGTTCGTCACGCTACATGTTTGGATTAAGACATGACTTATTGCGAGCTTTATTTTTTGTACCGTCGCCAGATTTTTCTTCTTGTAAAATGCTTTATTAATTTTGTTTTTTTATAAATGTCCCCGAATTATCAAATTTGGTTTATCCTGCTTCCCAGATGGTAGCATTTTCTCTCGGTTAATAAAGAAAATGTGAGTCACCGCTGAACAACGAAGTAACAAATTACCACTTGGAATGCAATGAAGTAATGTCTCTATCATTTTAGTCATGCTGCCGAGCTCAGCTATTACATGACTGCATTCTTTATTTGAATATTTAATACTCCTTTGCATTAAGCATTTCTTAAATTGCATGAGCAGGTTGGTGGAGGGCTTAATGATTTTTACGACAGAGAGGTCTGAATTTTCAATGCTTACCGATTATGGTACGCATAGAATAATTGTCAGTACTTACCAGAAATATGTGACGGTAAACCACTTACCGAAACCTCTTTACAACGTTATTGTTTGTCCCTCCAAATGATGAATTTCTGGATAGATAAAAAAACTGAATTGCAAACAGACACTGATTTACCTAGGAGGAGGGAACTAACGAAAAAAATCTGACTGTCGTGATCCTTATCAAGACTTGGGTGGTCGCGTGATGGCGGCCGCCCGCAACAAGTACGAAAAATGTCGGCTGGCAATATTTCTCCAAGCCACCATCCCCATTGCCTCTCTCGTCTTAAAGTCTGTGCATATTTCATTCAAAATCCATAGGAGGTAGTGACTTCCAGGGAACTATTGGGAAAGTAAGATGTCAAAAGTATTGAAGTTGAATCTGAAAACGACGAGGAAGAAGTTTCTGGCGCTCTTGAGTTTTGAAATGCATTATGAAAGGGAGGCAACGGGCTGGGAAGAAGGGGAGGGCCGAAAGTTAAAAAAGTAATCATCATACGACATCACCTGTTTAATCAAAATCTATAATCAGGACCAAAGGGGTGGTGATGTTATTCGACGCTCTTAGTCACTCCTTTGTGTTTCAATTGGAGATGGGTAACTCGGGAGAGTTCCCGTAATTTTCATTATATGTAAGCTTTAAGTAAAGCTAAAAAAACTTCTTTCCTATATTTTTAGTGTGCCCATCTTTTGCTTGTAATTTGCATGCATGCATTGGAAGAATCGGGGTTATGATCGTGTACTTAATAAAGATAGAAATAACCTTTTTTCATCGAAAATTTTGCGGGAAAGGCGCAACATATAAGCTCACTTTGCTTGCCTATGGGTATGTTTTTATAATATTTTGCCACTTGCATTTTGGCTCACTGATCCTTCCAACCTAAACATTTCCGATGGTTTATGTTATTTAGAAGCATAGTTATCTCGGGTTCGATCTTTGATCGCAGTTGACTCGTCACTTGGGCATCATAATAATTACCTTAAGTACGCAAAAGCCTTGAATCCTACACACAGGGACCTGAGGCGAAGATGGGTGAGAGTTAATCATAAGAATCGCACCTCCATTTCCCATAAGTAGATCTTCTCCTTCATCTCCATCAAAAACTAAATGAATCGATCTCAGCTCTACCTCCCGTCATTTATGGAGGTTTCTTTGAATTCATCTTACGCGATAGGGCAGCGTTCGTGTATAGGGTTCTTCGGGCGACATTGAAATGCGTAACTGCCTTAATATGCAGGTTGATTTTCCTGTAAATGCGTTCTTCAGCAGTTCTCCGAATCGAATCGTTGGCCATGCTGGTATATGCGAACGTGTTTTCCATTCGGAGGTATATACATTATACGCTCAATGTAAAAAATCAGCATAATAGCACAAATATTCATTAATTAAAGGTTTTATTCTAGCCTCGCTAATTAATAATAATTAACAATATTGTAATTTTTTCGTCTTTTTTACAAATCAATATTTAACCGTATCTTAAAAAAATGAGTAAATAAATAGTAATGAGTAAAAAAAACCCTTTTAATTTGCAAATAGATATTTTAGATTTAGATCCGTATGGAAATAAATTGAAGCAATGCAATGGTAATGGAAAGTCAAAAAATAAACATGCTTAGCACTGGAAACTAAAGGGAGTAGTGAGGGGAGTCGTCCCATCGTGAATTCGGCACAAAATGTCATATTTGGGCAATGTCTATCAAGTAGACACTGTGCAACGAAATTCATAGTTATAAGCTACTGACGCACAAATCAGAACATTAAAGGCATGGCTGAAAAATGAAATCGGAGAAGTAACGAATTAACAAATTATATACAGCCCAAATGGTATCCCAGGAATGAAAAAAAACTACAGAAAAAAACGTGACGATTACGTGCGTTAGTAAAAGCTCTCTGATACAATGGTTTTCTTTTTTGCCAAATCTCAATGACTTAATCTGATGGATTTCGTAAATTGAATCGTGGTTTTGGGAAACGAGCCCGAGGTGGTTTTCGCATATATGGATGGGAGCATAACGTAGAGAAGGCCTCCGCCCCGCCTTAATTCACGTCTCCATCTTATTCCCGCTGCCCCTACGCTTAAGGGAACTTGACTTGGAGAAAAAGTAACATGATACCTAGTTTTTAAAAATAAAAATAGGCAAAAAATACATCATGCTTATATTTCCGAGTAAGATTGTTAATTTCGCGCACAAAAATTCGGATGTCATTTGAAAGAATGATCGATAAAGCTTTATACTATACTGAAGGGAATAAAGTTATTACGTCAATGTGCAATCCTCGTCTGTTTCTGTTTCCCTCTTTTTTGCTTTTGTGTTCATTATTGAAGTGAAAATATAATTATTTGTGTGAGTATTCATTCGAGTGATTAACCATAATACTAGTTTGATGAAAAAAGAAGTTTGAGCAAAAAATTATAATTGTAATTTTTTTCAAATGAGCGATGCTTTAATTTCGTGCGACGAAACTTAGTTATGTCTCACGAATTATTATTTCACTTAAAACCTCGGATGCCCCAACAGTGACTCGATCCTCTCTACTCGTTAAATCTGTTTGCTTTAAGGCCAATGATGGATTTATGTCGAACATTTGGGTGTTTAAAAGTCATATAATTTATTTTCCGTTGCCAATAAAGACGTTTATATTATCATTCGCACTTACTTGGATTGGAAACGTCAAAACTAAAATTGATTGGAAAAATTAGGGCGATTTCTCAGGAACGCGAATTTTATTCAGGTATATGAAATTGACAATATCTTTTTCCAACTTTGGTTCTAGTGACACTATCGCTCGTAATGTTTGTTTTTTTCCCCCTTCCCTTACTCGCATCCACTCTTTAAAGAGTGCAGGTGAATCGAAATCGGGCAAAACACGTGCATGTGTGAATACGCGACATCAGTCTCGGAAAAAAGAGGAGAAGGAAAAAATGATGGTGGAGGGAAGTGTTGTGGAGGGGGGGGGGGGTGGCTGGAATAGTATTCCCAGACCGTAAACATTATCCCACGCCCGGCTTCGTCGACTCTCCCACACGCTCTCGGACTCCTTCCGACTCGCTTCCCTCCGTCTCCGCCTTCCCTCCTCCCATCTCTCGCTCTCCCTCACTCTTCTTCTCTCTCTTCTGCTTCATCAAATTCTCTCCACTCCCCCCCCCCATTCCTCCTCCCCCAACAACTCGCTCGCTCACGATGCACTCCTCCGCATCTTCCCACAGCCATCCGCCAGCCAAACAGTCCTCCTCATCCTCCATATTCTTTCTCCAGCCCCTCCCACACACCCACCCCCTCAACCGCCACTAATAAACCATGCACACGCGTTTTTGTTCCAACCGTGAGATCTGCGTCACACGACAGGATGTCGTTTTCCTCCCTCTCTCGTCCTCCTCCTCCGCATCTTCCTCTCTTCCACGCCCTTCCGTCACCATCTCTCCCTCCCTTCACCATCTCTCCCTCCCTTCGGAATGCCCTTCCTCCTCCCCGTCCTCACCAATGGGAATGTGAAAGTGTGTGTGTGTATCGTGTATGGGCCTAGGCGGCGGCGACGCCAAGCTCCCCTCCCCGCGGACGGACTTAATTTTTTCCTCGACGCCTCTCTCTCTCTATCCTTTTCCCCGTTTTTCGAGCTCATCTCATCAAACGGACTCCAAAACCGCTCCTTCCACTGAAACATCACTCCCTCGCCTCTCTACTCCGCTCCCACTCTCCCTCCTTCCCGCCCCGGGACGTCGGTTGGTGAAGGAGCGGATAAAAAAATAAAATAAAACAAGAACCGCCGCTCTTCTCCGGAGCCCGGAGTGGAGTTTTTGAAATTTTCAATGAGTGGCGCCTTTTGCCGCGGCCTGTTGTCTTGTCTCCCCCCCCCTCCCTACCCGAACATCCGCACGTCGTGTGTATGTTGTTTGAGCGCGTTCCCCGGCGACGGTCCCGGGTTCTCCCGTTCGGCGGCCTTAATTCCAGATGGTGTCGGCACGGAGTGGAAGCTGCTTCTTCGTTCCAGGACGTGCGCTCGCTCGTATAATTGTAAACATTTATTTTTTTAATCTCGGTAATCAGTAGTGATGGGGTTGATTAAAAGCTTGCATCACTTTTTTTTTAATTATTCAAAACAAGGTCCCCAGGTCGACTCGACTAGCTGGTCGCGTTTTTTCTTTCCGGTGTTTTTTTCGTGTAATCTTCAACTTTCCACTCGAGTGTTCCTTTGCTTCCGTAGGAGTATTTTTTTACATTTTGAACTCCGTCAGAGAAATGGGAAAAATAAAAAAAATGACCCATCTTCGTTTAGATATTTATTTGGCTTTTACTCTTCAGCGGTAAAAAAGTAAACTTTGCCTCTGGACCTTTTTGGTTCTGTTCGATCAGAAATTAGATTGTGTTCAATATTCATTTTTATGTAGACGGGTCCCATTACAATTCTGAGCTACCCGGTATTGACGAAATCGTATCACATGCGCTAAGGCCGAAGGGAATGAAATTCTGATTCTGAAATGGAGTCAGTTAACTGCTCTTATGATTATCTCAACGAAAATGAAAATTTAAAATAAGATATTTTATTCCTATTTGATTACGAAAACAGAGTGTCGCGTCCCCCAACCAGGACGTTCCACAACCTCAAAGGATGTGAACCCAGTTTTTTTTACCGTAGGCCTTTTTGTTGGAGTGCATATTACTTACTGGGTCGTTTATTTTTGGGCACTCCATTACCTTATTGAAGTTAAATTTTCTTTGGTAGTTGTACCCAGCGTGGTAGAAAGGAAGATGAAGGTGCCTGCGTACCACTAAACATTTTTTTCAAATGTTGACAAATTTCAATGTAGTCCCATGTCCCAAATGTTATTGTTGGCGTATATACTCGTGTAGCCATAAATGTAAGGATCTAAAGTTGGCCTCGGTAGCTGAACAGATGCATCTCGAGGACATGACTTTCGTTTATCTAGATTAAATGGGCACGGGACAGTTTCCCTCTTGAACCCAGCGCCGTTGCGCCCGGGAAAGAGCGGATGCTTCATCCTTGGACCCTAACCGATGCAGGTCTTGTGTTGACGCGAGAGGCCAGTCAGTCTCGGAGTCACCACCCTTGAGCCTTGGAAGATTGAACGAAGTTGTCTTTGATTGGAGACATCCAAAGCAATCTGAATGTCGCTCGTTTTCATTCTTCCCCGCCATCCTGGACCAATTCGATGGAGGCTGTTAAGACTCCAGTCACTATTTTTCGCAGAAAAGGAGAGAAAATGGTGTGACGAAATCATTCAATATATCATCTGCGCTAATATGTAAAACTTTGGGAGCCACCCAAAAATCTGATGTCATGAAAACTTGTTCATTTATGTTCGCATTTGAAATTTCTCTCAAGTTAGTGTATATTTTATGGCAGTATGCATTTTTTCAAGCGTGTTGACCGAGATAATCATCTTCAGAGACCTGCCGAAGACGAGAGGAAGATCATCCAGTCGATCGCCGTACACTTACGGATATCTCCATCATATGAATGCACATCTGATGAAGTCATCATTCAAAATTGCTGAGTTGAATGAAGTGTTAAGTAAGAAACTGTCTTGTGATCGGATGAAAGTGTACTTTAAATGAAGCGAAGAATTTCTATAAAATGAATACGTGAGCGAAGTAGAAGAAAAAAAACTTACTTTTTAATAGCAACATTAACTTTCACTCGTTTCGCACAAATTTATTCACGGAAGCCAATCAGATGAGTTGGTCAAGTCAGTCAAGATGAGTAAAGATGAGTTCAAGCTGCATTCACGACTAAAATGTTAATTGTTGAACATCATTGGATTACTGTACAGTTTAATCTTTTATATTAAGCTTTAAAACATGAAAAATCATCCGTTGGTTTTACATTCAAAAAGTATTCTGTTAGCCAAAGAATATAATCGAATCTCAAATGGTATTATCTAGACTTCCGTTTTCCACTGGCATTCCTTGATTCCTCACTCATTCCTTGAATTTAATTTCGCGCTGATCTGTGTGAATGGTAGTCTAAAAATGGTTGACGACACTAGCAGACGATACTCCTTATGGAATTTCTGATGATTGTGTATCTGTGCCGGTCCTTTAGATAACGTTCCCGTCTAGCAACTCAGCTCAAGCCTAGATTGGGACCCCCTGGAAGAACGGAAGTTTCTGGTATGGAGGGAATAATGTTAGCCTCACGCTACTGGCTACATTATTAACCCGTTTTTCCCTCGCACAGTTCGTGACCACCGCAGCAGAAAAATAAAATAATATCCAGCGTCAGTAATCACTAATTACGCTAATGGCTGGTGACTTAAAAACCTCTGTCTCCGACTGTCTTGGCGACTTGCAGAGTGTGATGCGGATGAAATAAAGTTCACCCATTCAACTAGCATCTCTCGCGAATGGGAGTTGTGTAAACGTGTGATTCAACCCCTTGAGTGAACGTCCGAGGGTAAAAGAGGACTAATAGGCGCAAAGAGGTGACCAGTAACTTCGGAAAATAATAAAATTAGTAATTGAACCATGGAATGTATTAGGGATGGAATATAAGGGCAAGGCTTTAAGCTATCGAGACATGTGCATTTCACCGCCGTATATATTCACTTTCCCTTGTCACGTTCGTTTTTTTCTCGCGTCTCACTCACGGGAGGAGACGAATTTTAAAAAAGTCACCACTCCTGGACGCAGGGGCTTGGCCGAGTGCCCAACTTTTCAGCGGGTCCAAGTCAACCGTGAGCCTCGTCTCCTTCGCTCTTCTCTCCTTCCCTCCCACCCACCCACCCACCCACTTTACCCCCCGCCTCGCTCCATATCCAGTTTCGTCCACTCCTTGCGTCCCCTTCAATCTTGTACTTTTCACTCGTCCCACCCCCCTCCAAGATGCCACCGCGGTCACCCCTTTTCAATTGCACTTCCCGTCCCGGCGTATTTCTGTTGTTCCCCTTCGTCCTTTCCGTTTCTTAGTCCTCCCGCTTCCCTCCCCACGTCCTCATAACTCAACTCTCTTTATATCAACTCCTCGCTCACCAGGAGAGGGAAAAAAGGACGTCTGATTGCTTTCAATTGTTTTCGTCCCCTCACAAAGCGACTCGGGAAACGTCCCTCTCCCTCCCACCTCCACCCCCTCCCCCCCACAACTATCCCTCATTGGTCTCACTGAAACTTCGCTCCCTCACCGGACAAATGTCTCGCGCTGACACTCCTTAATGGAATGAAACTCAAGTTTACTCCTTTCGACGTAATCAGCCATTGGTTTTGCGTGGTTTTACTCGGATATAATTGCGTCGTGTTCAAAAGGAATTCGGTTCGATCTTACAAACGCTGTCACAAACTGATGAGACACCCCACCGAGAAGAATGTACGGCCAGTTCCAGAGGAGTTGGATGTTTCTCGCCAAACGTCCCAGCCCTTCCACAATTCAGTTGTTCCGGAGGGTGATGCCCTCGCGGGCTAACTTGAAGGTCTTCCGGTCGCTTAGGGAGTGAATGATGTTGTCGTCATATTCCTGAATTGGTGTAAGTTTGGTACTTCGCTCAGCGCCCGTGGCATTATAAAAACGGATTTATTGCTGTGGCTTCATTTTATCTTCGTCTTACACGAGTCGCCTAACAACGTTTGGATAAATGAAGTATGTTTTCAACCTTAATTGACCTTCATAACCCACAATGGACTTCATAATTGCAATGTAAGCACTCTAAAACTGCTGCAATTTATTTGGAGCACTCGATTGAAGAACACCAATAGTGTCCCTTTCAATGCACATTACTGCTTATTAATTGTGAAAAAATTGATACTACTATCCTTGGAATTTCCGTAGAAAACGAACGAACGTGAAGTGTTAACCTATCTTAGTGTTAATCGGGGTTTCTTCGACATGTGGTTTGGTAGGTTGATCGTCTGTAACTACTTTGCTGCTTACGTCACACAGGCTAACTAGGAATGCAAATAAAACTCAGAAAACCTGATTAACCGTTTTATGCAAAGAAAGCGAGGAGATTCAGTTGTGATGAGATTGGAATCGAAACGTATTTAACAACCAAAACAAATTAATTTTCTACTGGGTGAAAAAAATTTCTTTTAATGAAGACCCCAGATTTCGATGTATTGTATCATCATCAGGCGATTATTTCATGCATCATGATAATGATGCGATGAAAAGTTTTTTTATCCAGCAGAAATAGCATAATTTTTTGCCTTTTAAGCTAGTGCGAAGTCGCCGTACAAAATATCCTGGAAATTATGCACGCCCCCGGAACATTGTTGCGATCATTAGTCGAAGATAACTGCTGGAAATACTATATATCTTATGGATACATAGATGAGTTCCTGAAGAAGATAATTAATTGTTAATATTTAATGTTCTCTGTATAATGATTAATGGCTTAAGATCAGTCTTAAATGTGCAAATTTCATGTGGCACAGCTACCATGCGTACTCGAGTTTTGTAAACTCCTATTGTGTCGCTTCGAATTACGTAGTTCACATTGTTCCTGCATTAATAAACTCACGGCTGCAAGGTCTTTGCTTTCATTAGGCACAGTCTGGTAATTAGTATCTATGAATTCTGATGGTTAATACTCAATGTGTCTTAGCCTTGAAATCTGTGGAATTCATCGTGCTATTGAAACCACCGCGGGTGTACGAATGTCGAAGGCTTTATTTTTTTCTCGTATAACAGCTCAGCAGCAATCGATATGTTTCAGTTAACTTGATTATTTTTTGTTTCAAATTGCCTTGCTCGTCACATACTGAAAGTGAATTTTCGCAAAAGTTTGTGATGTATTTGGCAGCTTTGGGACTCGAATTCCAATCACTCGTTCTCTCAAGTTCTGATTTCCTTGTCCTGGAAATATTTATGTAAATTTTCCGGCACGCACAGCCGCACTTAAAGAGTTGAAACTATTATAACTCATAAAGTAAGCCTCTTCGTTCCACTCCAAGAAATTGGAAGGAAAGCGAGCGGCTAAACAAACGGCCCGCTGTTCTCACTGGCTCAGCAAAAGTATCTTCCCTGGAAGACATGTCATTTCCTGTGGGGGAAACATGGCGACCATCCCAATACACATACACACACACACACATACACAATCTCAAGAAAAGTCTCCCCTTTCTTTTCTTCCAATGACCTCCGAGCTCTGGAGCCCATTTTCAATTTTCTCTGTCGCTTCCGGTGCACCACGATGGCTGCACCATTCATCGGGCGCGTGGGGCAGGGGTGAACCGCCCGTAACCGCCCCTCGCGTAGCAGGCGGAGGGGACGGGGGTCCCCTCTCCCTGCTACCCTTTCCCTCCTCATGCCCCCCCCCACTCTCGAAAGAAGCGATAGTTAAAAGTCTCTTTCTCTCTCCCTCTTCTGTTCGTACGTGTGTGTGTGTGTGTGGCTCGGATAGCCGCCGCTCGGACGCGGAACGAGGCAAAGGAGAGGGAGGGGGGAATGGAGGGAAAAAAGGGAAGATCGACGAGCGGCAGGTGGTGGTCGGTGGTCGCCCAGTCGCCGTACATCGAGGAGAGCGCGACCCTTTCGCGTCCGTCCCTACCTCCCCGACCATTATTATTATTATTTATGGGCTCGAAGGGCAGCGCCGGCCATTAAGGCGCAATCGTCGCCCATTTGCTGAAACACAAGCGCATCTTCGTGAAGTAAGGCTGTTTCGTTTATTATTATTATTTTTTTTTTAATGCGCCGAGGTTGTTCTCGAGCTCTCGTTGACCGATGAATTGAAGGGTTTGGGCCTCTTCTGCCCTCCTCCCTCGTTCTGAGCTCGAATTTTACTCGTAACAACAGCGTGTAGAGTTGTCACCCCCCTCCCCCTGGCGAGACTTGTATCTGTCCCGTTGTCCAGTGACCGTCGTCCATTTCACACTTGCTTTTTATTACTTCGTGAAAGCCGCCGCATCTGTTGGTGAATCCAAGATAAATATAACAAGTTATCTTAAGCGCAAGGGTACCGCTTGTGCAGTGTCACGATTAATGCCATGGTTACGAGCTGTAAACGTCAATGGGATTAGATCCAGACAGTCTTGGACCCTGCTTGGTGTTCATATAAACCCTCGGCAAGGGTAGCAGGATCGGTTTTTGAAGTTTGCTGCTGAAAGAAGTGACGATTTCGAATCTCAGCGCTACGTATTAGAATTTTAATTGATAATGCTCAAAGCTTTCGCTTGAATAGTATAGATGCTAATCACGATGCAATGCATAAAATGAGCGTCGCTTATACGACTGCGCTCTGTTTTTGGGGTTTGTTTACAATCGCGCCACGAGTATCAAATGAGCTTTTATCATATTTGCGGAACTTATCATATGAGTTTCCATAGCAACTCATTCCCCATATTCGCGAATGTTGATTAGTGGAACCTAGCCTTTATTTGTTTTTATATTGTGTTAAACTTGGTCTCCTCGTGTGTGGATGGCAATATCAAAATTTCTCAGCCGAACTATTCTCGCGCATTATTCCATGGAAATTAAGATACTCAAGCAATAGAAAACTGAAAGAATGAAGAGAATCAAGGTAAAAAAAAAGAATTCAGAAAATGTGAACTTTAAAATATGTAATGCAAATTGAAATGTTTACATCTGTATAAACCGTATCTTAAAACAGTAATTCGAACGCAGAAGACAGTTTATGAGCATAATTGATTTCCCTCACCGGCGGCTGCGGAAGTTTACGAATAACAAGCACGAAGCGTTGAGATAAAAAAACTCAAATCACTCATTAACGCAAATTTTGCTGGTCATTATTTTTCGTGCGTGTCCAGTATGAAAATAATTCGACAAGCCTCCCCGCTGATGAGCCAAGGTCATAGCCGTTGGTAGAGGAGAGCCTTTTTTTATGTTTCGGTAGCATGTCCCTTCCCACCCGGGAGGTTGGTTACAACTATAATAATAAAATCCTTTCGAGGAAGGAGCCATTTTGGTGATTCGGGGACGATCACAAGTATTCTCAATCGGATGATTGCAAAAGAACGGGGATGGTAATAAGGCGAGGCAGCTTTTCCCATTGGGTCTATGTTGGGGTGAGCGCTTTCTTTTAGTTTGCAGATGGCCACGATTCCATCCAGCATCCTTGAAATTTTGTGGAGTGGTTTTATCTTCAACGGGAGGAAGATTTCGAACTATTATGTTGTTGCACAAGTGGGCGATCTCTTTTAAATTTGAATAATTCTGTATCCCTACGTTTTCCCACCAAATGAGCTCCAATTTATTGAAATAGGCCTTTTAAAGGGACCTGCGGGGGCTCCTGGTTAGAATTTCCTCTTTGCATATTTAAAAAAGCTGACGACTTCAATTTTAGAATACGTTGCGTGTCGAATATTGACAATCGCCGAGGTACAGTGTAAGTGCATGAAGTGTTCATATATCAAGTGAATATCTTCTCGTATAACCGGAAGTGTAAGATTATATAAATAAATATAATATGTGTGTGTATATATTTTTTCCCAATAGATCATTAAGACAGAATGTAATTAATAAAAAAAGAAACAGAATATCAAGAAAAGGTATATCAAGTATGTATCTTCTCGTATAAGAATAGCAACATTAAGGGGCTAAGTGGGTCCGTAAATCTTGGTGCAAAATTTGGAGGTGTTTCCTGCCACGTAACGTTTAACGTCACGTAACAAAAACGTTAGTACGCGACAGGAAACTGGCGTCGTAAGTGTGAAATACTCAATGCTCCACCGTTGGGCCCGTCAATAACTTGGAAGGCACAACTCATATATCCTCTACATTTCCCTCCTTACACTCGTGTTAATTAAGCTTCGCGTATCGAATTTGTATCGATAAGGGACGCTTATCTGGCAACTTCGCCTGTAATGCGGATAAAATTTACGCGCCTTCGAGCGATAGTCGCGTGGATTCACGTGCAGAAGGGTTGAATTTTCAGGGAACACCTTATATTAGGGAGAGGGTAGGAAAATTCTCATCACGTAGTTTGTGAGCAGCCCTTGATGGAGCGAAGATCGAAAGTGACGGCATCCGTCACTTCCAGAAGATAATAAGATTCGCCATTTCTTTTAGAATTCGCCCGGTCAATTGTATTGGTGAAAAAATTTGGTAGTCCAGCCAGCAGCATTTTTGGAGGGCCGGAAACTTTCGAAAGCATTTTAGCATTCCTTGATAGCTGTATATTAATTTATATGGCTCAATCAGAATATATTTGGTGAAGGAAGTTGGTGTTGTAAAACCCAGACCAGCTGCCATTTTTGTTATTGTCCATTTCTAATTTATTTAGACTATTAATGGTCCAAGTAGGTGTATTCGGTGGACCGCTTGTATTGGTTGGGCTCTCACCTGGTCCCGGAACCTATTTTACACTCCCAATATTCGGCAAATGTCCTAGATATTTTCGGAAGGCCATCAGCGACGACCGAAGAGAGTTAAGAATATTCTGCATGACCGTCACGAAAACGCAAATTATTTGTAAAAAAATGGCGTCGCCTACTACCCTGGGGTTTTAAATTAAAGTTACGGGAAATTTGTACCCGGTAGTTGAAATTAGTTCATTTTCTCCATCTCTCCACCGTCATTTTTTATTTATTTTACAATTAGGAACTAAAAAAGCTCTCTATTTCACGAAAATTTGAAATACGGTACAAAGGGTTTCATTTTATGGGAGACATATTTAGGGTCCAACAATCTTCTTCATACCACATTATGGTTTCCGTGGAATCTACTAAGTACTTTGTTCAGCCTTCAGTATACGATTCCGCAAGGTTCAGCAGCCTGAGAAATTTAACTGACAAATGTGCAGCAGCCTGAAAATTTACCTAATAATTTTGATATGATAAGCGAGCACCCAGCACTCAGTCATCAGGGGTTTACAATCGTTTTGTCTCGGACTCAACTGTCATTCTGTAAATTTTACCTTAATCGAAGACTAATTGCAAATTTTAAAAAAATCTTTGTGAAGGTAATGAATCCCTTATTACTGTAATTAATATGTTCAGGTAAAAAAATGCGCAATGATAGTCATTCTGGTTCTCGTCCGTAACTCGGCGTGGGGAATTAAATTTAAAACTCCGCCGACCGTCGATCACGGGCTGCTTTAATTAATTAATTTTATCGACGCGCGATTAGGAAAGCTCTTTGTGTTATCAAAGGGTTTCGACATCGCAGCATCGTCCAATCGACATGATATGACGGCATTTAATACACTCGACGGTGCGATATCCCTCCTCTTTCGCGATAGGACGGCGGCTCGTTAAGACCATGCGATGTATCTCCAATCCATCTCGTCCTTTTCACGGAAGTCACCCGCAATCAACTCCTGGACCAAAATGAGCGACCGACTCCCCAGCCCCATCCATCCCTAGCCAACATCCTCGGGGTGGAGCGGAGGATGGGTCAGCGGTGGATCACGTAGTATGCGGAAGGAAGCGAGAGGGGAGAGATGACGATATAGGAGGAAGGGGGTGGATTTGGGGGTCGGAGGGATGATCCGGGGCGGTTCAGCCCGGCGACATGTGTGAGCGAGGGCAAGGGGGAAGGCGTTTCATTGTATTGGGAGGGCACTCGTGCGAATCGTCTGTGGAGGGCTCAGCCACTTGTTACCGATCGCATGCATCGCCGCGCCCCCCTCCTACCCCCCCCCCCCCAATCGCCAGCCCCGTTCCTCTCAGACGATCGACGTCAGGCTCCCTGTCTCTCTCTTCCCCCCCCACCTCTCCTCACATACGGCAGGTTGCCACGCCGCGTCCCGATTTTTCGGGACTGGCCCGCGGCTGGAATCAGCTGTGCCGTAGTCGGCGACATCTGGGAGGCTCTCCGGAGAAAAAAAATTCATCCGGCTGACGGATGGATGTCTTTCCCCGAAAGGGAACCGTTTCTTAATGCCTCGTAACATGTCCAGAGATTCACAATTTGACAGAATTCTAAAAAATACAATCCTTCATTGTTCAAGATTAGTCTTGGAAAATAAAGCTCCGCACGATCTGAATTAAGCAGTCCTCCAACAAATGGGAACTTAAACATTTTCCAGTTTCCGTTTTGCCATATTTTTGTCAACTAGTTTACCGTAGTGAAATTTGGTTTGAAAAAATAAAAATTCGAGGATTCGATATTTGTTTTGAAATTTTAGGTTTAATAATTTTAAAAGTAATGCCGTGAATCCTAGTGAGGCAAAATAGCATTTGGGGTTTCCTCAGAAAAATCTACGATGTCTGTCCAGAGAGTAACCTCCGTTTTCGTGTAGCGTGAGAAGTAGTGAAGGGAGCCGCCGAATGGTCGCTGTATTGAACTATACAGTAGAAAAGTACGCCTCGAGTTGCAGTGGTTTGAGGTCCTTTGTTTAAAATAGTGAGTTAAAATGAACAGTACGATTGATATTCCCGCCGTTTGTGAAGTCCGTTCAGTGAAAAGGTTTTTACTGGTGAAAAAATTCAAAGCTGCTGACATTCATCGGGATATTTGTGCTATGTATGAACCAAATGTGATGAGTAACAAGAGTTGAGCGTCATTGTTGTCGTTCGTTTAAGAGTGAACATAAATGCCCATGATGATGACCGAAGTGGTCTCCCGTCTGTGGTGACCAATGAACTGTAATTGAAAGTATATGAAAAAGTTCGTGAAAACCGGCGTTTTACGATATCTGAAATCTTTCTGAAAGTTTTCCATAGATTTCCACGACTCTGTTTCATGAAAACTTGACTGAAAAGTTAAGCTACTATATGTTTTGTGCTTGTCCCGACGAGGAACTTTCATCGGTTGGCTGCGATCACGGGCGGAAGGATTTTATGCTGCAAGAATTTGAGAATTAGTTAAGAGGTATGACAAATGTTGAAATCTGTTTGACGGGTATGTGTAAAAATAGAAGAGATATGTAGTTTTGAGATGAAAATAATACAGTTTCTGGAGATATTCCACTGCATTTTTAATAGCATAAAGGAGGTTAATTTCAAGACAGCCATCGTATTACGCGGCCTGGTTTCAATACAGGGTAACATCATCGGGTGACAAAGGCATTCTCTAAATAAATCTGGTCGCGTAATATTTATCTGGTCGCAAACTTTTATGTAGAAACGCTAAGTATTATTTTACCTTACGAGATGGAGCCCCTCGAAGTAAAACCAGAAACAGTTTCATTGATGCCCTGAGGGGGAATATCAGGTAATTTGATGTGTTGCATCTCCCCAGAATTAGGTGCGGTAAATGATCGTAGTTATTCATTCAGCACATACGATAGGACTTGCCATGAAAAAGGCTCAGGACGAATGGCTTCATGCCATTAGCTTTAAATGAATATTTAGCTAGAGGCGTCTACGTCACTGCTTAGATTAAGCTCGCGTTGTAGAATGAGAGGCGAATCTTCATTTTATTTTACGGTTTAAGTTGTGGATCTATCGTCAAAATTTACATCCTTGCAGGGTCTTCCCCGCCCTTCGTCCGCCAAAAAAGGAGGCGAAACGTCCGGGGTTGTTGTGCTCCCTCCCGGCACCTGGATATCATCCCCTTCTTCCGAACACCTTGCTCGTTATCTCACCGGTTCCCCATCCCTCCCTCCCTCCTTTCCTTTCACCGCACACGCGCCCCCTCGCATGCCGTTCGTGTATTCCCTCTTCCTCCTCCAGCCGCCTCCGTGTCAATTATACTCCGCCAACCCTCCTCCCCTCCCCCGAACCCATACTTCTCCTCCCCCTCCCTCCTCTTCGTCATCGGATAGATCCGCGGGATCCGTCCCAGGGTCTCCTTCCCATGTCACTCGGGGCCGAGGGAGGAGGCGACCGCCGACGGGAGGTGATTTCCCTCCACTACCTCCTCACCGCGAATCGGGTGCGTGATCGATAGGGCTAGAGAGAGATAGAAAGGTGTAGGGGTGACGAATATCTCGCGAGTCCGCGTGTCTCTACGCGGCCACTCGATTCGCGCGCGTCCGCACCTCCATGGAAGAGGTGGGGGTCGCGTGGGAAAGACGAGGTGACCCCCCCCTCCATCTCCCATCCGCCGCCACACAGGTGCGCTCCTTTCTCAAGCGCTCTCGTAGTCTCGCTCGTCGGAATGGCACGTGGGCGGATTGTCGAGGCGTGTCGTCGCCGTTGTGAGATTGATGGGGGGGAGGGGGAGTGGAGGGAGGAAAGAGAGGCTGCGAAAGGAAGAAGAACCGCGGATGGAATCCGTGGGGGGGGGGATGATCGATAGTTTGGAAATACTGGGAAATCTGTGGGGGTTGGATTATTTATTGTCTGTTTAAAGTCGAGGGGGAGTACAAGTGGTGGTGTTAGCAAAGAAGACATTGCATTAGATATCGTGCATGGCAAAAAGGACGATCGGTGTCTAAGAAGACGAAATATGTGAACGGGAAGAGGTTATTATGTAGATAGAAGAACTGCGTGTGGAGAGCTAAGTCGAACCAATATTACGAATGATGAACCAATGATAATGATAAATGTCGCCAAATGCAGATCATTGGGTTGAGCATTCGTCAATGATTGAAGTATCCAGGTTCACATTTGGATGTTGCTTCTGTATTATGTTTTCAGTAGTTTCAATGGTTTCACCTATCGTTTCATGCTATGGGGGTGTCCTCAAGTTGCATAAGGTATTTGGGAATGAGTCGTGTGCTGTTTCATTACGTTTCCTCTCGGGGTTGAGATCAGGGAGCGTTCTACGAATCTCACCTGCGGTTTTTTCGTTGTATTATTCATCATTTTGCATTGCAAGAAAGCATTTTCGTAATCTTTTATCACCGAAGTTACTTAATTTCAGTACAGAGACCTAATTGAAGTGGCGATGATAATCTTAGTGAAAAGAGATTTTTCTGTCTAACTTAAAATCGCAGTTTTACTTTATTTTTAAATAAAATACCTGTTGCATACCTAAATAATAGCGCCGATTACGTAAGACGGGGAAGGTCATACGTTACGGATTCTTACAAAGTCGGGATGAGGTGAATAGAGCTGAAAATGGTTTTTCAAAATTTTAGTGCAGTCCCTGTGATAGTCTCGAATCGTACGAAAGGGAAAAGAAGCCTTGGATCAATTTGTAAAATCCAGCTGACTAGGCACACTCCGCCTCACCGTAGCTGTGTGATGTTTCGGGTAGCGGACCTTCCTAGGAAACCCCGGGGGCATAGGAAAACTAACTGCCGCTTCCCCCTCCCCATAGCTTCCTCTTGATTTGAGGAAAGTCCGTATTTTGTCAAAATAGTCTATGTTAATTGATTTTTTTTGGTTCGGAAATCCTGTCAAAATAGGATTTTATTATGACATTTTGCTAGTTTCCCTGAAAGAGTAGGCACGGGGAAGTCCAAAAGCACGAATAGGCGGCAGATACGTGTATAAGGAAAAAAGGCAAGTGGAGGAAAGGCCCCAAGCCAGTCCCGCATTATTAGCTGATGATATCCTTGTGATGGAGTCATTAAATGTTCAAAATTTCCCTAAGAATGGCGCGGATGATGGCTCCACTGCATTGTTAAAATTCTTTGCGAAAGGATTACATGGAGCATGTAATCTTTGAAAAATGTTAATTTTTGGTTTTCACATTTCCATACCATACCTAAGATTAATACTTATTGAATAATTATAGTTTTAGCACTTATGTCTCGGGAAATATAAAATCGGATGCTCTACTGGTGAATACATGTATGCCAATTATCTTACGGTTCAGGTCTATCCTGGTTCTGTGGTCAATTCCATTTTCCACCTTTGAGACGGGAGAATTTCAATGGCGATGAATAATCAATGAGACCAAGATTTTTCATGTTATTCCTCATTCGCTAATAATTTGTTGGGTGATTTGTATTATAGCAGCTTACATTTGCTGAAACATTACGAGTTCGCGTAAATGTGCGTGCGATGCCAAACTATCAGAGGAAAGCTATTGTGCAGATTTTCAGGTCTCTTCTTACTTTCTTAATAATTGTATAAAAATCATCCCTGTTAATGGGTAATAGTTTTTATGAGTTCCTTTTACCGCTTCGTAAACCAGTGCATGAAAAAGGCAGTCATCATTACTGTTCATCACTGCCAGGCCAATTCCGTGACGCGCACCCGAAATAGATCAGTTCTGTTCTTTTTCGTTTTTTAAAGAACTAATTGCTTAAATTATCATATTTGACAAAACAGTGAGTGTGAATAAGCGGCCGAAAGTGTTAATTTCCAAAACGAATTGTAATTATTCCAAGGTCTCTAAAGACTTTCGTATGCTGTGTTAATGTTTGCTGTTGTTTTTTTCTGAAGGTTTTAATGAATCCTTCCTTCAAGCTGTTTAACATGACAAATGGACGCGGTTTCATCCAATAACGTGAGTGTAAGACATGAAAGATACAGGCTGATTGATCCAGGAGAACCTTCATATCTTAATTATCAGTCAGGTGTGTAAGCCATTTATAGTTTAAATGAGTGTTTTTTTACCACAGCCACTGACAGTTTCAATGTGCAAAATTGAATTAGATGATGTATTTATTCCGTAACTAATTTGAACGGGATTCGCCAATCCTTAATTGTTTTGTGTAATAAGTGTATTTGATCGTTTCAGAAATTTTTGTTTCCAATTTTTAAACCATCAGTCTACAGCATTGAAACTCAATTCGCTAATGTTGAAAAATCAATGAGTTGGAGACGGTGAAGGTGCTGGGCGATGCGATGCGCGAATTCCACTAATCCCAGATTTTACTCTATGTGGACTCCGGGCGAAGGCTTGCGCAGCAGCGAATACCTCAGATGTATAATTTATCGTTAATGTTTAGAATAAAGTTTTAATTGAGGTCAGACACCTGAGTGGATCAAAGACCTTCTTTCCCCAAGCAGAAAGCTTAATCCCGCTAATTATACAATCTCCGACCAAGATTGTGAGATTGTATCTTTACGAATGTTTGGTCGCCAAAATTGTTTTTAGATTATCAACTCATTCCATCAGATGGAGCATTTCATACACTCTTCGTGTTTGGAGGTTGCGTCCCTTATGCAGGGGAATTGAAAAAAAAATTGGCAATTCAAAACGCGATCTCAGTAAATTACTGTGGGAATTGATTTAGATTAGTTTTCTTTCGCTATTCTTTTCCCATTCCTTCGTCAAAAATAATATGTTTTTTAACCTCCGTTTTTAAGTAACTTTTTTTTTTCCTTTCTGAGGATCAAACAGTAAGTGCTTTATAATCGTCTTAAGGACTGGCTGGATGTTTAGTGATAACGAATGGGTTGTGTTTTAATAATGGTGCCTTTGGAGCGTGTGGTGTGGATTTCTGCCCAAGATCAGTAGTGATGTGGTCATTTCCTGCCTGGAAGAAGACAAAAAAAATACTCTTCGGCCACATAAAAGGGACTTTCATTTCTGGCGTTACATCTTCCAGTCGTCGGAATCGCTCCAGTTCTGAATTTAGAACCAGTTTCCGGTCTCATCGCTTGAATATCTCAGGTCGGCCTGTCCTTCAAATAGCAATGGTGCGTGTTATGCACAACATTGCAAGAAGAATGTTTATTCCTCAATATTATGACACATCTTAGTAATCAAGCTATGACTTGGATGCGTCTTATGTCAATATTAGTGAGCGATGTTTGTTGTTTAACAATCAGTATCGTTGGACTTAATAATCCTCATCAAATAATCATTGGTAATTGATCAGAAGAAAATATTTTCTTTAACGGAGAATGTGAGGTTGCTGCTGATCGAACTGCCTGCACCAGAAAATTTATTCAGTGAAAGTTTGAAAAAGTGTCGGTAAATAATTGAAAAAAGCAAGAGAATACTGCGAGTTGGGACCGCAGATGGAGGAACGGCGAGGAAACGTTTTAAAATAATTATCATTCACTTGGCTGTGCTTCCATACCTTGAAGGTCACTTATTTTCGAAGAAATAAGTTCAATTAAATCAACCGTAAATATAGGTGCTCAAACTTACTCAGCTTATTTAGAGCTTGACAGCATGTGATATATTCTCACTCCCTTAATATAACTGTTTAATCTTCATGTCGTCAATTTGCGCTATCGTTATAGCCTAACGAGGACAGCTAAAGTTATGTTCGAGGGACAAGCTACTATATAGCGTAGTAGTGTTGCAGTCATCATCACTACGCCCGGTGGGTTACGATCTCCCCTGCTGGACCAGAAGTCGCGGTTTAGCGTCCCGTCTCGGACATGACCATCAAGTGGAATAGGCGTATGATTTTCTGCATGGTGTGATATGTGTGTCTTTGATCGCTGCAGGGGTTCAAACCATATTACTGCCAGTTCAACCGCCACTGCCTGTTGCACCATGAGCATGAAACCAAATCCTTTCATTTCCCGATTCGTGTAGCTATCTTTCGTCTCATTCGCTTTTCAAACATATTAGTTCTTGTCGCACTTAATACCTTCACTCGAGTCTTCCCCCTCAACAAACTCGTATTGTCAGGAAGTAGTTCATCGAGGTGCAAGCAATCGAGTTCTTGGCTTCCTGGCGGCATTTTTGTACCGTCGTAATTCGAAGAAGGCAAGAGAAGTGAATGCAGGATATATTAAGAGTCGATGTTATTTAAATGACTGTGGTGGGTGGGAGAGGGTAAACAATGCAGAGGAAAAATAGGTGTGTACATTTTGGTCATTGAGGAAATGAGTGAAGTTGAAAATTGCTTCATTGCAATGCAAACTGTGGGGTTATTTAATGCTATGTTTAGCAGGGATTCGGGTTACTGCAGTGCTAAAAAAAACGAGTCCATGGTCGTTAAAACTACCGATACTGGCAGTGTATTGGTTTTGGGTTAAGTCTGCAAAGGCAACGGGTTTATTTAGCTCTACTTGGTCTCACATGGCGTCGTATGTTTCCAGGGGAAGAGCGAGAGAGATAAAGAGGGTGCGTTTCGCGAGATCTCGGCGCTCGTGCTAACCCATGAGGAGGGGAATGAGGCGGTCGGGGGTGTGCGAGAGAAAGAGCCGCGCGCTACACGTAACGTGCCACGATCCTCGGAATTTTCCCACGGATCGCGTCGGGACGAAACGATCCTCGCTCTTGCCTCCCCTTCCGCGAAGGATCTCGAGTCTCCCCACCCCTCTCCTTCCATTCCCTCCCCCCGCTCCGAAGATTGAATTTGTACCCATCCTCGGGGAACACGTTTCAAAAGTCGTTTGGAGTCTGCGGCACGGCTGAGGAGGAGTTGTGAGAAAAGGATATTCCCAAAATGTGCGGGAGGGATGGGAGTGAGGGTTAATCGCTTAATGGGAAACGATGGGGGAGTGCGAAACGAAGGGTGGTGGGGAGGGGTGTTTGGGCGGGATGTGGTTAAGGGTGAGGCTCGGGGAGGCAAAACAATTGATCGGCGATTCGCGCCCTCTTGGGAGCGGGTTGAGCAGGAGCGGTGTGTGTCAAGTTAGTGGGGGAGGGGTGTCGGCGATATATATATATATATATATATATATATATATATATATATATATATATATATATATATATATATATATATATATATATATATATATATATATATATGTATGTGTGTGTGTGTGGGTACTATATTCCCCAAGGGACCTCTCACCCTCTCCAGTCGCCCCCGGCAAACCCGTGTGTGCAGTACCCTTTTCTTGGTGTTAACTCCGCTCCCCGTCTTCCATTGTCCCGTTTCCATCCCATCTGTGGCCCAAAACTCTTCCCGTTTTCTCTCACGCCTCCCCCCTCCGCCTCCACTCGCCCACAGACGGCTCACACTTGCGTGCGCGGGTCTCTCTCGTGGTTAGTCCCTCCCCCCTCCCCCGCCCGCGTGCCGAGTGATTTCGGCCCCTTCTACGGATTGGGGGTGAGGGAGCGAGGTCCCTGGAGGAAGGACCGAAGTTGGAGGGTGAGGGCATGGGATTGGAGTGTACGGATTTTAGGAGATCCGGGATGGGTCCGTCTAGCCGAGGGGATCGGCAGTAGCCTCTTTTTATTTTGAAAAAAAAAGAGAGAGATTCACATCCTACCCTTGCTAGTTGCCGCAAGGGCGTGCGTGTGTGGTCGAGGTGCGGGAGGATGAAGGCGCGGAGGAGGGAGTTTTTTTTTACGACTCCCTGTATAAAGGAAATAATACAAAATGGTATTTATCCACGGCCTTTTGACAGTATATCTTCCAAGACGTGTTTCGACTGTGAGGATGATAGAAGACTTCTAGCCCTAATCGTTATTCCAATTAAACTTCAAGCCTGTCGTTTGTGATACTTGCCTGCTGCGTTGTATCCCAATGAAATTATTTATGTTTGTAATGTGAGAGCTCGAATACGACAGATTGAGTCAGCAACATCTGTTACATTTTCATATCCCTATTCAATGAAATGATGAAAATTGAAGGGCAATTTATCAGTCCACAACTACAATTTATTTCTTTCAATAATTGCATCTGGTCTTCAAGTTCAATACTACTGTTCGTTTGACCTTTCAGAATGAGTAACCGATCTTGATGTTTTGTTACCTGTGGAGTTCCTCTGGTTAATGTCTAGTCGGCCCTCTAGATTACGGGGAAATCTTATCTATTTTCCTTTAACAACCACTGAGAGAAAGAAGATATTCAATTATATTCAAATATCATATGCATTATATCAATATAATGTAGATATTCAAATGTGAGAAATTAAAATTAATTCAATCAAATGAGAGAATACTTAATGGCTTTGCAATTCGGTTTTTTTGTGAAAGGTTTTGTACTAATACTAGTTAAACCTGTATTAGTGAGTTCGTTGATTATATAAAATTCGTTGACTTGGTAAGGGGTCAACTCGATAAACTGCTCCTGAATCATAATTGTACATAGATATTTTAATGAAGAAAAGTGCAAAGAACATTTAAACACGACGGCACGGCGGAATGAATGCCTTCATCAAACTCATTCTTTACATTTCGTTGCGAATCATTATCGAACTTAGAGCCATCATTCACTCCGTAATGTGTGTTAATCGAGAAAAGATGTAAAGGTATCTCTAGTCCGTGGAAAAGGTACGTTCGTGCACTTTCACCCTCGCCTCCCACTCGAGAGGTTGCTAATGGCTGTTGCGAAATGTTGCTAGAGCCCCTTTCTACTCGTTCAAAGCCCTGTCGTAGGGTTTGAAATACAAAAATGATTACGCCCCCACGGATAGCTGCGTGAGCTTTTTAACTTGATGATTCCCGCCGCGTCTCCACGCTCGGACGTCACCGCTCCTCGGAATCATCTTGTTAGCCGGGCGAGGCAAGTCCACCTGCTGGAGTCCACGCACCCAACCCGCCGCCTCATCTGGCCCCTTTGACTTTCGACGACCTCGATACGGAGATTCATTCAAATCTCTCTCCTCGTCCTTCCTCCACAGCCCGGGTCTACGCCTCGTCGGAGCGCAGTCCGCATTTCCGTCTCAGTAATGAGATCCACTGTCTTTGTCTTCTCCCCGAGCTAATTTTAAAGAAAATTCTCCGCCAACTGTTGAAGCGACATTGTCACTCGCTTAGATGATTGCCATATTGTATCATCCAGTAAAGTACTCGACCATACGGATCGATAGGGCATGTTTGAAGTTGCTATGTGGATTCATCGCAATAAAATATATATCCCGTGTGCTGACCGCGATAGTGGGGTCGGCAACGTGTTCACGTGGCAGCACAAAGGTCTTGGTTTGTACCTGGTCTCGGGAATGCATATCTTGTTTGACATAAGATCAGTTTCTTTGATTAGACGGTGCGATATTTACGAATAGTTTTAGCTGTTGGAGCACCTGGAAATTAACATGTGACCCTATTATCAAATTCCGCGGCTAAAATTATTTAAATGGGAGTATTCATGAAGAGTAAATGGACCTTAGTTTCAAGACTTTTTCAAGCCCTGTGGCTCTGGGGTAATATCGGTTTTATAATTTCCGGTCAGCGACAGAGGAATAATTATTCACGTATAGCCATTCGTGTTAGGCCAAATAAGTTACTCTGCAGTTAAAGCCCTAAATTAAATTAGTAACCGTTAAGGGTGTTTCACTCTAATTTTGGTGACTAGGAAATAATAACATAGCTCAGAAAGAATCGATGACATTACCTTTTTACTCATGTGTTAAAATCGAACGTACAAAAGTTGTTTGAACCAAGGAATTGCGTTATCTTTTCACAATTATTAGGTTTACTTATTTGTCGATAAAGAAGAGGACAAATGGTATCTTAATATTTAACATGTTTACTTTGGTACACGTTCTACAATAAAATTGGACGTGTTCTAATTCTCGAAATCCAGACCTTGTGTTTTCACCAATCTTTTTCTGTAAAATCCAAATTGATCGCAGTTACAACTGCTCGGGGCCGAACGGATTTAATAATTTCAGGAGGAATTTCAGAGAACAGTTTCTGGTGTTCTTAGATCCCGGACATCCATCCTTTCTCCTCTTTTTTTCATGAATCCATACAAGATCTGACGAGAGATTCATTAACCCCTGGGCGCTAATATCATTTAGATAAACATATTGGCCGAAGAGAAGAGCCTTGACAATACACTCGCTGTTGAGATTAGATGAAGGAAATTTCCTGGATGAAGCGTGAGGCACGATGGTTTTCTGAAGAATATAATTTAAGGAACGATGATGGATGGAAATAATTATAGATCAAGGTGGCCACTTTTCGGTAAAATCAGTAACAAAACTGGAGTCCTTCATTTTATTATAAATGTGAGAATGATGGATTCGTGAATCGGGACTTCACGATGAGGACGAGTCTCATTTTGTTTGCAAGATCATTTGATGCTTGCCCTGTATTTTCTATCTCGCATGCAGGCCCTGGAAATAACCTGATAGTCTTCAGTGACAACTGTGGCAAGCATAGCGATGAGGGTTAAGTCATTGGTACCATATTCCTATTGCATGTAAATGATTGTATTCCAAGCACTCGGCAGAAAAATCTGAAAAAAAGTCTGGAATGGTAATCTAAGAAATTAGTCGCCACCGTCTAGATATTACTAAATGAACTCTTGTCGCAATGATCTGTCTTTGGCAGTTGACATTTAAATGCATCTACACCTAAAACAATTCTCCGCTTGCCTCCGCACGGGTCTGTGGCAGGGCAGGGTGTTAGAGCACCAGCCATGTATCACAAATATTAGTTTATGCATGTATTTGAATATATATTTGTTCATATATACACAAACTGTCTCACACATACATACATGCGAGCCATCATGCATACGAGCTCGTACATACCTATTTACCATTGTGCAATATTTGGTGTGTTTGCCTTAAGTATTGAATTTCGGTCTTTCAGTAAATATATTCGGGTCCTTGGGTTCGAGTGCGTACCTTACGTGGGAAGAACGAGCACTGAGATCTGTCAAGTGACCATTTCCATCTCTCTGGTTTTATTCTCTGCGGTCTAATCTACCACATCTCTAAGTTGGGGCCATAATAATTCCCTCGGTGTCACAAGAAAACTCAGGTGTCCTGTGACTTTTACAAACTCGTTAGGTCTTGCCTGCTAAAAAGGTATTGATTGTTTAGAATGGAATGTCACACCGCGACCATGCGGTGGCGTGCAATTCCAATTCCAATATACACTCGCTCGAGGGCGGGGGGGGGGGGCGTGAAATCCGAAATTTGGCTGGCACAAAAACGGGAAGATGAACGGACCACCACCGCGAGCCCTCGAGAGTTTGTACTCACTTGTTCTGTCCCGCGGAGCGAGGGAGTATTCATACATACACACGCTCATGCACGTCTCTTTCTCTTCCTGCCCCCTGGCCAATCTCCCTCGAAACCACCCATCCCCTTTCTCGCTTCCTCCTCCTCTCACTCTTCCCCTCGCGAACCCCCTTCCACTCTCCACTCCTGCCATCCATAACGCCCCGCTTATTCGCCCGAGTCGGTCGGCGCATACGAAAAGAGAGTGAGACGGAGATTTACGGGGCGAGAAGGGTAGAGTGAGCGAGCGAGTGAATTGAGGTTCGTTAAAAGTGTTTGTCGCTCGGGAGGGAGGTCGCCGGGGGATGGGAGGAGGGGAGGAAAGGGGGTTGGACGAGGAGGGGTTGTTGTTGGTGCGATGTGGTGGACGGGCGAGTTTGCTGCGAAGGGGTGGTCGCAGTGCGCTGCGCAGACGGACACTCTCCTTCCTTTGCCCAGTCGGGATGGACAAGTGCAAGTGGGGAAGGGATTCCAGCTCGCGATGTCGAGAGCGCTTCCCGGAACGCTAAAAGACGACGCAAGCAGATCTTTTACTTCCACGGGGGGGAGGGAGGAGAACTTCCGAGGAGAGCCATCTGGTTTTTTATGGTTTTCCAGATTTCAGAAATGTCTGGATATATTCATGACGAAATGAATAGTTAATTATGAAAAGGCCCCCCAAAAATTCTCGTAGATTGTGATGACACGTATATGAGGGAGGACTCGGGGGTCAATTTTTTCGTTGGCCGCTCGAATTTCCTAACGTTTCCCTAACGGTTGTTGGCTCTTGAAGTGAAAGGGAATAAATTCCTAGACCTCTTATAACGTACTTGTATCCTTTTAATTTCGATTAGATATTAAAATAAGAGCTGCAAAATTTTCAGATAAGTACTGCGATGAATTGTCTGTGTCGCAGCTTCAAATAGAAGTTAGTATTTCGTTTTGATTGCCCTTGCTTGGTTATGGTCGCATAATTTTTTTCCGTGTTGCCCTTATTTCAGTTGTTCTCGAAGTCTCTTAGGATAAAAACACAAGGATCTGAATCTTAAAAAAAAAATAACATGGGGACAAAAAGGATGAATTACCACTTTGGTGGATACAAAGTTAATTTTCAATTACCTGACTAAAATAATAATACAGCTATTAAACATGATTTTTTGTGATTGGACTAGAATTTATTTTTTCTCCGGCATTTTCCTTATATTTTGAGTGTCGGAATAAGCGTGATTCCTGTTATTTTCGTTGGTAAAATTATCATTCTTTTGTTGAAGCTTGATGGAACATGAAATGTGACTTAATTATGAAATTATTAGTAATAGAATTGAATTACAAGAAATATAGTATTCAGTATTTACTACAATACCGATATGGTTTCATCGATCAGACCTATATACTAGCTTTAAATACAGAACAATACTTATTTGTATCCAAAGAGGAAGTCAGTGGCCCTTCCTCGGATTGTTTGCAAGGCGGTCATCAGCTTTCTTAAGAAAAAAAGTAGATAATAAGTCCGAGAGGCACATTTATTGTCTTCCGTGGCCCGCCTATCTACATATGTGCTACTTACTAAGCATTCTGCTTCTTAAATGCGAAACATGAATAAATTTGTTATTTTATGCTTTAAATTTCTCGTTTTAGCCATGGGCCAAGGATGAGGAGGAAATCTTATATACATATACCCTAGTATAATTCTTACAAAATTAGGTTATCCAGCTAAGAAAACGACTGGATTTTCAGCCAATAGATAGGTATTGTCAACGTTAACAATATGGGAAAAATAACGTGCATAACGTCAGTTTGTAGAAATAAAATTCATATAATTTTATATTGGAGAGAGGGAACGAACCCTGATACAAAAAACGGCTGAGAAATGACCACGATTGCTTAAACCTCCCCGTACATTCTGGGAATAAGCGAGTATTCGAAGGATCTCATTCGGGAATACAGCTCTCGGAAAATCTGGAAGTTCTCCTTGATTGTCCTTGGGGAATTTTCAGTTGATTTACTCTTGTCAAATAAGCCTTCAGGATTAATTTATTTAAAAATGCCACATCGGAAATTTCTCTTCAGCATACTATGGGAGTTAAATTCAATCTTTTTGAGAGCTTGGGTTAGTTGACGTTCCTCACCATTATCTCATTTTTGTGTGAAGCACTCCTCAACAAAGGTGTCTGGAACTCCTTCCATTTGTGTCGATTTCTGTATTGCGGCCAGGGTACCAAATGGCAACGTAGTATTTTTATGATTTAGGGTTTTCCCGATGCACGATTGGAGTGAAGTCTTGGCGGTTTCAACATAGGGTCGGAATTTCAGCTGCCACTACAGTATTTGTTCTTGCACCATGTACTTCCTTTGTCTATCTATAACTCTCAACAGCGCAATGTTAATTTCATCCTCTTCTCTGCGGTGCCCGACAGCGAAGACAACACTATCGGTTTAGGGATAGGGAGAAGCAGCGTCAGATTCCTCCGAGAGAGGCCTCGGAGGACGACGCACGGGAAGGGGGTTGATCGTGGATGGCTGGGAAATTGGGCGTGGGCCACGAACCTGAGTGGGGTCGGGTGGGACCATCGTTTGTTCTCGTGGAGAATCTGATAAAGCGTGACGAGATCCGCCGTTCCCCGGACGATGATGCTATCTTCGAAGGTGACGACGGGGTCGATTTGATATCTCGTCGACGGAGCGAGTGAAGGGGAGAGGTTATTAATGGAGCGACGGATGACACGAAGTGACAATGAACCACAGAGATGTCGACCGTGTCGAAAGCTATCGGATGACTGCGTGAAAGTCTTAGAATAATGCGGACACTTGAAGCCTTTCCGTAGAGTTAAAAGCGAACAGAATGCTTCGCGTGCAGGCGAGGAATAGTCTTTCCATTCATGGATATTTACGCGAAATTAGTTACGTACGTGTAACGAGCATGACTCTACAACTCTGTTGGGTTTATATACATAGCGTGAAATCATGCATGAAATTAAAATTATACTGGCCTTATTATATGAATACGAATGAATCTGTATTACATTTTACTGGAGATAAATAGGTGGGAATGGCTTGGTATTCTAATGCATTGGCCAAGATATTTTTCAGTGAAAACACGCCTAGTCTCATGTTGCAAATTAAATCTTTACCGCAAGTACCCAGGTCAAGAAAACGCTAAATACCGGTGGTCAATCCTCCCATTTTACCTGTTTTTTTCCCTCTTATGTTTCGTGCTGTCTCGCTTGCGTGCTTGCCCGTGTAAGATTTTAAAGTGTACATGCACATTAAATTTGTTGTTATAAATTGCTTAGTTGGTTTATATGTGCTACACGTAAACATAAAAATGAACGATGAAGAAAATAAACAATGAGGGCTAAGCATGGTAGGAGAAGGGAAAGAGTTGTTGGGAGACATTTGAAAGAATGCAGGATAAGTGGATACAGGATATACTGTGAAAAAATGTGATGCCGAATTCTGTAGTAGAGCGTAGAATACTTGGGAGATGAACGATTAGAATCGGCATGTTGAGTTAAATTAAAGAGAATAGAAGGAATGCAGGGCTAAAGAAAGAGTTGCCGTATTATCATGCGTGGAATTTAATGATATATATAAATAAATATATATGTATGTATATATATATATATGTATATATGTATGTATGTGTGTGTGTATATATATATATATATATATATATATGTATAAATATATGTATGTGTGTGTGTGTGTGTGTGTATATATATATATATATATATATATATATGAGTACAGTAGTTTGTTGTCCGTAGGTCTATCAGAAACCTATCGTAAGCCTTTCAACTACTCCTTTATGAACAAAATAAATCTATACGGGTGACGAGGTAGCAACAAAGAGTCATCCATAGTCCTTCACATCACTTTCTCCCGTGTCTCTTCCAATTTTGGGACCTTGCAATTCGCAGCCAAAATCATCACCGACGACGTATCAGTTTGAAGAAATCATTTATCGAAGGTGTGAGAAGGTCTCGTATCTTCTCTCTCCTGTCAAAAATAATCATTTCTTTCATAATTGAAGCTCTCTCAGCCTTTTGATGTAAGCAGCACCATCTCCCCTCCAAGCCCCCAAGAGGACTTGTTGCAGGAGGTGATAAGAAATTTGGTTCCCATTATGCAAATGTAGATAAGGTTGAAGTGTTCGTTATATAAATGGCGGAGGATAAGTTAGTTCTTTGAATTCAATTTTCGGAGCGCGTGATGTATTTTTGTTTCGATCGCGAATTTTTCTCGTCTAATTTTATCCGGATGGTACCGGTCCGTAACGTTCCGGTTTAATATTGGGGTACGAATAATAACATCCGTGTCTGAAGAAAATTCGTGTACCTTTCGAAAACTCCTAATCACCCTTCCGCTCCTCGTTCTTGGAAGGACCCTCGCAAACAGATTTCTTCAAGAATCTCATCGGTTTTGCGTTCTCTCGTGATAATTATTGTAATTGAGCGAGATTTACTTGAACTTATCCAGTTCCATAGTATCACCCTCGTCCGATGGATCTCAAATTCTTGACCTATATTCGAAGTGGTACCTAACCAAGTCAACTTCCCCTTTTACCTTTTCATCAGTTTTGCCAAAACCCTTCTTACTTACGGGTCTTGAGGCACGATCTGTTTCATCGTTCATTGAAAATGTTAATGCTGGAGGCCGCCGCGTGTGGATGAAAAAGCGAAGAGTAGTCCTACCCCAGCTCCTCCATCCTCTCCCTCCTCTTGCTCTCACCCTCTCCACATCCGCGAGTCGGAAGAGCCCAAGTCCCGGGGCCGGATAATCAAAGGAAATGGGCCGTCTCGTCGATATGGCCTTCGGAAAATAGAACGGCACTCTGAAAGCCGTCGACGAAAAGGCTCGTCGAATCCGTTAACTCGATTACGACGGTGCGTGGGAGAGAGAGAGGGGGGGATGGGTTATGTGCGTATGGGTGAGAGGATTGATATTTCTCCCGCGCCGGTTTCACTTTATTTTGGAAGGGTGGGTGAGCGGCACTTGAGAGAGAGAGCGGTGGGTGGAGAAGATGGGTACTCCGTCTGGAGGGGGGAAATCGGGAGGGAAGCCGATACCCGCGGTGAATATTGAAAGCGATCTGCGGCGAGTTGGTCTCTCGGCGGGCGGCGCGGCCGAAGATTCTCCCTTGGGGGAAAAGGCCTTTGGTGAGGTAGGCCCCCCTTGTGTGCGGTTGGGGAGGAAAGGTTTAACGGGAGGGAGAGGGGATACATCGAGGGAGGAGGCTACGGGGGAGAGGGGGTATTTGGGGGGCGAAAGAGGCAAGGGGGGTGAGCGCGAGGTTTCCATTGTTGTGCTAATCGACTTCTGCCCGCCCTCCGCGCCACCTCCCATCCCCCGCGACGTCCATTGTTAGGTGGCACGTGCCGTCTCTTCCTCGGGAAGTGTTGGGCAGGGGGGCCGCGAGGAGATGGAGAGGTGGGGGGTCGTGTGCGGAAAACGGGCGGGGGGGTGTGGGGAAAGGAGAGGGGAGTGGTGGGGTGTGAATTGGTACATAAATAAAGTGTCCCGTAGTCCCCTGATATGGCATGTGTCGGCGTAGTAGAGCGGTTTCGAAGGAAATTTATTAAAAATAAAAAAATTCTCATGAAAATTTAATGGTTAATGACGTCATTGGTATGACATTTCTCCGATCGCGAGTTGAGTGCATGAGGATCCGTTCGCTTGGGTCATCTTGCGGTGCCAGGGACTTTTTACTTTCGACTGGAGAATTTCAGGTAGTGGGGAGGAAGGAGATGTGATCTTGTATGCATACATGGGAAAGGCGGAATAAGCAAACTAAAACTCAGTTTATTCCACCTTATTCTTATCTGATAATCTACATTTTAGCATCTTAAGTTCTTCCCGGATGAAAATTTTAATTCGTCTAATAAATCTGCCATCAGAACTTCTCATTATTTTCTTGGTCACAACCTCAACCTTCTTGAAGTACGTATGTGCCATTAGTTCTGAGATATGTCCCAGGGAGGCAAACAGTTATTTTATGTGAATAAATTGAGAAAAACACAAATTGTTTGCCCTAACTCACCTATCATTTTTAAAACATTAAGAGTATACAAATATTTATATATATATATATATATATATATATATATATATATATATATATATATACATATACAGGTACATATATATATACATACATATATATATAAATATATAAATATATATTGTATACCAATCATCTTATGTATATCATTCATTTATTTTAAGAGCGTTTAGGATTTCAAAGGAACTGGCCCCCCTACCTTGATGTGTGAATTTCACACGCCGTCGGGCTTAGTACTTGGTGAACTCTACCTTCACCTACTAAACCGACCTTCGGGTTGATTACGAGTACTGTGTTAATAGTTTATATGAACGTTCATCCGGCCAAATTCCTTCCTGTAAAGGTGGGTGTACTTTAGTATGGGTGTGGTCATACTTTGTATGGAATCTCCCCAAATATTTAACGAGTGAATTTGTCTGCATGGACCGAAAGGGTGACTTTGGCCCGAAAGGGGTTACTGAACTTACCCCTTTCGGCTCCAATGGGGGCCGCGCCTCCCAGCATCAATATCCTTGGTCCAATTTTTTTCTCGTCGTCACCTCTGCCGCCATCCTCTTCAGCGCCACGCTTCTTGTCCTATTATTACGTTAAAAGATTGGGGTCGATTTAAATACCGGGCCTTATTTATTTCCCATATGTACAGGAATGTGTATCTTTGCCTATCACCAGGGCTTAGCCTCACTTCCGATATTGGTGAAAGATGGCGGGCAGAGGGAAGAAATGAGCGTGATTTGCCGATCCTCGCCTTCGTGTTGGATTAAGCAGATCTTCGGGTGGAAGTTCATGGAGTAGTGCTATTTGTTCACCGCAGTACCTATGCACCCATCACCTCAGGGTACCAACGATAAAAAAACATCTAATAAGGAATTATTAACTGGATTTATAAAGTCATTTTCTACCTCGAGGATTTGAGAGGTCTCTAAGAAAACATTGATTAAAATGCAAGAGGAATAAGGAAGGAAAAATATTTTTTACCTCCGGCGGAAAAAATTGAGGTCGAATTGTCATACTCTCGGTTCGAGATTAATCCTAAAATTTGAGTCATCAATCTGGTCTTTTTCTCCCTTTCCCTCGCGCGTACACTGCGGGTAGCGTTCTAGATAACAATCAAAGTCGCCTACGACTTCATTTTCGGCCCTATGACTTTTTTATTACTATAAAAATTTTAAGTCGTAAAATTACTATCCATGAAACTTGAGAGTATTAAAAAAATATCTAACTCTACATCATAACATTCTTTTTCTCTACTCTGATCCGTGCTCTCGCATAGACATATCTCCCTGGATATGTGTTTTCACAGAAACATGAGTTCTTACTGACGATGGCCATTTGTTAACCGAAGCATTGATATTTTCGATATTACATTTTTATTGTTTTTTTTATTAACGTCTTAGCTCTTACCGTTTTATTCTGACTAATAGTTTAAGATTGAATCACGGAAACCCGCAAGCAACCAATTCGACGTGAAGCCGTCCTGTGACTCTCGAGTGTAAAGTTGGCCGTACTTTGTAATCTAGAGCTCTAATATCGTGGTTTCATCACTAAAGGACGCGATGGCCAGTCCTAGCCAAAACATTACTCATGTTGACGTCACTCACCTCTGAAAATCTCCAAACTTGTTGCGGAGGGTACTCAGGTCAGATCGGATACATGTGTACACAGGAAGACGATATCTTCGATGGGTCTAGAACGGAACCAGTATCTCGCCTCAAGGAGTTACTGAAAACAAAAATTTAGGACTTTCCGTCACACACCCAAGAAGAGCCTCAGTTGGCAGAGACTGGAGTGACTCTCTCAAGTGGAAGAACAACAAATCAACCAGTCTGTGGCCATCTCATGCGTTCATAATTCTAAATCGTGATAGGAATACGAAGAGTGTCCATGACATATGACCATTCCTGGAGAAGAATGCACGGTGCAATTATCTTCGAATGAACGGGGGGAACCTAATTGATGTAAGTACGTAAACTAACTGAAAATGTGTCGACCAAATTTGCGGATATAAATCCCATTGCTTCAAGTACTCCAATGTAAGACGACAACGGAAAATTGGCGATGCTAAGCGCCTTCTTTAAACCCTTAGAAAGCGCCGTCTCCTGGCAAATCATGCGTGCACATTTCATTGGCCGCGGATTAGCAACACGTAACTCGCATAATTGCGTGTCCTCGAACGTCAATGATGTGCGGCTTGGTTGATCCCCGAGCCAACGTTCAGGAGTCTTCAATCTCCGGCTGCCCCTCTTCCATTCCCCGCTTCCTCCCTCCCCACCGCATTAGTACATATATAAATCCCCCCCCCTCTCCCTCTTGAAGCCACTTGGCGAGCGCCACTTGTCCATCCCTCACTCAGTCTCACACGCGCTGACCCCTTCCTCTCTGCTTCCATTCTCTCCCCCCTCTCTCCCTTCGAGTGTGGATATCATGGGCTCACATCAATCACACACACCACCGCTCGTTCTTTCTCCGAGGGCTATAGTGTGGAAGGGAGTGCGGCGATGCCCTCTGAAGTTTTCCCGACTGCTTGTTGGGGGAAATAAGGTGGGTTGCATCGGCGAAAATATCGATATAGTGTGTGTGTCTGCCTGTATGACAATTAAACCATTCAGCAGATTCAACCTTTAATAAAGGCTACTCTTATCTTTAATTACGAAGGCGATATTTAATTAAATGTCTACTACCTTTCACCGCAATGCTGGGATGTTCGTTTTTTCGTTCGTTTGTTTGCAAACCATAAAGACCCATTCGGAGTCCCAATAATCCATTCCAGTCCATTTTTATTAGCAATTTATTTGTTTAACATGCATTTTGACAGGGGGATTTTGACATTTTACTTTAACGTAAAATGAGACACGTCGCACTCGTGGCTTGCTGCACGCATGACGTTTCCTTTCGGTTTCAAATGGGCACTTGCAAATGGTTTAATTATTATTGCGTGCAATACGAACTAGATTTCAGGAACTCAGTGTTCGCAGCTGTTTAATTTTTTGTTATCTTCTCTTTAATCTTGATGAAAAGTTAACGTAGTACCCACTGGAGAAGAGGTATTTCAAGAGTAAAGATATAATTCGGATGCCTCCTTCCAAATTCTGAAAACTGAACCCTCGTCTGCTATTATGAGTTTTTTATACCGATATTTCTTCGTGTAGGAGATTGCAAAGATCGGTTTTCCGAAATCATCGAGAATTCCGCTGTATATCCATATGCAAGCAAATTGCCAATCGTGCGACCATCGCCACCAGCCCTCCCCGATCCGTGAATTCCAATCCACCCGCCTAGATTGCTTACAACTGTGGCTTCTCCAAAAAAGGTAATACATGTACTGTTTTTTTACCTTATTTTTACGTGAAAATCTCGATCTTTGGTAGAAAAATACATAATATTGAAATTGGAATCTCTTCTCCGTTGCTTTAGCCCTAAATTCCGAAAATTGAAATGTCGCCATCAATAATTGGAAATGTTCAGATGGATAATCAGAAGTTTATGATCGTACATTAATCAATTTTGCGATAATATCGATATATCATAGAATAGAATAATGCAAGTCGATGTAGTTTTTATCTTGTAAAATACTTCATATTTCGAACTGTATTACAATTTAGATAGCTTCGACACGCATTTATTTAAGTATAAATTATTTAGATGCATTATAATGTCGATAATTACAGTATATTTTCAGATGCACTACGCAATTCAAGGCATGCCTTTGACATACTGAGGGACGAAACACTTATAAGCGTCGCCTAACTGGATTAAATATTTCCCCCAAATCTTTCTTTCTGCCTCCGCCATTCCTTACACCGCTTTCGTTAATCTCCGTCAATTTTATGTTTGAACATCATTCTCCACACTGACACATCACAAGCGTCCTTAATAATTGCCTCTCCTTGCCTCGCGGTAAAGTTTTGGAGGCGTACGAAATTACGCTCCGTTTCAAAATTATCAATATTCCTTACCTGAGGTCATTATCGTCCAATTTATTCTCTTTTTACGATTAAATCTCTACCGTATGACCATAGCCGAAGTTATCTTTCTTATAATTCTCTGTACTACTTAACCCATTTTCGTCTAACATCTCTCCTACTTATGTAAATGGAGTATACACCGTTCAACTTAAGTTAACGTTGTCTATTTTTTGATAATCCTCTTAATTTCGTTTTTATGGTCGATTTTAATGCAATGCCTATTACACTAGATTATCCAATGTGCTCATCAGTGATTTCCATTAACTGATTGACTAATTAAACCTTGATTTTACCAAAATATGAAGTTTTTACTTCCCAACCTATATTGATTTTTACCTGTCCTGCCCATTCCTGTCTCACCAAATTCTTCCTCGTATATTTGTAAATCACGGGTGATAATAGTTACACAACCCTGGCTTAACTACATATCACTGGACATCATGTTTCTCCGTCTTATGCCTGAACCCGTGTAGCCTGACATATTAATACTTATTGGGATAATCCGCGTATCCCGCCTATGTTCTCTTATCTTTTGTAATACTCCTATTAATTTTGCACTCTGTGTACTGAGTTGAACGATTTTTCACAATTAATGAGGCAAAGAAATACACTTTACTGCTGTACTCTTAATCAGTGATTTCACGCTACGGCATCAATCTTCCCCTTTCTAAACTTAAACAGCTCTTTGCCCAATTAAATACTTTGCCTCTCCTCCGCGCTTTAGTCGATCATTCCAACAAGTTGATGTATGTTAAGTATTGTATCAAAATTCTGAACCCTCCTCTTATCCTTATTCCCTTATTATCCCATCTTGAAACGTTTCACTTCGGGATGAACGAATTACGGTCTGCATCCTAATGTTATTATATCGATTATTTCGATACATTGTTTCCGATGCATCGATGTACGCACGTCATTTCGATCCGTGCTCCCTTCTCCCAACTCTCGCAGATGTTCGGTGCACCTTCCGCGGCCGCTCCCAGCACCGCCGCCGTGGGACCGATCGTGGGAAAATAGACCCCCCTCTTCGAGTCCACCTCTCCCACGACCACAGGGTCCCGCGCCACCCTTTTCCCTCCCTCCTCTCTCCCCTTTTCTCCTCTTGGGGGTTCATCTGGCGGAAATAATCGCCGGGGAGGCAATTAGATCCGTATATTCCACGGGGATTACAGTCGTGATCCCTACCAAGGCGCATGGCACTGTCGTTAAAAACCTCGACCGCACTTCGATCCGGATCGAATAGACGTATCTTTATTTCTGCCCTCCCCTTCACCTTCTCGCTCGCTTCTCGCCCCTTCCCGCCCCCTTCTATTCCCACTAATGCACCGAAACCCCAGTCCTGGGGGAGAGTTTCGATGTGTTCCATAGGTCCCGTGCGGCGTCCCTTCCCTGAGGAACTCTTTCCCTAGACCCCTTCTCGCAAAACATGGCCTGAGAACCGAAAATTATCGCGAAACCCATCGCTGAAACGTAGTGGTGCCCGACTACCACCTCCCACCCCCACCCCCCGCTCCTCATTCTCCAACCCCCTTTTATAAGTGTCAGCCGGATGTGTGCTCACCAGCGTGTGGTGGGAATAGAAATCCTTTTCCTTATTTCTGCTGACCGTCCTGAGCCTTTTAAAAGCGGGAAAAGTAAGGGTTAAGGCCGTGGTTCTTGATGTGTGCGCTATCTCCTCCTCGTGTCGGGGGCATCAGTTTGTTGGTTTATTATTTTTTTTCTATTTAAGGAGCTCGAATTAAAGCGAGTAAGGGTCCGGGGAAACGCTCGAGGTCTCCGCGTGGGATTAATGGTGAACCTGCCGACTCCGCCAAATTCGGATCTTCGTTCGGGTTGGGGTGGGAAAGGGCCAGTTCATACGGAGCTCACTGACGAGCGGCCTCTTTCCTCGCCTCGAAGATCTTGTTTGCCACTCCCAAGTTCTGTTAGAAAAAGTCGTGCTCGTTGTTAGAAAAAGTCGTGCTAGCCGCGAGATTCGGTTTACTCGGAGAGCTCGAAGCTAACGTAACGGAGGACGCTAGTTTTAACGATCGTGTCTCGTGATATTTGCTCCGGCTGCTGCGTCTTCTTATCATTTCAGTCCTGCGAAATTGAATTTTACACAAGAGGACATTCAAAAAGTTTATAAAACCAGAATGAATGTGAAGTAAAGGAACGCCAGAGACCAGCGCTATATCTGTGATTACTTCTGAAAATCTCTCATTTCGAATACGACACAGTTTTCATTTCCTCGCCCGCGTTTCGACCATTGATGTGGGTATTAATCTCAGCATTTACAGTCATTACCAAGTCCACCTTGAAAATGTTTTCTGTTGAAATTCATTGGGAATTTATACATACCGTATAGACCACACCAAATGTGTTTCTTTCGAATGCCCTTCTACAAAGTTATCCATGAGAATGGTTATAGGTGGTTATAGTCACTGGTCTGGAAAATATCCTTCATTTTTCTTGTAAAGTTTCACGGAATTGCGACTCGTAGTCTTGTCAGCCAATTAGTCTGATGGAAAATGTTTTCGGAGAAATACTAAGGCCATTGTACTAAAATACCGTGATTATGGCTCTCCATGTTTTCATTCTATTTAGCCTATCGTTTACTACTTGTTTCATGCAACGAGAGCTCATGTAAAATTACACGTTCTATGTACTGTATGGATGTTATATCCAGCCAACAATGCGTATTTCTTCCGCCAATGATGTAAGTAGAAAGGTTGCCCAGGAGCTACGGATGAGTTTACTGTCTCTGAGGAGCTTATTTAGGAAAAATTAAAAAATGGAGACGATTGACGATGTGCTTAAAATAATCAAGATACATCCTATGCTTTTAGCCATATATTTAGCCAAAATATATTTTGTATTTTATATAAAATTTAACCGAACTGGTACGTGTGTAGTGTCAGTGAAAATTAAAGAAAATGCGTTTTATATTAGGCTTTAAATTTAATTAAAAATGTGCTTGCGACTAGATTTACCAGGCAGGTTTTTTTTATTTTGTCTGCGTAGCAAGAAACGGAAAAATACGTATATTAGGAAATTGCACACATTTTCTCATGTCAAAAGTTCTTTTTTGATTTTTACTTACTGGACAAACTAATTTCAGATGTAACGATGATGTCAATAAAGATTATATATAAATTACAATTTATTCCGTTTAAGACAGTCTTTAATTGTAATTACATATGATGTGGGACCTTACCAAGTTTAAGAAAAAAGGTTGCACTGCTAGGGACTATTGCAGTCCTTCCATCTCTGTTTCTAATCTGACGATTGCCTATATTAGTGTTGGATAAAATGTGGGAAGCATGTGTCTTGAAGGAGCCGCTATTTTCTCCCTCGCTCCCGAATGTAAAAGAATGTATCCACGGCTTTTACGAGCGTGCATTAAATCTTCACTTTTTTTATTTTTAACAACTTGGGACTGGGTTCAATGATCTTGAATTGATGGACTCTTCCATGTCCCTCACGGTCTCTTAATTATTCCCGCGACGTCTTTACGTCTTGCAAGACGTAATTCAGCAATTCGACTCCCACTCTCGCGCTCCTTTTTAAATTCCCTTGACCATAACTGCTTTAAATAGCCCGTTTCCTTGGCTTGGGCACGCTTGACGGGCGCGTGTCGGGGTGTATCTCATTTCATGAAACTGCCACGCAACAGTAATAAAATGGTGATTCAGTGCGTGGTTCCTCTTTTAAGTGGATATTTCACACGAAGAACCGTCTCTGATTTTAATACTAACGAATCGTAGAGTAAACATTGAGGGAAATTTAATTATTTAACCTTTCCGAGAATAATATTCGGTGAGTATAATGGAAGCCTTCCGCCAACCCATGCTAATGTCCCCCCCCCCCCATTTGGCATATACTGGCGAAACGCCTGTATATATCTATGCACTAAGACTGACTAGAAGCTTTTCTATGGTTTTCTTCCATCGTGCGGCCCGTAGCTGATCAAGACTGCCAGTTGTGGCGGCCATTTTTGAATATGAGCATATAATATTATCAAAATAATTTTATGGTCTTAAATAAAGTTGAAAATCATGTAAAATATGAAACTTATCATACATTTAGAGATCGATGTACACCCTACAGACATGTTTAATGGTCGAGGTACAGAAGGCATTCAAAATTGGCTGCGGATTTCTAATCAATTTTTATTTTTAAATTAATGAAATCCAAGAATATTTCCCTAGAAAGTTAGTGGCATGCCCCCGTAGATCCGTCCCTATCCTCACTTCACTTTATCGTCATGGCTTTTATAACTCGGAAAATAACATAAAGAAATATATTTTTAGGATACTGAATTAATTGTTTTGCGATTTTTGTATCGACATGGGTGTCATTGCTCTACGCATTCATGCAAGTGACTCGAAACAGTTAGCGGTTTTGTGGCCGTACATTCGACGTGAAAATATCAAAATTGAGTTAGTGAAAATTGAGTGCGTGAAAACCCCACGTTTGTTGGGCACGATTTCGTCCCCCCCTGAGCTTGGGTTTTGGCTCTAGCCTCAGAATTTTTAAGAACTGCCTATTTTCATCGAGCGAGTTTCCCATAGCGTGGTAGACCGACCGACCTCATCTACCTTTTTCACCTCTTAACCCTTGAATCAACCGTAATTTTCTTCTGATGTTTCCCTCCACGACCCACGATTTTTTTCCTCATAGGCCCGAACAATAAAAGAGCTGAAGATCGGCTCTATTAAAATTTCCTCCCGATTCCTCTCTCTCTCAATTTCTCTCGTAATTTCGTAACACACTATTCTCTTATCTGTAGGGAACATACGCACACGCATTAATTTAGGGAATACTCTCTTGCCCGCAGCTGTATATGCTTGAATTAATTTCTTCACTTGACACCCCTGCTAATTCCGAAGTGTCGTGGTTTTTTTTGTAACAGGAGCCTGTGGGAAACCGCATGTATCTCAGGGGAAGAAACTGAATCCCTGAACCCTGCATGTGTGAATTTCACACGCTTAACGAGCTGAGCACTATCTTCACCTATGAAGTCAATCATCGGGTTAATTACCGTGGTTTTCTGGCATCCGAATACAGTGTTGTCCATAACACTACGCGTTGCTTATTATTAACCATAGCTGCTCTGTTAGTTGACTTAACTTGGTTTATCACATCATTTGGCTGTGCTTTTCCATCGATGGAATTTTCCAAGATTATATACATTTCTTAATTACCTATTCTTTTGTACATTTATTAATGACTTCATTTTTGTACGCTTTTCATTTATATGTCGTTGTATAATTTTAGTATTATTTTTGACGTATTTTTAGAAAAATTTAGAAATTAGATGAACTTTTATGGAAGAGATTATTACTTTTATATTTGCTCTATTTTGTTTTTATTATAATAATTCCAGGAACCATTCCACGAAGAAAAAAAACGGATTTGTATATAAATCGGTCTCTGATCGAAATAATGCTTTCGGGATTACCTCGTTAAATGATGATTTTTACCGAGATTTAAAGTTATTTTTCTTATCTGCAACCTGGCTGGCTTTCTGAAACCATGGTAAAACTAGGAAAAAAACTAGTAATTTTTAATTTAAAGTGAATAAATGGAAATTTTTTCTAAGTAATTTTACTGCCAAATTGAAGTTTTGTCGAAATTTTCATTTCATCCGAACTTCGAATATTCCCCCCGTTAAAATGAAATTTACCTTTGTTGATCGTTTAATCTTGTAGATCTGTGTAAATCTGTGTTCTCATTTAACATTTCCAAGTTCTAATCAATGTATTACTACCAATGTATGTCTTTTGTTGAGTTAATTATTTATGAATATCAAATGATATTTTTGTGCCACATTACAATTTCAAGGGGACTGCTCCACTTGAGTTTCTGTAAATTTTAGTGTTACTTAGGAGTTCGATTTAAATGAATATCATTGTGAAAAACGAGCTTGACAATCCAGCCTAAGGCATTTCTGTTATCTGTATAAGGTCGGTAACCCTGCGAGCAAATGAGTTAACTTATCTTTCCCTCCATTCTCATTTCTCAGGGTCACGTTACCGGGATACCCGGGGATCACCGGCTCCACGTCCTCAGGGGTAAACGGGGGCTCGAACCCGGCCCTCCTGCTGCAGCAGCTAGCGCCTCCGCCGTCCCCGGCCCACCTCACCGCGTGGGAGCGCTTCGGCGTGGACTTCATCCTATCCTTCATCGTGGTCTTCACCTATTTTGTGTGCATGGCGGACTGCAACGGGGGCTGCGGCGGCGGAGGGGGGGCCTCGTGGGGCGGAGGATCGTCCTCCTGGTGGGGCGGGGGGTTCAGCGCCCACCGGCGGTGGCTCCAGGGACAGGCGGCGCTTCCCATCGGGGCCGCCTACCTGTCGTGCTCCCTGGTCGCGGTGAGTGTGGGTTGCGAGTCTTTATGATGTGAGTGGCGGTGTCTGTCGATGTAGGGAGTGTGTATAGAATGACGTCGCGGTGCAGCGAAACCGCAGGTCTTGTCTGGCGTGCGTGCATAATCGTTCTGACACCTCGAAGCTCCCTCTTATTTCTTTTTTCGGTGCCCTTCACACGTACCTTTTCGGGTCGAGTGTTCGTAGGGAAGGTTTAAGGATACCAGCCTTCATTATGCCAATACGAGCGACTGTGGTGTGTTCGAGATGGAATGGCGTGTTATCCACTGAATCCTGAATCATAGGTTTTGGAGTGGATACTTTATTTGTCTCGTTTTGCTGTGACATGCGATTGAATAACTAATGTTTACAGCAAACCGAACTGGAATATGTTTCTCTTATTTTATCCAGTTGATCAGGTCTCCCGATTTGTGGTGGTACCCTAGTTATTCCCCCGGCGTATTTAGTGTACTACAAGTACCCTTTCCTTCGTGTTTGTTTTATTCCCTTTCCAGGTTTTCTCCCAACACAACCTATTATCTAATTGTTTAATATAATCAGAAATCTGATCAAGTAACATATTCGATTCTAAAAGAACTGCGGGCCTCAAGTTGTTTAGTACCCATTGACGTCTGACTTGGGTTGCTTATTCAATAGAGTTTCTTATGTCATATTTCGGACGCCGCGATAACTCAGTGGAAAGGACGATAATCTGTGTGTTGAATTAGTTTTAGGTTTGATAGGCGCGTCGACATATTATTGGCTATTAGCTCTACGGTATTGAAAGTCTAAAAATTCAAATCCTGGTTATGGGTCTGGATACTACCACCTGAACACTAGCTGATTAATTGTTTTGGGTACCAGATCTTCATGGGGAATCGCAGACGGCAAGAGAGAGAGACTAAATAGTCTCACAACTTAAAATGTGTGCTTTTCACACACCTTAAGGCTCAATGGGAGGATCAATCCAATCAAATGTCTATCTGTCCAACCGAACTCGAGACTGATTATTGCGGTGAATGTCATGCCACGTCGACATTAGCGATGAATGACAGAACATGGATCCTTGGGTTGGAAATGAAATGGATGGCCATTTTAATTGTACTTGATGCTGGTGACAACTGTAGTCATTTGCGGCGCTAGGGACAGACAGGTAGTTGAGCATGAATTGGATTTTAGTATGTGGGAATGAGGTGGATTGACACCCTATGGCAGCCTACTCTTAACGAGATGTGGGTGAAACGTGTTCCCAGTTGTAAGTCCCATTTGACTAACGAATTTTATTGGCACCTAAATAATTTACTTCTGCCAGAAACTTGCAATTAGGACAGGGAATATGAAAAGATGACTAAATATTGCAATTATTATTATTAAGTAATCTACCGATTAAGGTAGGTTTTGGATGGACACAACTACCAAATAAATATTTTGTGACTCCTAACCAAACGCAATCCAGCAACCTACTCTACATCAAGTCCCTCTTCATCTCTGTGTACTTCCTTCCCCCTTCATCCCATCCAACATCCCTATCACATTCCTGCCCTTTCCTCGTTTGCCTAACAGTATCCCCTGTATTACAGTCTTCAACATCCCACTGCCTATCAAAACGCCCTTCATTCATTTTCCCTGCCTCCTTAGGATTTCTCCCAACAAACCCCTTTCCTCGCCCACCATACCTAGAACTTCCTCATTTGTTTTCTTCTCGGTCCAATTCACCTTCTCCATTCTTCTCCACACCCACATTTCAAAAGCCTCTAATCTATTTCAATCATCCTGCTTCAGTGACCACGTTTCCTCGTCGTACATAACTACGCTCCATATCAAAGTTTAACGAGTCTTTTCTTAACATACTTACATTTTCCATGTGTACCTACGTCTTTAGTGGTGTCTAAACCAAGTGTTGGTGATGACTAACTCCTGTGTCCTACAGAACTCTTTAAGTAAAATTATATTCATCAGAGAAACTATTTATTTCCACCCTCCGATACCTTTTCGCGCAACCGGTCTGGACGTGCAAGATTTGGATAGAAAATAAGCTTTGGAAAGTTCTCATGTTAGGAGTGTACAGTTATATTGGAGTCAATCCCTTCATTCGTAATCCCTTTGATTCTTTGAATAGATCCATCGCGTCCTCTCGTTCGTTTTGTCATGTTAGCGCTACAGCAGGAGCTGTCTGATTTCTGTGGTTGGCTTTCACGGTCTTTGTGTTGTCACGAGCGTTTCACTTTTCATAGCACGTGTTTTCTAATGGAGGAGTTCGATACGCTTTGTTCCCGACGGCTTTTGATGTGTTGGAAGTGATGTCCGTCTCAGAACTCTTTACTCTGAGCCGACATTAGGAGGATCCCATTGTGCATACTGGCGTAATAGGCGTCGCCTTGTCCTTAATTGGTATTGACTTTGTCAGTGGGACGAAAGAAAGAAAGAAAAACGTGCCATCGTACCTGTCGTCAGTGCTATTTCATGATCTCTCTGATCGTAGTGTCCGGGGAGAGTATTTATTTTCCGGAGACTTTTATTTCTTATATAACATGACGGGAGAACGATCGTTAATGCTGTTTGATGTATGAATATCAAAGTGGTATAAATAAACTTGAAAATAGTTCAAAAACTGGCAACTACGTTCGTCAAAATAAATTAGCATTGAAATTATTAAAAAATGTCAATATTTTATAAACCTCCCACCTCGAAAAACCCCTTCCACACGCCACAGGTCAGAGTTCTTCAAATTTGTAGAAAATTCGCCGTTGGCAAAAAATCAAATTCAGATCGATACTTGCTATATTAATTCAGTCATTGCATTTCATATATATGGTTAAAATTTAATTATGCAATCCATGAACAAGTTGCAATTTGAATGTTATGGTAGTTAGCTTCTAAAAAAACCGGGGGGAAATGCATCCGCATTTTTTAAAATGATTTTAATTAGTTATTAGGCATCATATGCATTTACGTTTAAATTTCCGATATTCCAAGATTTTAACGAAGGTTGGGAGTCGAGATGAGTCTTGATTTATTTTTCGGTGATTATAATAATTTTGAAAGCTGGCGGCGAGAGTTATAGGGATTTCATCCGTCCGTGACCCCATGGCCTCACAAAAATGAAATTCTCCAGGCTTCGAGTAACTCCTTAAGCATAACACGTATTCTAGTCCATTTCCATTTTCCACTAATCTCGTAAATGAAATTGGTTGGTATTGGCATGAGATAACCTGGATTTAGTGGATGGCGGCTTGATGTTTATTATCCTTCATCATCGCGGCTCCTAATTTGTTTCCAGGGTCGTTTTCCCCACGGCAAAAAAATTCTCTTGAATTATTCCTCCATTATAAATACTGAGGTTGATAATTAATGTGGTTGTCAACATATGCAATATATCAGGCTTACATGTGGTACTGTGGTAAGTAAGATTGGCAAAATCAAATCCACAAAGACGGTAAATATTGTTTGGTAGTGGCGTTTAATTGCTATCAAGATTTTCGCTGATGGGGATATTATCTGTTGTATTGTTATATTAGTATGTTTTATATAATGTTATATTATGTTTTATAATGTTATATTATGTTTTATTCCTGCTCAATCTGATCCATGGCTGGTCATTATAAAAAATGTACACATTTCTTATAATTACAATTTCCAGCAAATAAAACTTTAAATCCTCATGAAACTGGTATTAGTCCCATAAAATAATAGACATTTAATATATTATTCGCGTTAATGGTGGGTTTTGGACGGTCCCGAACGACTATTTACTCCTCTTTTACGAGATTCTCTTTGTTTGCTCTGCATTATTCCTGCGTCATTTCTTCGTGATTTCTGCTAGCCTACATGCTATTTACAAGCCTTGCTCCCTTCCTTCTGTGAACTAAAAGAGTCAGTATGGAGATATTCCCCATCCTCTAGTTCTTTAATTTCCAAAGGAAATGTCGACATCAGTTTTTTATCATGAGCATTTGACGATTGAAACGAAAATTCAAATATTTTTGTGCATTGCTTAGTGCGTTTGGTACTTAATTTATGAAACTTATTTACAAAGTCGACAGACCCTCCACCACTTTTCTAGCGATATCCATTGTACTGATTATTAACTATTACCATTCATATACAACTAGCTATTTTCTGAATTGCGCCACTATCATATAGATGAATGGAAATTTTAATATGACAGGACATGCTGTGGACACTTCTCGCGTAAATTTCGCAACCCATTGCCGTTTTCATGTCGTCTGAAAAAATAATGCAACTTGTATTTTTGTTCTTTGTTCATTGTACGTGCATGCGATTTGGTCCACGGCAGACTTCATTGCCGTTGCTTATTTAAGAAAAGCGTATCGCGGTGATACTGGCTGTACCTCTTCAGACATTCTGTGAGTCTTACAACGGGCGCGTGCTCCTCGTTATTTCGCTCGTCACTCGGGCAGGCAGTCGCCCCGGGAGACGAGCAGGGCACACTATTCCCCGGAGACACGAGTGGATTCCCCCGTGGGAAAACGATGCGTTTGAACAAAACACTGATTAAGGGGCTGGCTAACTTAATTTCGGGAACTCATCCTCCGCCCCCCCCCCCACTAGACGTGTATGGTCCATCCGCACATTTCTCCCCTCCTGTCCATCTCCTCTCTTCCTCGCCTCGTCCTCCCCGTTCCCGATCCTCGTTCCACTGCGTGAGAAGCGATTAGGAGGCCACCCAGCCGTGGGAAGGGAACTGCGCGAGGTGCGGAGGGGGAGTTAAAAAGGTGTCTGGGTGCACGGCTCATTCCTTTTTTCCACTCCTTTCCCCCGACTTCTTTCTCTCTCGCTCTCAACCTCTCCGACTCGTGTTGAAGAAGACTCTCCCCTTCCCCCTTGATATCTTTGGTATCTGCGTTGAAAAGGGGGGGGGGGTTTAAAGAAATAAAAGGATTTCGAAGAAATAGTTTTCACAGAGGGAGATGAGAAGAAACCTTTTCTCCTCGAAATGTCGACAAAAAAGCCCAGCACCCGGCATTAAAAAAATCAATCCACTCGTTTTCTGATGCGCACTTAAAATGTACCTGACTTGGGCACTTTCAGCGATCTTAAATGTTGGATTAAATTTATTATTCAGCCAAAGAATAATTTTTGAGCCCTGGTCCCGAATATTCTTGCTCGATCGTACATCTTATTTAGGCCTTGGATTTTGGCTTTTGTTTTGGGTTATTTCCAGATTCTCACTTGTAACTAGCATTATTAAGAAAGAAGAAATGAAAGCTAGGGTCTTTCTGTCTTGGAATTTGTCCGGGTGTTTGCCTTATGTTACTGAATCGCTAGTGTAATTTCCTTATTAAGAATAACGTGTGACCACGACTTCCCACCAGTTCGTTATGAGTCATTTAAGAGTATTTCCAGTTATAGGTTGAGAAATTTGGAGGAATGAAATTCTTAGAACAAAACACTACGGTCTATAATGCTTGTATCGGGGAAAAATTTCAAAGCTTGTCGATGTTTCTGTGTTTTGTACTATTTTCGTGATTTCTGGGAAATGTACTTTTGTATGGACTTGGTTATCAGCCCGCAGGTAGGTTTCGTACGTGTTCAACATACTTGTAGATCCAGTAAGAGGAACCGCAAAGAGAGACATTTAGGTGCTTGCGAATTAGTTTATTTCCGAATAAGCTGGGCGTACTTGAAACACTTTAATTTACCGGGAGATAAATTTTAAATTTCTTCGTCCCCATCGTTATGATGATACCTGTAGACGTTGGGTCCCACGCTGTCCCGCCGCGAGTGATTTGGAGTGCGTCCTTCTCCCATTTGCCAAAAGTCGAAATTACATTGATGGTTTCTTTTTCTCAAGGCCTTTTCATTGCGTGGGCGTGGGTTCAAATCAAGATACCGTCTCCGAAAGCCTCTCCGAGAATGGTGGAGATAGGGGCGAACTAGGGGGAAATTATATATACACTAAATACCTGGTTGTTTCGTGCGGCAATGAACGAATTCCATCACTTTCATTCCGCCCATCAAAGGAAGATGAAAGCGGTCGTCCCCCCAAATTCGTAATTAGTGTTTCGAGCGAAAAATCCGGTCTCCCTGAGATGGAAAAAACCACCTACCGGAAACCTTTGGGCAAACTCCAAATTGGAGAACCGGGGTAATTCTGAAACACGGGTTCAAAATTCTTATTAACATAACGATTAAACGGATATAGAGAGGGAAGAGGAGGGAGGGATGGTTAATGGGAGAGGCGTGGTCGCATTTCAAATTAAATATTGAATATTTACGTGGGGTTACAATATTTGTTTTTGCAGTCAACGTTTTAATTGAGATATATTATTATTGTTCTTACGGTCTGGTGTTTTTTTACGTCCTTTAATATTGTTCACATGATCGCATGAGTAGTGACACCCTTTCCTTCTCTAGTACCTCGATTTCTCTAATTCCCGTTTTGTTAATTATTCTTCTCCTCCCTCTTCCCCATTCATATCTGATAGCTCTTCTCCCTTTCGTCTCCCTCTCTATCCCAAATTATTCCATCCACCACAAGACTCGGAAACCTCGAGCACATGCCCACATTCTTCCCTTAATGGACCCACGTTTCCGAACCGAATAAAACCGCGCTTCATATCACAGTCTTCGCTGACTTTGTATTTTCTTTTTAATATTGGATCGTAATTACAGGCACGGGAAATTTTATAATTCGCCGGAGCGAGCACGATGCTATCGCTTCAACTTGCTCCACGGTGATGGGAGTAGGCCCTTAGACACAGCTTGGGGAAGAGAGAGGGGGTAGTGGGCCGGCCCTGGCGAGAGAGCAGCCCAGCATCGGGCCACACCCCTCTGAAGGCTCCAGGGCCTCCACCCGAGATCCTCTTCGCCCACCCCGACTAAAACCTCCCCCATCTCCCAATTTAAAATCTGATTAGGATTTTTTTCCACCACCCTTTCTCGGGTGAGCTCGTGGGGGGGCAAGGGTGTGTGTGTGGGGAGAGGCAGCAGAGGTCGGGGGGGGGGGGGCGTGGTCGGTCCGACTACCTGCTTCTCTCTCTCACTCCCTTCCCGCCGGAAATCCCTAATCAGTCCCTAATTCGAGCGGGAGACGTTTCCCGAAGTGGGACGTCCAGCAGAACGACCACGTGTGTCCGCAAAGAATATTCACTCTCATGGATATACCCGACGGCCTGGTGGTCAGGACCAAGGTTGAATAGAGAGCGGCCATGTTCCATCATTCCGATGGCGGACAGGGGGTGGATTCCAAATTGTTCCGCAGTCGCGTTGTTACAAAAAATGGGGTAATGCGCGGACATTCTCTTCGATAATCTAGTCCCATCCCTTCCATTTCGTTCAATCTTCCCGCCACCTCTATTGTCCCGGGGTAATTTTTATAATTATCACTCGAGCAGTTTTTATCAAAAGTGTTATTTTTCTTCTGGGTGTCCGTGCGAGCTGGCGGGTTCGTTCCTCGCGAGGCATTTACTTCAACCCCCTAACATCGCAGTTGAATTATTTGTTGAGTGTTTATATTCATTTAGACTTTTTCGGGGAAATCGTAATTTGAAAAGGCGGCCAGCTCCTCAAAATAATGAGGACGTCACTTTGAATTATGCGGGGAATACTACGAAAAGTTTTACATGTTAATGTCTCATGTTCCTCGTTCTTAGGCGTCAAGTTACATCAAGGATTACAAGAAACTTCTGGAGATGCCGCGACAGCAACTTATTGACGCATTCATCCGCTAATATGCATTTCAATGCTGCTATTTCAGAGGGTAAAAAAATCATTTGCCTTGACCGGGATTCGAACCCGGATCTCTCGATATCCGGCCGGCACTCCACTCCGGCCTCGGTAGCTTAGCTGGCTAAAGACTCGGGCGGAGATCGAGGGATTCGGGTTCGAATCCCGGTCATGGCAACTGATTTTTACACTGAAATTGTAGCATTGAAATACGTGAAGGATGTAGAAAATGCCTCCTCTCCCGAAGGTGCTCAGGTGCAGGAAAGGGAAAACAACACACCTTTAACGATCTTTCTTTTGCTTTAGAATACTCCTTCCACCTTGAAGTTAGGCGGTAGAAGAGACTCCATAGTCTCGATCTCGCCCCAAAATTAAGACGACTGTCTATCTATCCATAATAGATTACTTCTAATGGATCTTTTAATATTTTATCAGGCTCGGTGACTAGATGGGTTCAATTGGGGAAAGGTCCCAAGGCATGGCGGCATTCAGGGTGCGATGTAGATGTAAATGAAATTGTTTTGGCCCACCGGGTAAGGGACATCATCCGACAGAATTCTTGTGATGTTGTCTGAAAATACTTTGCACTCCGTGGTGATCGCCTTGGTTAAAGATCAGATCGGGCGGCTGCCGCTGTCATTCCCTTGAACTGGCGTACGGCCCGTAGTACTGGTACTCATTTATTTGCTCATTGTGACATCCTCGTGGCCCCTGAAAATACAGCTTCGATTAACGCTGTTTCTTTTTACATGCTTAGCATTCAAGAGGGACGAATCCCCGACGTGTCGAGGTCATCAGTACGCTACGCGTGCGAACACCTTGTTAGCGTTTCGCGTGATACGGTGCTTGATTCTCTTAATAGTCGGAATAAGTTAATAGTGGGCGAATGATACATGTGCCTCATGTTTGAAAAAAAATTTAGGCGGTGCTGATGATACCCTTATCCCCTCTTCTTCCGACGAATCGTCTTACAGTGTGATTACGTAGCCAGTCTTGTTGAGGGAGCTTGTGTTAATCTGACCGATTGTTTGTGAGAGCAGAACTGAAGGCGAATCGGCGATATTAAGACCAAAGAGCAAGGCGAATTCGGACCTCGGCACCCTACCATTATCACGGCTGAGAGACGGTCACGCCATGGCGAATTTTAAAAACAAATATAGCTGGGGCTGGGGTAATCGAAAGTCTGCTACATCTAAGCCAGGATTCTTTGATCACTGATTTTCACCGCAAAATAATTAACGCAATGCAATCGGGGAAAATCTATCAGGAACAGGAGACCTAATTAGGAAGAAATTCAAGCTGTATATGCTCGATAATAACGAGTTGGATTGTCAAAATTATTCATCCATAACTGTTTACCTTAGAGGAAAGTTCAGATATTATGTTAATATGTACATAAAGTTCGCGTGCATTTAAAATCACATGAAAAAGAAACTCGGAAAAATAAAATTGAAGAAACATCTGAAGGTTAGGAGCGTTTTTATTCTTGGAAACTCAGTGGTTAGGTGGGCTGTGGGGAAATTGAAGGAAAAAGGAGAGATGCTCTATGACATGGGTGAGGTCGCTTTTAAAATATGCGTTAATTATGATAAATATGATATTATAATATCCGCCTGAGAAAAATTTCGTCAAGTAATTCAATAAAGATCAAAGACACCAGAGTTCTAAAACATTTTAAAGTACATGTGATGACTTATCCTGAAAAACAGTGATGTGAGTCCCACAAAACACAAAAAGAATAAGCGAGAATAGTGCCTTTCTTAAGGAACAGGACTATTGAGTTTAATTGTGACAGCGATTTAGATATCAGGGCCCCACATTTAATCGGTATTAATGGATAATAGATCAAGCCACTCGAATAAATAAGGATAAATGAAATTGGCACGGGCAAACTTAGATAGTCTTTTCCCTCTAAAATATCATTATTACAGCAAGAATAAGGGTATATACCACACTAATATGCGCAAATAACTTAATTCTGTCGTCTGAAATACCTGTTTCGAACACAGCACATTCAGCTGTTTTTGTAATATTTGTGGTCTCAGGCGTAACCTCATGGATTTTTTTTAAATTTTTTGAAATTATGGAATATTCAACTGTAATTTACTCAACATATTGAAATGAAAGAAGTAACTTGGTAATTCCACGCAAACTTTATTAAAACACGACTTAGGTTTCGACGTAAGACGCTATCATCAGGTCTGTTGGTTATGTCCAGCGTCGGAACATAAGTCGTAATTTGATACAGTTTTTGTGGGATTATAAATTTACTTCTGACATTTCACATATTTTTACGTACAAGTTAGAGGTTATCCTAGTGCCTCCCGCCATGTACACAGAGGCAATTGGTAGATTCTGGTGTAAAAGTGAAACCAGTTTTCCATATCCTACCTGAATCATCTAAATTGTATTCGTTGATTGTGACGCGAATAATGGACGAATAATATCGATCTATGGCATTCAATAGATCGGATCTTGGCTCGTCCTGGGGTGGAAAGAATGTCCGATTAGGAAGGGCAGGCAAAAAGGACATCGCTCGGAATGGCAGAGAGTAGAGTGTGTGGGGGGAGAAGGGGTTGAAAGAACCCTAGGGCACGGAAGAAGAGAAGTCTTGTTCCCTAAGAAAACACTCCATGCTCCGTACCACTCCACCCTACCTCCCCTCTCAAAATGCAAACGCAAGACAAGCGCCTGCCCCGACGCGCACACACAAGCATGGCGGGGCCCGCACCCGGCATTCCTCGTGCCAATTACGGGCCACCCGTCGCTGTTGGGCAGATGCGGGAGGGGAGGGAGGGAAAGGAGAGCGAGAGTGTGCACCGATGGGGTGAGGGTCGGAGGGGAGAGAGGGGCTCGTCGGGGTGGAAAATAGAGGGGGGAAGCGGAGGGAGGAGAGGGGAACACACCGGCAGGTGGAAGGCGTCAGGATTCCAAAGACCCCGGAGCTGCTGCCGCCTCCGCGACCGCGGCGAGGGGTGGTCGAAAAGAACAAACTCGCTCGGTTGGAGTTTGGAAGGAGCAATAATAGTGTGGAAAAAAATAAAATTAAGCGAAATGAAAAAAAAAGGAGATGGTGGATGTCAGGACCGATGAAAATGGCCTCGGGCGAATGTCTGCCTCGTGTGGTCCCCCTTGTCTCGTTTCGCCACGGTTCCAGCTTTTATTTGTGCACAGGCGCATGCATATAAATGAATGTATATATATATGTGTGTGTGTGTGTGTGTGGACTGATTCGTAGTATCTATGAGGAAGCAATCTGGCTGACTTTGTGAGATCAGTGCTAGTTCCTATTCCGAAAAAGAAGGCTGCATGGTGTGAGAATTACAGAACCATAAGTTTGATTTCCCATGCAGCTAAAGTGTTCTCAGGATCATCAACAAAAGGATAGAGAGTAGGGCAAATGATTACTTAGGGGATGATCAGTTTGGGTTTAGGAAGGGGAGGGGCACTCGTGATGTCATTTTAGTGATGAGATCACTAATCGAGAGGAATATGCGAGAATACAATCAGGACGAATTTCTGTAGGTTTCGGAAAGACGTTGGATGGAGACAATTGGGAAAAAATAATGAGTATATTGCAGAAAATAGGAATAGATTAGTGGGACATGAGGCTAATCTGCAACCTGTACATGTCTCAGACTGCTCAGGTGCGAGTGGGGAACGGGGAGTCCGGGTGGGCGGTTTAAGGCAGGGTTGCCCATTATCACCGGTGTTGTTCAACGTATATGTGGAGGAAATGCTTAAAGAAGCATGGGAAGAACTGGAGGTAGGAATGAAAGTCGGAGGGGAATTCGTAAAATCAGTTAGGGTTGCTAATGACTAAGCTCTAGTTTGTCAGTCAGCCAAGGGATTTCAAACATTTCTGGGTGAACTGGAAACTCAGTGCGATGAATATGGGATGACAAAATATAAATAAAACAAAAGTTATACGATTTTCCAAAAAGAAAAAGTCTAAGCTAAACATTAAAATAGGAGGGCAAAAACTAGAGCAGGTAGAACAGTTTACGTATCTCGGAAGTGTATCGGACCAATATGGTCGAAGGACGTAAGGAGAAGAATTGCGCAAGGTAAAGAAGCTTTCACTAGGAGGGAGTTGATGACAGGGACGTTGAGTAAGAATTAGTCCCCCTACACTGATGTGTTAATTGCACACGACGTTGGGCTTAGTACTGAGTGAACTTTACCATCACCTACCAAACCGACCTCAGGATTGAATTCTGTGTTTTTGGTTATATATACACAAATGAATTACTTTATTTATTACTTATAAATACGGACGTGCCACTCTACATTTAACATGGAAGCCTACCCCAAGAACATATTTTTCATTTTTGGTAGTCCCTGCCACATTAGTATAGGATTGCGACTTGTAACCATTGGCTCAAGGGAAAACCTGGATAGAGGTGATACTAACTATAATAAATAAAAATTGTTTCAACAAAAAAAGAAGTTCATAAGAATAAAGAGTACCTTAGCTTATCTTTGTGGATGTGCGAGGCATGATTTTATCGTATTATATTTTGTATAAATATGTAATTCTTTTAATTTATTTACATAAACCTATATACCGACGGGATCGTGATGAATACCTCCTTCCCCCGAAACTGCACTGTCTCGTCTTCGCCCTTCCACTCCCCCTTCGCCCCAGAAACTCACCGAATTTATGCGCCACTATTCGGATGAATTTGTCCCTTTCTGCACGGGATCTGCCGGGAGCACTGCCAAGGATCGGGATCCGCATACGTAATTCTTGTCCGTGGCGGCGGGGGTTTTACTGTCTCAGGAGAAAGTCGAGACGATAGATTTGCACCACGAATGGCCAAATGCGAGGGAAGCGTCGGCGTAACGTTTTCGGAAGGCTTTATCAAAGCTTTAAAGGATGCATGGGACACACCTACCGCGGACACCGCTTACTACACCTTCAAACCCCACGAATGGACGAAATAACTAAGATAACTGTCAACTTTCCATGTGGATTTTTCATTATAGACTTGACTTAACTGAATTATTAATTTTTATTTCAATTATGACAGGCATCTGCGCGATTTTTTAAAATCGAATATGGGATAAATTATTGAGCCTATTCATTTACAAACGAAAGGTTGTAAAATTAGATTGTCAAAAATTAAAAAAGGTCATATAGATAATGCATGTACTTAGTTTTATGTACGTGTATATCATTATATCCATTCCTTCAATTTTTACGGGAACTCGTCTGCATTAGTGGTATAAGATGTAAGTTGAACGTGGGTGGATCACACATATGACGGTCTGGGTCTTTATTCCGTGTACCATCGTCCGCCATTGACACTTCGCTATTTTTCTGTGAGTCAATCCACCTTTGGGCGAGGTTCGAATGCTTATAAGTGGGTAAGATGCAATAAAACAGTCAGTTGAGAATACTTAGACCGCGTAAACATATTTATCAATGAACTTCAGCCACTGTTGGCATGATCTCGGTACGTAGCATGCATACAACATTTGGTTATTCATTCAGATCGTTGAAAACGCTTGGTAAGCATTAATTTACATGGGTCAGATTACTGTTTTGTTTCGATTTAGCCACAATGTAATGGATCTTATAATAATACTGTGGTAATTTTTAGATTTCTTGGTCCGGATTACCTTGCGTATATTTTTTGAAAAGAAGTTTTTACAAAGTTGAGCTAATTGAATGCGAATTTTCAATGCGAAACTATATTTAACGCCAGATGGTAGGAAGTGCTTTAAATTTTACATGTTGAATATTGCCCTGCAACATGAAGGTGTGCTTTCGGGTACATTATGCCGTGAAATTTACATCGCCAAGACGACGTTGTCGATCATTATTCTGGGCTTCGAATATTCATTTAAAGTCCGCGTGCGATCGTCTGCCTTTGACACTTAGCTATTTTTGCGTTAGTCACTCCACCTTTGGGCGAGGGTCGAATGCTCATAGGTGACGTGCACCTGTGTCCTTACTCGCATGTCATGAATTTGGGATAAGCGGACTCCCTCGCCCATCGTCTCCTCCCGATGTTTGTCTCCTTGAGCATCCGCTTCAAAGAATGTAGCCGACCGTCTAAAACCACCGCAGAAAGAGCATATGAAAAATTTTTCAAATGATATTCTTATCATTCAATGCCGGCAATCCGTCCGTTGAATCCTCCTAACAATAATCCCTCCTCTATACCATAAACACAGTAATCAACCCGAAGGTCGGTTTAGTAGGTGATGGTAGAGATCACCCAGTACTAAGCCCTATGCGGCGTGTAAAACTTCACACATCATGGTAGGGGGGCCAGTTCCTTTCCCTGTGCCGGTTATGGTTTCCCAGAAAGATCTGGTACCCGAAAAATCACTTTAGCTTGGGTGGAGCTGCAGGTGCCCAGAGTGCCTCTCCCGGGAATCGAACCCGGGACCCTCCTCCGGTGAGCAGTCCAACGCTCTACCCACTGGACTACCGCGACCCACACACACACACACTTATATATATATATATATATATATATATATATATATATATATATAATATATACATATATATACACTCACATACATACAAGCCTCGTTAATTTATTGTCCATCTGAATTACGCTTCCTGTTCCGAAGGCTCATTAACTCACTCTCACGCCTTCACTTCTGCATGGTCTACTCCACTCTTTTTTGCAAGTCACAACGGAAAAACGTCTTTCTCAGCTGATCTTATTCGGATTTACGGTTCCCTGTCGTCAGGTCATAAATACTCGTATGAAGACGACATTTGAAAAGAGGGGGCACAGAACTAAACGTATGAAGGTACCTGAGGAAATACTTGAGTTTTGTGTATCTTCTGAGCTTCAAGGAGCACATCATTGTGGTATTCGTAATGTGACAAAAATCAAAATTTAACCAGAATGTAATTTTAGTAAATGTTTGGGTTATTTGTTCGATATGTTTGGTACTGTTCCCCAAGCAAAGGTCTTAAGCTTAATTTTTCGTGTAATCGTAAAAAAATGCTTTAATAAATACTGAAATAACCGCGGTGCACAGGCGAAAGGGTTTAAAATTTAGCAAAAAAATTCTTTTTATAGTGATCTCATACAGATACAATGGCTTATAAATATACAAATACAAGCTTGTTTAGTGATTCGGATTTTCGACGTGTTACATTGCTGCGAAACATTTCGCGAAATGGAGTTCATTTACATCAAAGTGTCATTTAAATTACTCCAATTAATGATGTCACGTCATGACATGTTCCGTTCAAAATCAATACCTACAAACGTAAAGTGCCTTTTGAACGAAGTCTATTTATTTTTGGAAATATATGGACTGTCTAGTTACGTCTACTGTTTGGTTGTATTGCGTAATAATTTGCCCACGAGCAGTAAAACTAGAAGAAGTTGAGGGCGATAATGGCTTTAATCCAGTTTGTAGGCAAATAAAATTGAATTACGTACGAAGAAGTTTTTTAAGGACTTCTGCGACTTCTAGGTATGTTGGATACTATCTCAGAAAACCCATTTTCAGGTTTTTATTGCGGGCTACGTTTAGTCAAACCTGAAAACAGTTTAGTCAACTGGAAACTCCGCGAACGACTCGCACAAAAGCGTTATGCCCTCGGCGTAGGGCGTTTAAAAATTCTCTTAGGACCTCTGCGCCAATAAAACGTGGGATTTCACGACGGGTGATTCCAATGAAAGCAGGTTTTTAAGCGTCGAGGCAAGCGAGAGCTAGAGAACATCAACATTGATGGGAGAGAATTCCACGGACGATGAGATTGAAGTCGAGCTCAGCTCAGAATCGGCGACGTGGGCGTGAGGGCGGGGTCGTTCCAAGGGATTAATCCTGTTAATCCCAGAATAGAATTGTCAACGGGCAAACTCGTAGAACATCATTTCCCAACTCCCGGCGGATATGAAACGTGCGTGAGAGAGGTTCCAGAAATGCTAGAAGTCAAAACATGGTGGAAACCAAAATTTTTTGAAGACGCTAAACGAAACGTATATTTTAGCCAACTTGATTTTTTTAACGGTCGGATATTTGTTGCGGAAATCAGTGAGATACTGAAATTGCCAAGTTGATAAGATATTCACCAATGTATGTACTGTACTTAATTTATTCAAGTAAATCCCAGTTAACAGCAAAAAAAATCTTTAAACAAGGCATTACTTTCTTCGAATGTTAAGAAAATTCAAGAAAGTTTCATTTCTTGCGTAGTTTTGGATACTCCCAGCCTTTATTCCACGGAATGCCGAAAATAGAAAATGAGGTAGATAAATGGTAATTAAATATTAAATAAGCTGGCGTTACCTTGAGGGGTAATTCTATATATTTTCTATTACAGAACGAATAACAAGAGCATAGCAACGTGTAATGGAAATGCAACGATGATAAATCCATAATGCTTTTTTATTCAGCAATTATATGTTACGGTGAGATAGTGATCTGATAATTGTGAATCAGGTGGAAAATTTAGGATTTATCCTGTTCGTATATACGGACGTCAATTATTCTGGGAATTAAATATTTTGAAAGCATTATAAAATACTTGACACGTATATTTTATAAAAATACCTAGGAGAAATATCCATTACGTTACTAAACCAAGTTTTTCTTAATATGTGGAATATTTCAATTATATTTCAGTCGCTAATGATGACTAAATGGTAATGAATACTTCTTTGCTGTGATTACATTTTTATGGCCGTAAAATGCAAGCTTGAAAAAAACACCGGAAAACTATAGATTGAAAGGTTGAATTTTTTGAATAACTAAAAGAATGGAAAATACCATTTAATAATAATTTCATTATTTTGCGAACTTCTCTCGGAAGCTTGTGACACTTTCACATTCCCATTCGGTGGATCACGAGGTGCCATGTGTTTGTGGAAATATTGGAGTAAGTGTATTGTGGCTGATGACCGAACACCCCCTGCCGCACTTCCTTGCGACGGCTTGCGCAAGATTAGAGAAGTATTTTAATATTTCACTGTCGCATGTTTCTGAATGTTTTATCGAATACCGGAAGCAAGACAAAATCCACGTAAGCTGACAATTTTATGCATGCAGAGATTTATTTTAACATGTTTTGAATTCCTTTGAGGCGAAATAGATTAAGGAAATCGTTTTTAAACGACTATTTCATCGACATACCGTATCGTTTCACCCACGATTAATGTCGACACCCCGCAAAAGTGGTAAAAGTTAAAAAAAAAGACGTAAAAATTCAACCTCGCATGTATGTACATAGAAGCTGTACGCCATGTGAATTTTTTTAGGGCTTCTTTGAGTGCAGGAACTTAAAAGTGGAATCTTGTGGGATTGCAGGTTTGCCTTTGAGTTGATTATCTCGTCGCGAATCCTTTTAAACTCTTAGATTAGAATGGCATTATGCCTTGGCGTCTTGGGAGCAGGGAACGGCGTGATGGTTACTCTATTATGTACTTGCACTCGATGCGTGAGATTACCCAAAAACCCACCTGCGCGGCCGCCACATCTCTTTTCGTGGACCATCCCATTCCAGCGCCTTGGGCACGAAGGGCCGACGGTCGGTGATTATGTGCTCAAGGCTTATCGAGTGGCCCGCGAGACTCATTTGGGAGGGGACGTGTCGGCGAAAGGCGGGGGAGATGCGTGCTTTGGGTTGAGACGTGTAGAGTGGGGAGGGAGAGAGCGAGGGTAGGAGGAGTCCGAGAAGACCTGAAATTGGAGTGGCGTGCGTTGGTCGAGGTGTGGAGGGTCTGGCGGAGGGAAGAGGGGGGGAGAGTGAGGGAGGGGGGAGAGTGAGGGAGGGGAGGAGGCTAAATGGTATGGGGCAGCAGGTGCGGATGAAAGCAGACTGTCTGCTGCCGTTACAGTCGCCGCCTTCCCCTTGCATTCCTCCTCCCGTTCCATGTCACCTACCTCCCTCCTCCTTTCCCTGCCGACGACCTCCCCGGCACCCACCGAGCGCCGAGGTGGGGTCGGGTGCCTCCGGACCGCCCGCTCATATTCGTTCCCCCCGGGGGTCCCCTGGACGTGTGGGAGGGGTGGTTACCCGAAAGGGCGCCTCTGGGCGGAGAAGACAAAGGAGGGACCCGACGCCGCCGGCCCCCCCGAAACCCCTCTCGCGCAGCGAAGGGAAATAATAAAAAGCAAGCGTAGAGAATGCGAAGTTCCCTCTGAAATTCTTTTTTAAACTTCCCTTTTATATCCCTCGAACTTCCCTATACCCGCAGTGCTGCCAACGGAGGGTGCCCCTTGAGATTCAGGTTAAACCCATTTCTGTAATTCCTTATCGATAGAGGGCGGCGTTATCTTTGAATCTCACTATGAGCAGCTCTGTTGTCAAATTTAACTTCGAAACTGTTGGTAAGGTCGAAGGGCCTGTAAAGTTTTTCGATGTTTGGCGGAAATGTGGCCACAGTTATTTGACTCAAGCGGTAGTAGTAGTATTTAGGGGAGGCGACCAACAGCTGAAGTCATTTGCGCCATTGGGGATGAGCAGGGAAGGATGAATGGTGGAGAGAAACCCGGCGTCGGCATTAGCTTACTCTTTACGAAAGGCGCCAATCGGTTCCATCCGACGGACGGCGTACTCACGCAAAGTGCCCTCCACAAAGCACCTTAATTAGGGATCGAGATACCGCTGAGAAGTATTCAACACCGCAGGGATTTGAAATTTGGCCCTTTGGGTGGGAAGCAAGTACGAGAGCCACCGCACCATCTCGATCCCTTGACTCAAGCGTTTCGCTGGAAAACGTGAAAAAGAGGTTTTGGCCCAGAAGTTAAGTTTCGCCGCGGATATTCTTTATTCAAATTTGATACGCCGAATTTTGGAGATGGAATATTCCGAGGTATTTATTTGACATTTTACGCTATAAAAGTGTCTGTAGCCATTTTATTGGGAAAATATCGTTCGAGAAAGCTTGAAATTCAGCAGTAACTGTCGACACGGGTTCTTCTTCTTCCGCATTTCCGTCAAAATAAACTTCGCTTTATTTTTTTAGGATGAATATCATGAAGTACATAATCATTGATCTAAGGTATTGAGCGTGGGCCACTAGTTCACTAGAAACGTATAATTTAAAAAAGAAATGCGGATTTGAATTTTAGGTTTCGGCCGGACTACCTTCTCATTTTCGATCACTATTTAGCGATAGAGTTCATCTACATACTTGCTGCCAGAATTTTTACGCGACGTTTTATTCTGATGCGTCTTGGATTCGCTTCCATGTCATTCTCGCTCAACACAATAGAGCTATTAATCTTATTGGAATGCCTTAATTTATTCTTAGCTACTTTGGAACACGGCCTCCATACGTCTGTGAAAAAAAATGAGGAGGGAAGCCCGCTTGCATTCTGCTGGGTCTCATAGACTGTCGGAAATTAATATGTTTCCGAACCAGAATTTGTTTAAAATTGCAGGTGCCGCAAATAGGGTTTTTTTTTAATTCCAACAAAATCAGCCGTTGATTCAGCACATCTCTTCGTGGTTGTGGACTTGATAGTGTCTTGATATTTTATTCATTGATTATTTCGCCTCATCATCACAAGTTTCATGCGAAACTGGTAATTCATTGACTTTAACGATTGGTTATTCCATGACTACTAAGGTTTGTCCCATACCAAAACATATAGTTATTTGCATTCCATTTGCAAAGCGTTTGTTGTGAGTTTGCCTGCCCGGGCCTGAGAGATATCGATCGTGTTGCTCAAGGTGCAATAAAATGTAAGGCACGTTAATATCTATTGATAGGGATGATGGGGAAGGGGACAAAACGAGCCCTTCCGAAACAGTTGTTTGCTTACGATTACCGATCTTCACGTGTGAACGTATTTTCATGTTAGTGACCCTTGAACAGGAGCTTGCTTGTCCAGACCACCAGTCTTGCGGGTAGGTCATCAGTTTAAAAAAAGTGGGAATCGAAAAGCAAATGCGCGTATTGTTTACAAATGAACTGTTTATTCGCTGTTTATTGGAGAACGGGCAATTAGGGGGAAAACATCACGTAGCGAATTATTTGTTTTGCTCGGGCATCGGGCGACGTGCTCTAAAACATTTTGCGTTTCAGCATCTAAACTTAGGAGGTATTGATAATTGAGAACTCGAGTTAAAACTTAAAAGAGAAGAATATTGAAAACAATAATATAAAGCGTGGCGTTGTTGTGTGGCGCCGAAACTTGGCCGTTGAGGGGGGAGGGCAAATTAGCGTAGAGAGCAGGATGATTCTGAGGTATGGGCATAGACAAGAACGGAGGAAATAAAATGAATGGAAACGAAGACGTGCCAGAGGTTGAAAGAGAAGGGGGAAAAAATCATCGGGGGGAATCGAGAAGGCAGGAAAAAAGCATGAATGAGATATTGAGTGGATTTGGAATGCTGGAGACAGAAAGAATTGAGATGTTGGATATGCGTCGGAAAAACGGGAGAAATGGGCATTTTGGACGGCAAGGAAGAATGCAAATCTGAATGATTCACTGTAATGCAAATGGCTTTAATGTTAAAAATTGTTTAGAAGCATGCACGTAAGTTTTTTGGAAGACCACGCATTTTGTATTAACTTCAGAGTTCCTTTGGGGTGGGATGTTCACGTGGGACGACTACTATTGGTGAATGTAGAAGGTAGGATCACTCTAGGAGCAGGAGATCCCCCTGTATACCCGCCCGCCTGGAAATGACGTAAAGGAATGGGTGGGGTCCTAGACGGACGAAAAACATCGTTATTGGCATTTTGTTCATCCAAAAAATAGCAGGCACTTCCTCGGTTGAAATTAGATCTTTTTTATCGATCTTTCCGAGTAATAAATTTGAAGGTAAAGGATTCCGCTGTCGGTCCGCGGTGAATTGTTTGTGAGAAAATAAAGTTTTAGCCGGAAATTCAAAAAATATATATTTTTTCCATTGTGGAGCTGGAAGGATAAAATCTCCCTTCCAATGGATGGGAGATTTTATCGTTCTAATGTTTGTTGGTTTGGAAAATGACAATTGAATTGTCATTTTCGAGCGAGGATTGAACGTGGGGACCGATGATATTTCACATTTGACTTGTTGAGCGGCTCCAAAGCATCGGGGTTCTTTTAATTTTTAAACAGGAAATGATCCAGAAACCAGTATTCTATTCGCAGGATGCATACATTTTCCGATTGGCGCTTTCCTTTTGCATAACATGTACTAAAATAAACTACTTAAAGCGAAGAACAATAATTACTACAATAACACTGATCTACAGGTGCATAATGTACTTTTGCATATGCGTGTACGATTAATCTTTAAATGATATCTTTAAAATGTAGAGACTAATGGTAAAGTACTGAGTAATATTTATTAAATGAAGAGAATCATTCATATTTGTCATGGCGATTAAGTAATAACAATTAATGCGATGTCATGTTGCGTTGAATAGAATATTTAGGAAGACATGAGTTATCCAATTTCTCCTAAACGATCATTTTTTTATGTTACATCATGGATGTGAATAAGAAAAGTGTGCGTATTTTAGACGTTCATTCCATAGCACTCTATCTTGCGATTAAAAGATATTTTAAAATTTGGGAGCACGTGCGTAGAGGTACGAATAGTGTCGTCGTTTGAAATGTACAGTACACACATTAGCTGTTGCACATGCGGTCACCATATTCACCGTATTGCTGGCATACTATGAGTTTTACAAGGAAAGTGATTTTGATACATACAACCTTGCATTAATGTGTCTTTGAAAGGTTTCTCTGTTGAAATCTCTTTAGAGAAAGGTAAACGATTCGTATCGTTAGGTACATGAAGTCTCTTCGATCCGAAATAAAGGACATCGTTCTGTTGTTAACACGTTTAGGATTAATTCTTACGGTCTTGAGCCTGTTGAAATTCTCCAGCGCGCCCTCACGAGAACTTGGGAGAACTCGCTCTACTTTTCCGACACGGTAAACACGCATTTGTCGGAGCTTGCCGCGTCTTGGTTGGCTGATCACGCGTTGTTTGACCTTAGAAGCAAGAGAGCCACTCTTCTCTCAGGGTCGATGTCGTACCAGCTGCCTTCAGGGAACATGAACCTATAGCGAAAGTGAGCACTCTGCTAAATACCATTCAACCCAAAGTTTACATCGGCATAATGGAAACTTTGCCCAGAAAAATCCGGGAATATTTGCAATCAACTTCGCCGAATACGACATGTAGCGGAAAGAAAGATAGGATAAGCAAAAGCATCCAGATAACTTTAAAAAAATTCCCAAAATGCTATTTTTTTAGATACATAAATATTTTTCATCCTTTGGTTTTTCACTTTATTTGGAAATCATGCAAGTTGTATTGATCATGGTGGTTTCCCCTAGTTATTGTTTCCAAGTTTCTTGGTTGCCATTGGTATATAAATACGTCTTTCCGCCGTTATTCCATTTCATTGTTGTTCTATTGTTAGCAGAGAGGATGGCCTCCTGCCGGTGTGGGGTAAGCCAAGCTGAGTGTTATGTTTCTCAGCTAGTAAAACAGGAATACGGAAAACGAGAAGTACCTCAGTATTTACTTTAATGGGATTTAATGTAGGGCAAATCGGGTCACCAAGAGTCTCTGTCATTCATAAAAAATACATTGCTACGGAAATCTCTTTAATTTTTTAAATTACGGAATTGAAAATGACTATGTTCCGTTAAATTCATGGTCGATAATTGAATTAAACTGATGTCGGTAATAAATAGTCTTTTTTGGCAATGAAACGTTTCCCTTCCCGGCAACCTGAAAATTTGGTATTAAAAATACATTTAATCTATTCTAAATCCGCTCAGGAACCCCACGGTCTCGAAGATGAATATTATTTTCTTTGCAGGTAATTCAAAATTTTCTCTTGAGTTTTCTAGTTCGGTGGGACTGTATTTATTGGCTCTGATATGTGTAATCATTTGGTGTGAATTCATGCTTAAAATTTTGAAGGATGAGAATAGAAAGAGGCACTCTTGGTTCTAGACAGCCGTGCCTATAGAAAATTCCTCACGAATGGAGATGGGCCCATTCCCGCCCCGATTTTCCAGATCCATTCCCAAGACCCCTCCCCCATCTTTCTTTTCCCTCGATTTCCCACTATCGGCGCCGAATATGTTCGTTTTCCCCTGCAAATCACCTATCTCTCTCTCTCTCTCCATTGAGAAAACTTCGTCTCATTTTCTCCAAAGATTCTCCAAGTCTCCGACTATGAGATTGAGAAAGTTACTGCGGCCGATGAATAAAGCATTTTTAATAATCCCTATGGCCGTATTATTTATAGACACTAGGAAGCGAGAGAGGTGGGAACCATTTTATTCTTTAACACTTAAAAACTCTCCTTATTGATGTGGAAGCTTTTTCCGCCCCAGAGACTCGCCGAACTTTTAATCTGTTGAAAAAAAATGGAAATCATTGAAAAAGAGTGCACACAGAAACATTCGGGTTTGTTTTAAACAGTAGCGCACAAACTCTTGATGTTTACTGGTAGAATTTCCCGCGGCATTGGTCCTCCAAACGAGTTTCGAAAGTAAAAGATGGGAAGAAATTCACCCGATTGCGCTAACTCTCCCTCTGGCAGGAACAATTTTTTAGTCACAGTTACTCTCGCGGCAATGCACGTAGGAATTATGTGTCTCCTCGAGCACATTAAAAAGCCAAACACTTGAGCGAAAGGTCTAAAAAGGTTTCTTGACATCTAAGGCATCGCTGGGTCGTTTTTATGTGACGGTCCAGCCACGATGTTATTGTTTAATTATCTTTGCCGTCCTAAAAGTAAAAAAAACTTTTTTAAAACTGCAATGTTTATTTAATTAGTATTCGCTGCACTATTTCAGCTCAGTGTCATCCTCGAGAAAATTTGTACTATCAAAAACCGTTAAAATTTCAGAGCGTGGCATTTCAAGAATACCTCAGACAATGTGTTGCTTCCGGACCTGCATTAGAATTTGAGAACTCTGTGTTGTGGAGTTTTTGCTTGAAACAATTTCTAAGATAGCCAGATTTATTTTCAATTATTGGTACAGACAGATCGAGAATTATACTCCTGGCAAGTGGGAATTGCCTGTGCCAAAGGGAAAAACAATTCAACCGTGATAAATGCAGAAACTTCATTAATAAATGTCTCTTGAATGAATACAGGAGATTATTTTCCATCACGTCAGGTAACCCTTTTGGAATCAGCTGCCACGGAAAATATTCGCGGAATTCGCCCGCGACTTAGACGACTCGCAAAAAAAATTCTTAGCATGTATAAATGCTCATACCGGTAAGGAGATTATAATTCATTATTTTTAAATGTCCTGGCGGTGACGGGAGTCGAAATAAATATATCGTTGCGACGGCAAAAGAAAAACCGTCCGGTCGGATTTTTGGTGAGTCCGAGAATTTATGCACTTTGCGCATTGGGCGTCGTGTCGCGGCCGGAGATATTTCAAAACTCTCGTAAAATAATAAACGCCGGAATAATCAAACGATTACAGCTCGGCACACGTGAATTATGACTCGGGGAAATCGTACAAGCCGGCATATTCCTCCTCCTCCCTCCCTCCCCCCCCCCCCCGGACACTCCACCTCAGCATAGTAGTTTTTGCATTCTTCTCACGGGGAGAGAGGGAGGGAGGATGATGGGATGGGAATAACCGATTAAGAGCGAACTCGCGGTAAAAACGAAAGAAGGGGGAAAAAATAACTCCTACTTTATTTACGACCCGCATTATTTATACAGGTCAAGCGAATTGACCAAATTCCTCCCTCGTTTATTTTATTTTTGCGGGCGTCTGGAAGAGGCCCCCACCAGCGCCACGGTGGGCATAAATTCCACTCTTTCGAGTCCTGGGACGTTTTTTTTCCACCCCGGCCAGCGGCCGCCGTGCGCGCAAGCAAAAACTCAGGATGAAGGTATTTCGTTATTTATGTAACACCATCAGGGCATTGTGTTTCAACCAACAATTTGCTCATCTTTTATTTCAATTTTTTATGTGCCCCTGCCCCCCTCCTCCGCTATCTCTCTTTCTCACTCCCGCTGTCTCTCTCTCTCTCTCTCTTTCCCTCAACGCTTCTCCTCCACTACTTTCCTTCCCCACCGTCTCCCCCTTCCTTATCTTCCCTCCGACCGAAAAGGGAATGTCATTACGTTTTTTCACCCGTGGGAATATCGGAGCGGGGCCTTTTCCAGGGTTATCAGTTATCAAAAATCGATGCCTTCAGACAGTGTTGGCCAGGCATGAGGAGGAGGTGGAAAAAAAATAATCTTGCCTCACAGAACCCTTCCCTGGGTCATCCGATCGTCTATCACGAATGAGGAGTAGGAGGAGGAGGCGGTGGATTCTCGGAGAAGAGCCGTGGCCTGTCAAGGTTACTTTCGTGCCGTTGTTGGGAAACGCTTGTGATCTCACGGTATAAACACAAACCCTCTCCCCCAAATCCCCCAACCCATTCCCTCGTCCCCTTATCCCATAACTTGGTTATGGTTACTGTTATATCTTTTTTTTTCCTTTTTTGAATCCCAGTACACACTGTCCAAACACGGACCGGTCTCTCTTGCTCAAGCGCAGAGCAGTTGGATTAGTGTTCCTTTTTTATATGTATTTTTTCATCCTTTCGAAATTGTGATTCCACATGGCTGTGGTGTTAGTATTACAGGACATGACGCCGGTAATATATATTGTACTACATATTATTGTATATATTGTACTGATATATTATTTTTTCTTTTAATCGCAGCCCACAACTGTCCAAATACAGACCAGTCTCGCTTGCTTAAGCCCCGAGCTGTGGTATTACAGAGGTTTAGATTTTTTTGTCATCCGTTCAAAATTGTTTCCGTATTTCTGTGGTGAGATTCCCAGGAAGGTTAAAGGCAATCCTCAAATTTTAGTGGCACAATATAGATAGAACGGGTAAAACAATTCACCTCTTTGGGAAGTGTTTTCATTGAGTGTTAGTGGAGTGGTGGGAACATAAAAAGAAATTCGTTTCGAAGTAAAGAAGCGTTTACGTAGAGACGGGAGTTGATGACGTTACTTTAAGTAAAGATGTAAAATAAAAGACTAGTGGAAACTTTAATATGGATCGCAGTTTGATATGGCTCTGACCCTTGGTTGTTGAGGAAATAGGATAAGCGTAGTTAGGGGGTTTTGATAATGGTGGGTGTGGAGAAGAATGGAAAAGAATAAAATGAACGGTAAGGAAAACAAACGATGAATTTCTATGCATGGTAGGGGAAGGGAGGATGTTGGGAGAAATTCTAAGTAAGCTGGGTAAGTGAATGGAAGAGATACTGAGAGGCGATGAAGGCGGTAATAGAGGGGAGAAAGCTGGAAAAGAGAGGTTGAGGGCGGAAAAGAAGAGGTGTTTCGGATGGAATTAGGGGAGGTAGAACGTAAGCAGAGCCATGAACAATGAGTTATTGTAATAAGTACAAGGGATTTAAGAATAATTTGTGTCATGTTAATCAGGGCTTAGAAGTACAGCGGTGTGTTGTTCCAGGGTCTATGCAAAACCGGTGGACTACTATTTTATTACGGTGGCTTCAGAACTAAATGAAATGGCATCTGCAATGCATGAAACGTTTGCACATTAGCGACACACGTCCGTAAGTCAGTGTGCATATCAAGGGGATTTTTATTTCAATAATTTGCTTTTCTTTTCGAATCTCCAACCCTGGCCCTATTGTTCCAGGACAACTTGAGTTTGACTCCAGCAATGCCTATTGTCGTTATTTTTCTCACGTGCGCAAGTGGAACGAGCTGTGGTGGTGTGGAGTATAGCAGTATGGGTGGATGGGAGAGCATGGTTCAGACGTGGGCGGATTGTTTGTGACTGCGTCTCGGGCATAATTGAAAGTCGTGATTTTCGGTGCACAATATTTATCCAGAGAATTAAGGGTGATCACGTGTGGGGCGGGTCCGTCATTTTTTTTCTCCCCACTCCCGACACTGAATGCGTAATTTCACGCGCCGCGGCGTTGAGCCACCATTTATACGGGGTGGATCCCTCTCCCCCCCCCCTCGTCTGTCAAATCATCCCACTGGACGCTCTTCTTTTCCTGAGCTTGTTTCTCGCCCTTGCTCCAAGTTGAATTTTGACTAGAAAAAAAATATATATATATTTATTTTTTTCCATTTTATATATATATATATATATATATGCGTCATGCTTCGCTTTATCCATTTACAACAGGTGCCATTACGGTGTAATCGTCCCGTTGCGAAGCGCGAGAGGGTCGACAAACCTTCCCAATTCCCGCGGGTGCGTTGTTCGTCACAGTTGTGGGTGTCATGTTGAGAGAGATTAATATTTAAAACGAATTTTTTTTAAGGTGGGAAATGGCCTCTTCCTTCAGCGCAGGCGAAAACGGTGTGGACCTCCATCATTACGAATAAAAATGTCCATTTGATAGGAGAAAGAGGTCCAAAGCATTTCTCCCCAGGTATCAGCCGCTCGTGTGCAACACATTGGAGAATCGTATGCTAATTTACTCGGGAAATGGTTTTTAAAAGATTCTCGGACAAATGATGAATCCACTGCTGAACGCGTTTCGAACTCTGCGATAAATAATAAATTTGAGGGTATTAATCCATATTTAATGAATCCATCATTTTATATTTTCATTAAATTAATTGAGAAGCCTTTCGGGAATCTAGTATGGCTGGAGGGTATATTCCCTTAGACCCCAGTCTGTCGTGTTGGATTTTCAATACCATTTCTCTGAATAACCATGAAAAACGACAACGAGCCAATGAAAAAAAGGAAAATTTCACGTTGATGAAAAAGAACAATCTGTCATAGATTGCTACGAAGCGGATTTGTACGATTAAAAAGAAAAAAATGTGCGCGAGAAAAAATATGTATTCATAGAAGTAATGCGTGCATGGTTGAGTTGTTACGTATGGTAAGTTACTTCATAGCCCGAGGTCATGTCACGTGATCTCCGCATACAAGAAAATATACGTACTAAGTTCTTATTCAAATCCTTGGTCTTTGCTATCTTCGTTCAGCTGGCAAGTGCGTCATCTACCTTTCAGACCGGGTCGATCTTTTCTATTCTTCAGCTCGGGTTCGAAGAACACGGCAAGGACCCAACTTATGTGATTTCATTTCGCCGCACCCCTAATCCAGCCTTTTCCAGATGATTTTTTTACACTATCCATTTCTTCTGCGCGACAGATCCATATGATAGCGATAACTTCCGGTTTCTTACGAATTCCGCCGTCGTTTGTGAGCATTCGTATTGTATGCGCGTACCACTCCCACCTTCACTTTTGGAACCAGAATGGAGGGGAAAGAATCGCCGTGAAACTGAAAAGGTGAACGGGGCCTGAAACAACATTATCATGCTGCTTGCTTAGATGAGTTCTATCCGAGTGAATCGGACCATAAAAAGTTCATTTCACTATGGAAGGAAGCCGCTCGGAACAGTGGTTGCGGTAACGAGTCGACGCGCGCCCCTCCTCCCGAAAGCAATTTTCTCCCGGGTTGGGCGAAGCAACATACGCGGCAAATGAACATTGTGGATCCACTCGAAAACCACCCATTAAATGGCTATATCCGCAGTAACATAAGCTGACCGCTAGCATCTACGCACTGAGCTTGCCGCTGCTTCCCTTTTCGTCTCCGTAAGACTTCGTGCCACGCCTGTGGGGAACAAGAGCCTTTGTCTCTTCGCTGCGATGACTGCCATCAGTCAAGAGCGGAATGGGCGACCTAGTATCATTACGGCCGACGTTAAGGCAGTATAGCCGACGTTAAGGGCATTACGGCAGAACACAACCATTAGGTCAAGGTGTTTCTTGGCAAATGTTCTTCGAGCGATCCCATTCTTTTTCTGTGAAGCTGGTACGCGTTTGTCACGACCGCCCCAACGACGTGTGGGGTCCCTCATTCAAATATTCACAGATGATATAATAACACTTTTGCGAGAGGAATGGTTTCATATTTCGTTTGTAAAGCAGGAATTGTTTGTGCTTGATTTGTTTGAATAGGTAATCTATTATGAATGCTGTATGGTGGGGTCCTTTTTCAAATAAAGTAAATTTAAAATCATTTAATTGAACCTCATTTTTATCTTGCATTTTAGAGGCGACCATCTTAATTATCAGGGAAACGGTGACTTTTTTTGGAAAAATAAAGATTTTGGAATATAAACGCACGTTAAAGGGAGGACCCCCAAAGATGCAAAAAGTGGGCTGCCAGGGGTGCTCTACGCAACACGGTATTTCGTTTTTGTAGAATGCTTCTGGGGGGAAAATACTTTTACAGAATGTCTATTCCCCAAAACATAACCGTCAGGGTCTGCGAGACTGACTTTGGCATAATAAATTACCATTAGAGTGTCAGTAATACCATATCAGTGTTACCATAGCATGTATGATTTTTTTAATGATTTACTTCATCTTTTATTTAAATTCCTATCGGACTTCTACGTCTGAAAATATCAACAGAAATAAAGTAATCATTATTATATGTATTAAAAATAAGTGCACAGGCTCCTGGAAATGGTTCAAATTAAAATGTCTAAGGCATAACTCACCTTTCTCTACCACCTAATGGCACTTTGAGTGCCTTTTAGAGTTTGGTGCCTGATAGACGATTAAGCAGCACCAAACAAAAGTGGATGCACCTCTTCTTTATTCATTATTATAATCTTATTCGATTAATTTGTCCATCAGTATAATCCCACTTGAACCGATGAAATAGGTTGTACATGATCATTGTAAATGAAACTTTGTTTCAAAATGTACCAAATTGCAAAAATAATTTAACAAAATAAGTTATTAGTGTCAGCGTATGCTTTCTAGAACCAAGGTCAAACACATAGTGCAATTGTAGTGTTTCCTTTGCACAGGGATTTTCATATTTCCAGTTTCACACCAAATTATAACAAAATAATCCTATGACTCAATTTATCCTCTGCTTTAGAAATGGTTGGAGGTAAACGATGAAGGAAGGCTGTTGTAAATAGCCAATCAATCTAATCTGAAATTGTTGATTTACCCCGTATAAACTAAAGCATTTCTCTGAGGGGTTTATACCCCTTTGTGGCCAAAGTACCTCACTCTTCAATATACTGTCAATTGTAATAGAGGTCATACGATAGTTTGTTTAATGTAGTGTTGTCTTTATTAGGGGTAAATAAGTTTGAAAAATGTTTCCAAAAATTAAAACTAAGTTTGGTTTTTTTTTGTTTTACATTTCAGCTCCCTTCTTTGAACCCAGCACGCTCTCTTGGTCCAGCATTCGTTACTAATAAATGGGAAAATCATTGGGTGAGTTTATCAGTAATTTTGAATATTATTTTGCATCTGGTTACAGCCTTTGTGTAAAATTGAAATTTGAATAAAATTTACAAATTTGAAAGAAATTGTTTTCTAACTGGGAGATTTTGGCATTGCATAATTCTAAGGGAAAATAAAAATAATTGATGAACCCATTTCTGAATAGGTTATGGGCAAATATTTGGTCAAATTTTCAATGACAGATTTTTTTGTCAGCTTTGTGGAATAATAGTTAAAACCATATAATAATATTTAATTCACTATCAATGTTAAATGTTTGATAAATAGCTAATAAGTAAATACATTAGTAATATATCAGTCATGCCAAACCGAATTTCTTTCATGTGATTAATGAAATAATTTTATCTTTTTCATAGGTGTACTGGTTTGGGCCCCTCCTGGGTGGTGTGGTGTCTGGACTAATCTATGAATTCATTTTCAACCCAAAAAGGCAGAATAAAAGGCCAAAAGATTCAATTGATGGAGGTATACTATTCTTTCAAATCTAGAATATATTTGTAGAGCATAATTTCAGTTTCATTTTGACCTTCTTGAAGGGACTTTTTTTGTTCATAGTTGTTTAATCTTAGCATCATCAATGGATGTTCAGTGTGGTTTTGATTTCATGTTAAATCATTGGTTATCACCATTAGTGAACTATACCATTTGCTAATTAGGAATGGTATTCTGGATTTAACGTAAACCATATTCATGCAGAAAAATCATTTAAGGATAGGATCAGTATTACTACTATTGTTTGCAATTATGTAAACACAGTACTTCTCGGAATAAGTCAATTAAATATGTACTTACTCTTAAACAGTCAATTAAATATGTAAGCTTGATGAAAAGAAATTGAGGTGTTTCTCCTATTAAATTTTGAATTATATTGATTAATCCAGAAGCCAACTGAAATTTTTTGGTGAATCATAATAATTTCAATTTTTTGCAAAAAGTCATGAAATCCATATTTACTTGAGGTTATATCCTGATGACTTAAAATGAGGATTAAAAATGAATTCCTCATAAAATTGCAAACCAAGGCTTTTTTTTTTAAATCAGAACTGGATTTTAGTTCTGATCATGGCAAAAAAATTTTTGATTTTCATACATGTGCAATCTTTAAAAGATTTTTAAATGAGCATGTAAAAAATATTTTGATTCACTTTTTCATTAGTTGACACATTCTTACCTAAAAAAAGAGCACCAACTGACCTTTTCCATGGCCCTAAAAGCTAAAATTATGGTGTATTCAGCTCAAAATTGGATGGCAATCGAAATAAATACCCATCACCAATATTTAGGGGAATATGTCCATTCAAAAAAGCCATATAAATCATTCATTCTTGCTTAACTCTTGAATTTACAGACTCATCCAGCATTAACAGTGATGAAGATCCATATGATGAGGTGGGGGATAAAGGAACGGTAGCTGCAGCCACCGTCGTTTCGTCATCATCCGCCATGTCTAAATTTCACCAGCATCAGCAATTGCACCAAAGCCAAGGCCACCTGCATCAGTCGAACCATGCTCAACAGAATCACCACAACAGTCACCTTGCCAACCAAGGCGGTTACATGGGACACACCTCATACCAGACACTAAGACCAGGTGCTGGTGATGTAACTCTGCGTGCACATGAGCCACATTCTCCTACTGGTGTGTATAATAGTGTGTGTGTGAACATGTAATCAATAACACATCACATTATGCATGTCGTGATGCTATGAAAGAAAAATTACAATCGACCAATTATCTTGATCCTCCCAATTTTTTTCTCCTCCAAAATCCTCATAGTTCAAAGCATGAAAGATATAACGAATCTTAGTATTTCATCTACTGCTCTTAATGTATGCTTCATCAGTTTCCTTGGTCCTCTCAAGAATAATCTCTTCATTCTACCCATCCTATTCATAAAGTAAACATCTTGGTGATCATTCTTTGAATTATGCTTCCCTGGAGACAGTATGGTAGCATTTTGGAGTAAGATGTGGCTTTTAGCCAGAGGGCATTATGTTCAAATCTGAATAATACATCTGAATGCTTCCAGTTGTAAACAAAAGATATTTGATATTCTGGGAAATCATAGGTTGCACTGGAAAATCATGTTTCCCCAATCAGACCCAATGAATTTCATATGAGGTACAGTTTTTGCAAGATGGGCTGTATGTACCTTCTCCTATCAAACAGAACTTCTGGCTGAAGAATGTAGTTGTTCTCTTTTGAATTAATGCAAGTGGTCTTGTTAAGTCACATGATGATACAAGACAACTCTTCTATTACCTTGGGTATCAATTCCAAACATCTCTCGTGGTATGAAAAGACAAATATTTATTATATAGTCTATAGTTAATGTATACATCCCTGTGAAATTGAATATGTATATTTGAGATATTATGTTTCCAGCCTTTAATAAAACTTTTGCAGATTACCCAAATTTCAATGTTGGTGCAGTAATGATTTTGTTTATTAAAACTATGCCACCTCTCAAATAATGTATGTCTTGAGTACCTCAGTATTCAACCCAATGGTCAGATTAATAGGTGAGGTTAGAGTTCACCCAATAATAAGGTCAATGGCATGTGAAATTCACAGATCAGGGTAGGGGGGCCAGTTCCTTTTCCTGTGCTCGTTATATTTTCCCTGGAAGATCTGGTGTTCCTTCAGTCAGTACCTGAGCCCCCTGCCCACCAGACTATCACATCCCTTATGAAGTATGGCTTGTGCTTAGATGTTTAAATTTACCATATCATTATGAAAGAGATTTGTGCCCACTTATTAAATGATTGAGTACCACATTTAAATACATCCATTTTGTAGTTACAGGTATAGAGAAAGGAACTGGCCCCCCAATCCTGATGTGTTAATTTCACACACTGTAGGGCTTAGTGCTGAGTGAATGTTACTATCACCTACCAAACCGATCTTTGGGCTGTTTACTGTTTTTTTTTATGTCGTCACAGGAAGTTATTATAGAAAGATATAATAGACCAAGAAGAATTAAGTGATCATACATTTAAAATGTACTATTGAAGGCAATCGATCATCCTTAGTTACTGTGGATAAAGTTTTTCAATGATACTTGCCTCAGCTGTTGAGCTTCGTCTGTTGCTCTTTTATTATGTAGATATGTATGCATATAATTAATTTCAGATTTGTAATCCAAGAGATGTTGGTTACGTTCTTAATGTCAGAGCTTTACATAGTTGATATTTTCCAAAAAATATTTATGAATTTATGTTTTATTGCCATCGGGAACATGAAAACAAATAGCCAAACTTTTTACGCATTCGCAGAGCATTCTTTTAATTAACTTTTAGTTACCTGCTGTGATCGTGCGATTCTTTTGTAGCTTCATGTAGGAGCAAACTCAAATGTTGGTTTATTCTTTCAGGCAATGGAGCATTAACCATGACAGCACTCAACCCATCACCGCCCATCAAGTTGGATAGAGTGGAGTCCATCTATGGTGGAACCAAGTCTTTGTACACCAAGTCCCCACCTCTGACCCGTGCAAACCTCAACCGATCACAGTCTGTGTACTCCAAAACACCCAACCAAGGAGGAAACCGAGCGGCAGGGTTTTCTCCTCGCCCTGGACCTTTGGTTCCGGCCCAGTCCCTGTATCCAATTAGAACTGGTGATGGCATGGTAGTGAACAGTGGTAACCCAGCACTCATCATGCAGCCTCGGTCAGAGAGTATCTATGGAGTTCGCAGCATGGCAAACATGGGCGGTGGAGGTGGTGTTTATGGAACCACAACAGGAAAAGCAAACCAAGGGAATGTACCGTCGGGGAGACCAGACTCTGTATATGCACCTTCAGGTCGGAGGCAAGACTCGACAGACTCATCATACGGGTCATACCAGAGCAATGGTGCTTACGGGAAGAGTAGGGGTGACAACCAACGACATATGCAACCACCACATCAGCACCATTCACCAGTTCCACACCTCATGGGTGGTGGCAACCCATCGTCAACATCTTCTGGTCCCAATTCCATGTTAAACACCCCAAATTCAGTGTCCTCATGCAGGCATCTCTCCCCGTCTCCACAGTACTGATGCCAAAACTCGGGCTACTCGTGATGGATGCCCGGTGTGGATCCCTCGTGAGCAGTCAGTCACATTGTAAAGTGGGAAGTTGTGTGACATTGGAAGAACACTTGTAAAACAATGCATGTGATACATTTGGAATCTGTGCTAATCTACTTTTTTTAAGTTGGTGAGAACCTTCAATGATATTTGCGATTTGTGCGGTGGATGTGTGGATGACACTGAATCGTCGACATGGATATTTCAATTACCCTGCAATTCCGTGCATCGAGCATTATTCTCTCCCCAATTTGACTACACCTTATGATGGTGTTGGTGATACCTTGGCTACCAAGGTGGAGGAATGTGAACAGTTTTAGTCCTGTAAAATTAGTAAGTTATCAAGGAGGGGCCTGTTTCCACGAACAGTATATTGTCACAGTGTTACCAAATATATGGTGTACCTACTACCTCCTGCAGTGATGCCCATTAACGCTAGTTGCCATTTGTATCATTGGTTCACTGTTCCTCCTAACAATTTTCGAATGCTGGAAAATTGCTTAATGGAGGATATATGAATCAATACGTGAATTTTACGATTGAATTATTTAGAGATTTTGGTCGATTGAATGGAACTGGTGAAGTGTGTTTCAGTTTCATTCAATGGCTCACCCTGAAAAATCTTCATGGAATAGCTAGTGGGGTTCATCTCTTGTAATTATGTATTACTGAGGTGTACCATTTAACTTAGCTAGACATTCACGTATTATGTATTTAAATGATACATGTATTGTGAGAAAGTGGAAGTTGATGGTATTGTTGACTTATGCAGTGTTTCATGGAAAATTAAAGGAAAAATTTTCCAGACATTGTTCTTTTGGCGTATCCTTGTAGCTAGTGATTCATTTAATTTGAATCACTTGTCAGTTCAAAATTTTGCAGTGAATAAATCTCCCAATTAGAGGAAGAATTTTAGTACTTACATGACATGTTCTATGAATAACATAGTATTACATCTCAAAGATTAATAATGTGTACCAATTTATTTGTGTATATGTTGAGGACTTCGTATTTTTTTTTGAAAATTTTAAGAATCCATGTAAAAATTGGGTCAAGGAAAACAGTTTCAAATTATGAAGTTTCACTTTGAACGCCGACTTTTATGAAAATGAATTTCTAGTGAATGTAACCTAGTGAACTTCTTTTGAGATTATATAGAAGAATCCAGTCCCTCCTGCCTTTAAGGCTTCATCATATAGTCAAGGGCCAAGGTTTCAGTGCGTTTATTACAAGTGGGATTAATTTTTTTTTATTCTTATTTACTATTTTTTATGCTGAGATGACAATCAAAGAGACATTCCTCCTTCATCATTACAGTTTTTCCCTAGGAATTTAAGCTAAGTCTTATCAGCTACCTCTTGTTCCTGGCGTTGAAAAAAATATTAATTCCAGCTTTAATCACTTTCACTTAAAATGCATTTTTTATATATTTCAAAAAATCATACTTTGGCCTCTATAATGTTTTAGTGAAATGCTGAAAATGGACTACTTAAGACTAAGAGAAAAAATAAGTCAAATGTACCTATAAGTTTCCTGATGCCAAAGTCAGAATAACCCATCAGGGTTGAACTATTGAAACATTTTCATATGGCTGGCTGATTGTTTCTACTTGAGAGAAAGTATAGTACTTTTTTTTGAGGAACTATACTATTTCATACTCATAGACCCAAATTCTTTCCATACTATTCTTATTTATATATTGACTCTTCCGAAAGAAAAGTGTACCTTTCAATCAGTGAAAACTATAATAAATTTCAAATTAGAATTGGACTATAGAAAATGCTGAAAAACAAGTTAATGCTCTTACTCAACAATATGTCAAATGAATTGTGTGTATATTTTTAAACTATGTTATTCAAGTCATATGATGTTTGAAGAATATTATCCATATTTAAACTATCTAGAAAATATGAGCATCAAATGCCAATCTTTAATCCATGTTTCAATGTAGTATTTCCTGAATAATTAGTAGGCCAAATATTCCCTTTCCCTAATTGCCTCCATACAAGTACATTGTACATTTTGTTTCCAATGTCCAGATTCCAGGAAAAAATGTCCATTTGTTTTAGTTATGTATTGTACATAGAGAAGTTAAGTAGATCAATCAACATGAAAAAGAATTTCATGAAATTGCAACGAGGTGCCTAGGTATGTATATAATGAGGCATTCTTAAATATAGTTTTATGTTTCATTAGGCATTTATTTTGCCGAGTAAAGCTCTCATATAAAACCATGTTATGGCTTGACTGTACAGGATGAACTTAATTTTTTGGGCTGCATTTGTTTTATCATGCAATTTTATATTAATCAAACTTAAAAAGAATTTTATTATGTGGAAGATATTGTTCTTTGTGTATCAGCATTTGTCAAAACCTTTTCCATGATGATGCCACCGAAGTGGGTTGACCCTTGGAGTCATTATTCCTGGAATATTATTTACCCAAAGAACTATTTGAATTATATTCTGTGCTAAGCATTTTTATGTTACTTATTTATGATTTCTCACAATATGATGTGATGTAAATACCTTCATAACCCTAGCTTGTGCATTATTGGTGTTTCTTAGGCATTGAAGTTTTATTGCCCACCCAGTATTTAATATGCAATTTGTACCATAATTATATTTTTTGTATTCCTGACATGTAGTTGTTGATAGAATTAATGTTGAATCAGTATTTTTGCTATATAAATAAAATGTGCTTGGATTAAACTGCATGTTTCTTAATTTGCCTACCTGTGCTTACCTAATACTTTTCCATGTGTTGAAACAGGTAAGTAATATGTAGGACATTATTGCTATGTTGTCTGAGTAATACACTTCCGATTTTTCTGTCAGACAAAACTACATAACACCCAAAAAGGTTTAAGTTTTTAATGTGGACATTCCAAAACTTAAAGATGCTTCCCTAATTGTGCCACAGACAATTTTTGTTTTGGTAGCACTCTCTATTTCATAGTAATGGTGGATAATATCATAAAATATTATTTGTGGTAAAATAGTGCCTCTTTTGGCACAGGTTTGCTTTCAGATGAACATGATACCTGCAGAAACAGTATTACATGTGATAAAGCTTTATGTTGAGAAATTAGAGCTATAATTTTCCCTTTGTGATCTGAAGCAGCTGTATCAAGTGAAAATTTTTGAATTAATGGGTATGGTCTTTAACTAGGGAGAAAATTTATATCAATTTTTCAAATACAAAAGACAATAAAATAATGAAGTGTCACTGTATTTTTAGAGGACATATTTAACCCTGTCCTTTCCAAACAAATATATAGATTGGTAAAGCCCTTGCCTAGCAATCCAAATGTTTAGGTTGTGGGCAGTGTGCATTTCATTGCCTTAGATTTTCTGGGAGAAATGGAAAAAGTTAAAATTGAATATAATAAGTTAGGCACTGGGTTTTGATTTTTTGAAACAATCCGAACTGAAGAATGCATTTTGACCTCAATGTCTAATTCTCTCACAAATTCAATATTAAACATGTTTATAAACAATTATCATTCAGCTCCTGATGAAATTCTTAGTAGGTAGAATGAAATATTGAGATTTATCTAAGAAAGATTATATATGATTATGATGCTATTGGAATGATGATATTGCAAATATTCCAGATAAACAATACAATTGAAATTAGAGTTTGAATATAGATGATGGCCATGAATAAAAAAGAAAACAGATAATAGGAGCTGTAACAGCATGTATAAGAATAAAATTATTTATCAACAGAGAGAGACATGAATTCATCTACAGTATAAAATTGAAGTTCACACAGGAAATGATAAAGTTAAGACTTAATGACCAAACATTTTCTATTTCCCTTATTTTTATAGGTAATAATTTCAGGAGTATCGCACCAGCATAATAAGAGTTCTCAGCAAACATAGCTGAGTAATCGGCAGTTATCATCAAGTCATTAAAACCTCTTGTGCTATGCCTAGTTCATGAGGTCAGCATTGGTTACCAAATTAAACATGGCTTTGTTTTGCTGTACAATGATTAAAAAAAAACATGGAAAATATACATGCAAGGAATAGCTTAAATTTGTAAAGTAAGGTCTACAACTAGATGCCCTTGGATGATTACCTAGAATTCTCACAGCCAATTTTTGCAGGCTAAAGAGAATGATTACTGATTGTCCTAGATTTGCTTCCTAAAAAGCACTGCTCTTCATTTTTCTTACCTCAAATATGGAAACCCTATTGCTAGAGTGTTATTGTAAGAGTAGTTATCAGGGAAGGCGACCGATAGTTTTGGCCAATGTACCATCAGGAAGAGGTGCATAATTTGGTATTGGTGGTATATTCAGGGAATGGAGGAAGAGTGAAGGAAAACCTGGCATCCCCATTAGCCTAGTCTTAAAGAAAGTTGCCGAGGGGTCCACAGTTTAACATCCCATTCAACGGATAGCATACTCCACATTAAGTGCTCACGTTATAACACCCATGTGTGAATTTGGCTGCCACTGAAAAATTCTGTGGCCTCTGGGATGCAAACCCCTACCCTCAGGGTGGGAATCCAGTAAATTAGCCACTGCATCATCCTGGTCCTATTGAAGTACTATTATCCATAATTATGTGATTGTACAAACATTTTGTGTGTTATGATCTCATGACTGATTTTCAATGACTGATACATTCCCTACATTTCTCACTAATTTTTATGTAGTGATGATGATTTGCTAAAACTAATATCCTATTAATACACATGTGGCTACAAATACTGATTGTACAGGGACATCCAAAGGTTTCCTATGCTATGTCATTTCACACTTCTTTATTGAAAAGAATGTCATTAGTGTGACTTAAAGCAAAATATGTATATAATAAAGAAAAGAGCAGGCACTAATCCAAGGTAGAAACTGGGTATTGTCAAACATTATTTTTGAAGCCATTTGTATTTATTATCTTGATGAATTATCTTTATTATCGTCTTTTTCCATTGAAAATATTACTCCCATCCTACATGCTAATGATATTCCAGGCATCCAATAACCTAGGTACCTGGTGTGGCAAAAATACTTAAGCTGCAGCTAGCTATTGTCCAGTGTCAATCTAAATTACTCTAATCTGCATTATACACCAACAAGAAATTTTTTTGGGTTCAAAATGTTAAAATTTTGACCAGCATGATTTCCTGAGCTCACTCTCCAAGAAACTTCCCATTATAATTTTAAAATGAAGTCATTGATAACAATTGTTCCTATTGAAATTTTTAGTCATTCATGCCCTCATATTTAATTAGTTCCAAGAAGACCCTACAGTATCTCAAAAGGTTTCAAGAATAACTCAAAAAATACATTCTTCGAGTATTTCATAGGCAAAAATGGTCAATAAGAGAATTAATGGTGTCTTTTAGAACTCCTAGAAAACTTATAGATTAGTCTCCCACAATTTTTAAGTCAAATTCAAGCCCTTTTATGCCGGGCTATGGGTCTCATGACCATTTTACATAATCTTTTACTAACACATGTTCATAGAAAAACTTTTCCCTCTCTCTCTCATTCAAAGATCTCCACCACTCTTATTTCGTTAATTTATTATGAGGCGCAAGGTTATGTTAATTCTGAAATATTCATCTTCACATTTTAAGCAAAGATCACAAGGCTTTTTACAAGATGAATTATGACTCAATGGACAGATTTTTCTTTGACAAATTTAATCGAATCCTATGACTATTTGACAAGGATAATTACGAAGTATATCATTATACTTCACCTTACTATATAGTAAAATCAGTACATCATTCATTCTAAATTTTTAGATATTCATCTCAAGTCTTATCAGCAGTATACCATTATCATCCATTTTTTCCTCTTTCAGACCTGATCACAGACCCTTGCTCTCTATATAGTGCTTGCATCAATTTTATGGTTTCATAGTTCAATTCAATTTCCTTCAGTAAGTATGCTTACCATACTTTTTCATTACACATAATCACATAGGCAAAATCCTTCTCTAGATTCAAAAGCAATTAAGGATAGTTGGTGATGTGCTATTCATACTTTCTAATTTAAGTTAAGTCTGAGAGCACAATATCTGCCCTCATTCCTCACCTTCTTTCAAATATGAATAGATCATAATCAAATTCTCTGGAACATCCCTCCCCATTTCTATGTAGATTATTATTGTCATAATCTGTCATAAACATACTTCTTCGAGATGGTGCGGTTGCTATCGTACTGGTTTCCCACCCAGAGGGCCCAGGTTCAAATCCTAGCATTGTTGAATATTTTTCAGTGGTATCTCGATCCCTACTTGATGAGGTGCTTTGTGGAGGGCACTTTGAGTGAGTACGCCGTCCTTTGGATGGGACGTTAAGCTGTGGACCCCTTGGCACCTTTCATAAATAGTAGGCTAATGCCGGCACTGGGTTTCTCTCCACCCTTCATCCTTTCCTGTCCATCCCCAATGGCACAAATGACCTCATTTGTCGGTCGCCTCCCCTAAATACTACTACTACTACCACCCTCCTCTAGTTTTTGCCCCTACTGCATTAATGTTTAACTTAGTTTTCCTCCTTCTCACGTATTTCATTTCTTTTTCATGTGATTAATCTTCATCCCATACTGCTTTCATTTCTCCCACAGAAAATTTTTTTTAATATGACTAATAATAAAAAATCTCTTTGGCCTTAAAATTGGATTTTTGCACAAGAAATAACATTCGGGAGAATCACTAATACCCAAATCCTAAGTGGAGAAAAACCAACTAAGGGAGAATCAAACCCTATAACCTCTATACACAGAAAAGGTTTCATGGAATCCTGCTCCTAAGGTTGAATATTTCAATCCTTTCTAAGAGGATATTACAATATTTACTACTTCTACAGTTGGTGAGAAATTTTGATCATGTCTGCAGTGAAATTAATGTTGCTGTAACACCAATATAGTCAACTTCATTCATGTGAAAGAGGGTTGCTGCTTCCTCCTAAGGGATATTGGTAGGCCACAGGTAGTCCTGTATTAATTGTTGGAAGACACTCACCAAGTCAAGGCATTGAGAGGATTTGAATGTATTTTTAGGCCATTTAGATTCACCCTTGATGAATACTACTGCTAATTTTGTGCATCTGCATTTTACTTTTTCTGCAACCAATCTCTATGTGGTTGACATTTCATATCTCATATTGACAGTTTTCATATTCATATCTCAGATATTGACAGTTTGATAGCATATCATGAAATTTGAACTTACAATATCATTTGAAACAGATGGCTTGTGGCCAATATAGTACTTATTGTAATATCCACTTTTTCAATCAATACACTATGCATTTCAGTGTCTGGGCACCATATTCAAGTATTTAAATGTATTTTAGTACACGGGTGGAAGATATCAGCATTTAATAGAACTAGAACATTTTTCCACTATACCTTGTGGAGCACAGTAGAATTCAGAGGCCTTATTACCATTAGAATATGACCACCACCATTTAAGCACTATTATGGATGAACTATGAGGACGATTTTAAAACTTGATCATCGGCAATTAATAAAACAAAGATGGATTTTATGCACCCTTCCAATCCATTCTCTTTTTTAATTTTGAATCCTCACACACTTCCTATTTTTTTTAAGTTATCCCCAGGTTTTCAATGTTAACTCATTATTGACTGATAAATTATTGTTAGAAATAATTTAGAGGAACATCAGATTAGGGCGGTAGAAATAATGAAGTTGTTTGGTGAAATCCAAAGGTACGCAAATCATAAAAACAAATGAGATATCTTCCCTATTGATGACCAATGCATTTCCCATTCTTCCTCTCCCCTCCTCCAATTCATTCTCAAATCATTCTTCACCCCACTCATCTGCCTTATCCCCAGTTTACCCTATGTATATATTGATTCATATGAAGAAAAATGTTGGTATTTTATACCTGTAAATGATGCATATTAATTGAAACGAATATGGTATGCAATAAATTCTGTGGAAGCTTACAACTTTCTTTTACTATCAATACCCAATCCAATATCATTAATAAATACCTATTAGTATAATGGGATCAACCAAGACCTATCTTAATTTCATAGTGAGCCAATGAAGATGTTATGGATGAGAAATAACATAAATATAACAGCCGAATGAAGAAGAAGACCAAAGAAAGAATGCACTGATATGGTGCAACTGTGATGAAAGTCCAAGAATAATCAATACGTTGAGAAGTTATGGTGAAATGAAAAAGCAAGCAAAGAGAATGGATAGGAATGTTATAGCAAAACAATCATCAGATCAACAACAACTTACTATAATGATGATAACGTATTCAAAAGAGCTATCAATAGGTTGAATATGTTTGTGAGCTAAGAATATAAATAAATGAAAGGACTAACTTTGTAGTTTCACACGAAAACGATTTATTCACACGACCCAGGTTTCGAAGTAACTTCGAAGTTTACTTCGAAACCTGGGTCGTGTGAATAAATCGTTTTCGTGTGAAACTACAAAGTTAGTCCTTTCATTTATTTATAATGAATCGGTTCCATAAAGTTATGCCAGAAACCATTAATTATAGCTAAGAATATAATTCCTTGTAAAATACACAGGTACAACAGCAGACCAATAGATCCATCCCTGAAAAATCACAGCATGATTTGTTTTGATGGATAATTTTGTAAAATTAGAAAATACTGTTCTGCTTTATAATAATCACAGTTGCTATTTATGAAAGAATTAATGCATTGGCACCTTTTCCATCTTCATCAGTATCTCAATCTTAAGTGTGGTTTAGTGCAGTCTTCCATTTTTCTCTATTCGGTGTCAATTCCCTCACACCCTGATAGTCTATTTGTATAGAGTCCTTAATTTGTCATGCGTGTACATACTTTTCTCATGATCTTCCTCGTGGGATTTCCCTTCTATTTTGTTTCCAATCTGTTGTGCCTCAAGGTGTATCCAATCCATCTCGTTCTTTTATGAATGGAATACTTAGAAAAAAGTCTTTTGCCTTTGACCTTTTCCATTTAGCATAAAAAAACGATGTGGTCTGGATAAAATCCATTAAGATTTACTCATGCTTGAATGAGAGGAAGAAAGTGGATTTTTCGATTGGGTCATAGCATTTATGAGGAAAATCAAAATACTGTTAGAGCAAATTAATGCATGTCATCCTAGAAAAGATTAAAGCAGTGAAATTTAACGATTATGGAGCCATATGAATAATTTAGAATGGTGTGAAGGTACAATACATCATTGGAGAAGAGGATAATGTGCCTTTATCGAATTCCGCTGCAGATGGTGTTGCTGCATGAATCTAACATCTGGTATTTGACAGAAGGAATATAATAGATCGGAACCTTTTACAATATGTGAATGAAGAAGGATGATTTGGTAATAAGGCATATACAATCCTAAGGGATGCATGAGACTTAGAAGAGAAATGGAGAAGTTCTTAGAAAAATTCAAAAAAAAGGCAGAAAACTTGAATGAAGAGATAACTGTCAAAAAGAGGAGTAAATTGCTGAAAGTGAGATTTAAAGGGCTGTAAAGTATGCAGGGAAAAAGGAAGACATTTGATAAGGGGTTTTAAGTTGTATAAAGGGTGTTAAAAAGAATGAGTTAAAGAAGGAAACAGTGTAAGACACAATATTATTTGAAACATAGAGGTACATATTCTTGAAAGGGTTTAAGATATTCCTGACTTGAAACAACAATTATCAGAAGCCTTTCCTCATCCCCGATCCATATCCTACTAAATTAATTATTCATTAAGACTACATACTTTTAACTGACAGAAATGGTGCCAAATTGGACATCATCCGTAGCATTAAGCCATCCCATAAAAGAAATAATTATTTCCTTGATTACTTATATTCATTGATGGAAATCAAGTATTAAAGGAAGATTGATATCAGACAAGCTTGAATTATGCATATTTTAGCCAAAATTCTCACATGGGAACGTAGTAAAAAATATTTTTTATTTGAAAAATATGATACAATAACCACAAAGGTACCCAGTAGGGAAAACATTCAAGAATATACCAACATTATGCAACCACCAGTTTTGACATCATACAATGTCTTCGAATTTGGATAATTGCTAGAGTATTCGATGGCTTTCAGAAGGAAAATCACTAGACAAAGCAAAAAGGAATCTTGACGAAGACCAAAGGTCGCGTCAACCATAGAAATAAATGGCGCGAAAATACGGGAATAGCTTACATTATTCAGAAATAACCAAAAGTATCCTTAAGAATAAAGTATGCTTAGGTTAGCTACAATTGGATATAATATTAGTGAAGTTTACATCCTTTCCATTCAAAACGACCCGCAATTTATGGTTAGTTCCCTCATTAGCTTCATTCTCCTCCAGTTCCTACTATATTTTGCAGGTGGCAGCAAAGTTTGTCTCGCGTTAGAGTTGTAGGAACATCCGTGTGGCGTCGCATTGGCGTGAATGAAGATGTGCGGCGGCATGGACGAGAGGCGCCACTTCGGATTTGGATACGCGGTTGTTCGGTTTAGGCAGTGAGCGGTTCAAGTGGTTTGCCAAGTTACATCTATAGTTGGTGATCGGGACTACGAGGGAATCTGTCGGAAAAAGGTAAGGATTTCCTGAAATTTTTCTGGCCCTAGGCATTCCGAAATTGACAATTTCAACTCTTAACAAAATTTTCGTATAACACAATTCATTTGTAAGATCTCACTGTGTCGTGTGACAACCCAGTACTAGGGGTTTGTTTACCTCCAAGGGGCGAAAGAGGAAATGAGAGAAACTTGATAATAAGCTTAGTGCACGGTATATAATGTCTCTGGTATATAAGATGTACAATCTTATATCCCAGTGAATTCAATTTCCTACTTTGAACACTTTTCTCGTTTGCTGGTCAATGAATGGTAAAATCGAATATTCGTGATTTGATGGAGCTCGTTTAATTAATTAACGGAAAATAATTGAAATATTGTCGCGAGGAATCTTAGTGAAGACGCTGTCATCCCAAGAAACGTGTCCATTTACACAGTGAACTTGGAGATATGGTTTATTTGTGAAATATTTTTGGTTTCAGTTTAAATTTTAAATTACTGCTCATCCACGAAAAATGTAAATACTGGAGATTTTGGACGCATGTGTCGGCAAAATGTGTAAGTTGAACACACACAGGATACGGCCAGTTAAAATTGAATAAAAAAAATCGTGTGATGTCCATCATCATATCCGATAATTTATTCACCGGGTCCTTGCTTCCATTGTGTCAGAAGAATTATACCGAATTGAAACATCGGCTCGAAGTTAACCCAGTTTAAATATTGATGAAGACAATCCAATGGAAAATCGGTGCTTGAGAACTCAAACCAAAGTTCGGTTAGTAATTAGTAGAAATTAGCCTGTCGCTGCCCATTTGCATTTCCCAGTTGTTTCCTTAAATTGAATTTTAATTAGTTATCGCCATTTATCACGAGTCGTGCGGTGGGGTGCTGGCGGAAGTGAAAATTTGTTTTTGTTTACCCTTTCGTCAGTGGGTTTCCATGGAGCCGAGCCGCACAATTAACGGGGCGGTAGAGCAAAATATATTTCGTGAGTGATCGCGTAATGCGACACCGGGTGCAGCCGTCTTCGGCGAGGCATAGGATCTTTTGGCCCGAGCTATTTTGAACTCGACGTAACACTGGTCCCCCGCATGTCGCCAAACACGCCCGTTCGAAAGCATTTACCTGGAGAAGTCAGCGGACCATGCTGCACGGAGGACAGCGTGATTTTTAAGGCGAGTGACCTTCGATTGAACTCGCCTACGGTGAACGACCGCTCGGGCTCACGCAAGCACTCGCACACAAACAGCCGGCAATAAACATGGCCAGGGGAAGTGAGCTTGAAAGAGAGGAGGCGAGAGAGGGGGATAGAAAAGGTGAGGTGCACTTTCTTGAAATGGCTTTTGGTTAAGAGGCGCGGAACATGAATAAGAGGACGACCCTTCCAGATCGTGGTTTTCCCTCGACTTCCTCGTCGCGTCATGAATCGAGGTGGACTTGCGGTCACTCGAAACTGGTCAATATTTAGTGCAGCGCTCTGGAGTGCTGGCGATTGAAAGCGTTGCAGTGCCGTGTGCAGCGTTATGCAATGTTTGATAGTCCATGGCTTTTTTTTATATATCCGCCCTGGAGAAAAATTTATATTTGAATTTGAGAATCCCATTTTGGTTGATTTCCTTTTCCAATATAAAGAATCCCGATACCAATGTGAAACGAAACGACATTTAACGGACGCTTTAATAAGAATATATATAAATTTTTATTTAATATGGATTTTATGATCATCCATAAGGCAAAGGGATGTAAAGATATTCCTGCATGGTACGTCGCCCTGTAGGAATAATATATCTTGCATTTATAATTTTTATTTGGTCAAATACCAAAGAATGATCAGTAATAACAGTGGAAGAATGCATGAAAACGAGTGAGACTGCCGGAAAGGGTTGATTTCTTTTCGAGAACTAATTTAGCTTCCGATAATAAAAGCAGTGACCAAGTTGACTTATCTCTTTTCGTTTCTCAACATGTAGTTGACGCCTTAGCGCGCGTGGACCCCCATAATGAGTACTCCTACAGGCACCCATCTATCTTATCTTACTTCCTACAAGGATCAAGGGTGGGCAGCAAATACGTTTCTGAGTGGCCACATTCAATAATGGGTGGGTTTGGGAACTTTGGAATTAACTTTAGCGATAGTAGGTTTAAAATCTCTGAAAATTTGAGTGAAAGTAATAATATCTAATATTAATACGATCTTGTTTTGTTTTAAAGGTTGATTTCTCCATCAAAAAATGTAATTACCTAAGGAAATCCTAAAAAAAATGTTGAAGTGAACGATATTTGTTTAAATATATTTTTGGAGTACATAGTTATAACCCAAAATAACGAAATTATTTTTCTAATTATATTCCGTGTTGTGTCTTCACTTGGAAATCAATTTGCGAATTGATCGTGAAAAAATGGGCACATGGGGAAAAATGTTGGGGGAAGAGACCAGCCGTTAACTTTGCTACAATGGCTGGACGCTGCATTTAGTGGATGCACTTCTAACGATCTCTATCGTTTGAATCACTATTTAGTTTCCATAGGGCAGTTTTAGAGGAGTGGAGTCTTCATCCGCGACAATTCCAAGTGCGAACAGTTATCCCTAGGATACTCGTTCTGAAGGAAATTTAATTTGAAGAATTGTGATCTACATCGAAAATGTAAAACTTTTGCTAAAATGAAAGAAATGTGAGCTCATTTTTTTTAATAATTACATTTTTATTGCAAACCATCTTCTCTCTAGTGTTCGGCACTTCCATTAGCAGGATTGTTTCTGGCTGATCTTTCAAAGATGGTCAACGCATTATTTTACCTCAATTTTGAATGTTCAGAATTCCAGGGTCTCAACGAATGGTTTTTTATTCAATTTTTTTTGAATTGGCGAGGAAACACTAAATGACACCCGGGTACTGGAATTTTCGCACGCGCCTGTAAAAGTATGAAAGACATCCCACGAAATTGTTTTACGTGATTTCTGACTCACATTAGGACCATAGGGCTCGAATCAGTCCAAAGCAGACGCGAGCTTGTTTCAGGGGAAGTACTCATTTGGTGTGTCGCAAGTATGCCGCGGGACTGACGCTGGTAATTAGCAAAGAACAAGCATCTAATTAAGGTGTCCAGTTCAAGGAAAATCCCATGGAATCGTCACAGTGACTTAAGTGAAATCGAATCACTCGATTTTCTCATTTCTCTACTTAAAATTCGTCAAGTCAGCCACGTAAAATTTCTAATTTTTGCTTTCGTTGAAGGGATTCGTTTTACGCTGATTTATGTATGTCTTAAATCTCTATTTGGGGATTAGAAAAACAAGTCTTCCGATTTTTGTATTACTTTGGAATATTTCGTTGGACAAATAATGGTAAAATCGCAAGAATATTAAGCGTCGGATAACGACTGCAGTTCTTTTTATTTATGGGAAATTGTCCAATCAATAAATCTTTGATGTGGATTTAATTTTGAAATTTAATTCAATTCATTTTCGTATTCGTCCACGTACTGAAATAGAGACGCTGTGTACGTAGGCAGGGTGTGGAAATTGGTCCTCTTCCCTCAATCCCAAGTTTAATATATTCATTTATATGAAAAAATTACACCTATCACATAAGTGATCAAGTTCATGTATTTTTACGATTACAACGATTATAATTACGATAATAAATAAAAATTGTCCGTGGACACTGGGAATGCATGGAAAATAGTTTAGTCTGGTCTTTCAGAGGGAAAGGGGAAGGCGATACACACTATAAGGTCTTCTGTACAAAATATTGTCCCCCCCCAGGCAGAAGCCGAAATAATGCCCCTGTGCTTAAACCAATAAAAATTACCGATATGTTTCTTACTCAATTCACTTACGGTTTACATGGGAAGACTCGAATGACCTAGGGAAGTTATTACACGAAATATTCAATCCAGTCTTGGCAGAAGCATGACAGGTGATTGAGATTTCTAATCCCATAAGATCCCTACTATGGCTTTATCAGCATGATTCAACGTCCGTCCATGTTTTTCAACCCGGTGTATCTGAGGCATCAATGTATAGAATAAATTGAAACCACCCGCATTGCTAAGTAATGTGCCGAGCTAAGTGATCCCAAGTACCCATGCCACTTAACCTGTTCTTCGCCCTTCTTCGCTTGCTCATTTGCAAGTCAAAACTACCTTACACGTGTACCCTTAAGCGTGCTTCACACAGTACTTAACTTGTCGCAGTATTTACCAAGAACCGTTTTGATAAGAAAGTAACTTCCAATTAAGAGTTCCTGCATAAGGTTGGAGAATTACAATGATAAAAGAGAGGAGTAATCCAGTGGGTGCGTTCGTTGGTTTTTAATGACCTCTGGCTGCAGCTCACTCACAACACGGGCCGACTCCTCGTCCCTCGTTGGCGCATTCTAACTTTTCCTCTTGGTGGGAAACTCGAGGATACGTATCTATTTCAAGACGTACATAAATGAATAAATCAAGACAAATAGGAAAACTTCCGATTCTGTGGGTGAAAATGTTGCTGTTCGAGTTCATTTTTTTGCCTTTGCCGAGGAGAATCATTATGTATATACATTTTTTTATGACACCTTCTCAGCGTAGGGAATGAACGACATGCGTAATTCATCTTTTCCCTGATGAGATTTTAACCGATTCATGCTTGGCACCTTTAAAGAATAGGAAGGAACACTAATAGGTCCGACAAGGTCATTTTCACACGTGCACCCCTATTCTTTATCTCTAATAGGCGATTGCTGATTTTACTTCATTAACCTAGGGACTGATTTCCGATTCTGAGAGAAGCGATTAAATTTATGGCGATGAAATCAAAATCAACGATCAATTCGAACTTATTTGAAAAATGCCAAATAGCCAAGAAATTGTGGAAACCAGGCGGCCGTTACACGAATAAGAGTTGTATATTTTTCATGGATTAGATTTCTATATTGTTTAACGTATAAATCTTTGGATTTAATCAATTGACTTTCATATCACCAAAATTTATATTCTGTAATTTTCACTGGTTAAATTTCCAATAGATTTGTCGTGAAAATAAAAGCGTATCCAAGATAAAGAGTTCCAGAACAAGACGGAAAATGCCTACTTATGAACGCAAACCAACAGCTGCTAAACAAATACCAAGAGAATCAATTTACTGCCCAAGTGATTTCCATATCCGTCGATATCTATTGTCTGAAGGAATTCATTCGCTTTTTTCCGGTGTGATCATCGTGAGGATAGGGAATGCCGGGTGGTTTATTTGGTATGTGGCAAAATAAAATTCTGCCGCTCCTCACTTCACACAATGAACTTTGTTTTGTCATGCGTATCAATGAGCTTTATCATCATCGATATAACGGTTTGCCCATGGCGAAAACATCTCGATTTCGATACCTGGGTATGAATCAGTGTGATAAATTGTATCATGAATTATAATCGCTTTCTTTACTATTGCATGATTACTAAGCTCTACTTTAGTCTATTCGTATACAAAGCACCATTTAATTAGGTGCAATTAATACTTGTTTTGAACAAAGTTTTCCGGCAGCATATTTATAATTTGCAAGTTTTTTCATGATTTTTTATTGAATGCTTTTCCCTATTCCCTTCCTCTCCCTTATCCCTAACTCATCCCACCTGGTGCTTGCATCCCCAGCCACACACCTTTTTGGTGATTCTTGGGATATTAATGTAATGTAAATGCAATCTGCACATCCGTTAATCATTTGGTGTTGTTCCAAACTGTCAGCAAAATCAAATAGAATCTATCTGTCCGTTTCCTTAGAAAAAGAAAATTCCGACAGTTTAGTATTTGCATGTTAAACGAGTCTGCTTCTATTCTTAAGTTTTTCGGGATTAATGATAGAGAGTTTTTATCTTGTTAAGGCAGAAGCAACGACTACCGACTGGTTGAAAGACGGAACATTATACAAAATATCCTTGGATAAATACATTTACATACATATTCAAATACATATTGTCTGTAAGAAGAACGGATGTAATTCCATTATGCGGCTTGAAAAATGGCCCGAAAACGCAGTAATTTTATTCATTTATGTACATTTTGTTTTAAATCAATGAAAGACACAACTTTAAAAATATGGGACAGCTTGAATATTAATGCAATAATCCCAATGACATTCCAATTAGCGCCTCAGTTATAAAAATAGGTGAACGTTGAACTACTAATCATTAATTAATATTAATTTTCACCCAAAAATATTATCTATGAAGATGAAATTCTTTGCGAACAATAACATGGAGAGCACAGCTGTGATTGTCAGTCTGACACGCTAAGACTATTTGAAATCAGAATCTTTTGAAATTTGAATTGTACCCGATGTCTTTTTTCACCCGTATATTTAGATTCATTATTATCTAATCTTGATTAAGTATGGTGCCTACCCCCGGCGGCCTAAGGTGGTTGTAAACATTTCTGTTTTTCACCTTTGTAATTTTATAAACATTTTTAACAGGTCTGGGTGTAACTGGTCACCACTTGGTAACCTCAAAAATTCGCAAATATCTAAGAGGCAGGCAAAGGGAGTTTTATTGGCACACATACAGGTATTCACACGCCGTTGGTCATAGTATAGAGTGAACTTAACCATTACCCATCAAACCGACCTCGTGATTATGGTTTTTAATCTGACGTTAAGTCATCGTATGACGTGACTATTCCTGCTGCACTGAAGTAACTGATGGCACTGAGCAAGGGTTTTGGGGAATTCTGTGACCATTACCAGAGATAGACTGAAGAGTATAACAGTTAGCTGGTCCAATGCTTCACGTTATGCCTCGTTGTACCCCGGATGTCTGGAATACACATTCAGACGTTTCATACGTGCAGCGATGACTGATGAGGGTCATCCTCGTGCGATGTCGCCCGGGAGGGCGCCGACGTGGGCGCGGCGCGCCTAACGGTACGTATTATGGCGTTTAAACTCGTAACACTCATTGGTGAAATACCTGTCCATTGTCTTGCGAATTAAGTCCGTAAATTCGAGGAGAAGAAAGGGATGGCATGCATAAGAAGATTGTGGCGTGGATGGGTTGGTTTCCCGGGGCGTAAAATTATAACGTTAACTATGTACATGAATATAATATCGGCTGTGGCTAGCTGGAGAAATAACAGCTTGGTTATAAAAGATGCCTTCGGGAATCAAACGTGAAATTGAATGCACAAGAATTAATTTATGGAAATTGAGATTCTAAATTCTGAGTGAGAGACGTGATGAGAATTGAGTTCTGGACTGTTCACTACCAAGACCCATAGACTAGGGGAATGAGAGGTCCTAAGGGAGATTTTGTGTCCGTAAGTTAATCCTTTAGAAAGGCCGTGTAGTTTAGACTAGTTTATTTGGATGGATAGATATAGCAGGAGATTGGGAAAAACGTTCTTTGGGTATTTTTAGTTTTTTTGTAATTTAGCCAAAGCGTCGTAAGTAACCTAACATGACTTACTGTCATAAAAGCAGTCTGGTGTGTAATCACCCCTTGCCACCTACCCTGGTGGTGGCTTGCAGGTTACTATGTATAATATATAAAAAATATAATATGGGGATACATGCAATACTAAAAAAGCATGATGGGAATTCCCATTTCTCCTCTCTGTGTGAAAGATCCATCAAAACGATCTACCTGTAAGAATGTGATAAATTTGAAGTTTTGATTAGTTTAAATTATTATGTGTTTATTACTCGATTTATTTTACTCAGCTGCATTCATTCAGAGTGTTTGTTTCAAGATTTGTAAATCATATGTCAATTAAATTCATGTAGTATACTCTCAAAGGAGACGGGGCTCATTATAGTCATAAAACAAAACATTTGACCCAAATTAATTAAATATTGGCAATTTTCCACGATGAAATTTGTAAATGCGATCGGTTTCAATGTGACTACATCATCGTCAGGTCTCATCGTCCACCTGACGATAATGTAGTTAGATTGAAACCGGTCGCATTATTAAATTTTATTTTGTGGAAAATTGCCAATTTTTAATTAATTATGATATTCCACCATATCACGCCTGAAACGTCTCTTTTTATTTGACCTAAAGGAACGCAGCCTTCCGTTTTCATTCTTTTGAAGTCCTATGCTTCAAGCAAGGAAAAACGATCTATGAAATGAAGTTCCCCTTACAGACTTGAGTATTTTTTGACATCACACAGCATTTTAAATGGCATTAGTGGTAACCATTAAGATAAAAATGTTCACCTCTCAGCCGTTCACGTAGGGCAAGAGTAATTATCTCACAGAACAAATACCCCACATCCTCTCCCAGCCTACACGTGCCGGGTGTCAGAAGCCAACCTGATCGTGGCACTTCGAGTTTCTCATTCCATCAAATAATTCTGTCTTAAATATTTCCATTGCGTGTTGTATATTAAAGTCAGCATTTCCTGATGATGCCCCGAACTCTGAGTGGGATTCGACCGTTAGATGAAATTATCAATCCAAAAACCCTCAGTGTAGCTTGGCCATGCATTTAAAAATATGTGGGTACTAAAAATTTTGCGGCGGCGGTGAAGAATATTTGGCTCAGTTCCACGTTGTCAGGGGCGAACTCGCGGCCTTCTGATGTCCGATCTACGGACAACCTTGTGTGCCAACTGAGGCAAGGATTTTCACGTAAAATGCTGATGTTGTTTTGGATAATCATAATTAAGTATGTCTAAAAATTTTACAGTTTCTGTTTTGGAATAGCATGCAAAGTTTCTTGTCATAATGTGCTCTTGTGTTTCGGACCTCCGTGGATTGCCAAAAATGAAAAACAAATCGAAGCAATTTTAAGCTTCTCTCCTCCCTGTCGTGCCCTTAATGTATACTATGCTCACTGTATTATTTTTCATGTAATTTTAACCCATTTTATGTAATTTTAACTTTTTACCTAATTTTAACCGTGGTGAAAAATATTAATGCAACTCATTCGCAGCTAAATGTAATTGAACGGCAAAAAAGAAGAAACTAGCATAGCTGCTCTACATCGAGTACACACGCGGAGAGATCAGGCAGGGCTAAGACCTTGTGGAAAGGTACAGAACACTCGTGTTTATTCGTATCAAGGGGGAAATTATGGTGCCGAATTACGCTGGTAGGTTGTAAAGCCGGGATAAAATAAAGAGAGGATACGACCACTGGCATAGTCAAGTCTAGTGCTTCCCTCGAGCAATGCGAAATGATAATATAATCAAACGTAACCAAGCCTAAAAATTTAATTCAAAGGAGTATTTTGCAGCTCTGCTCGAACTCGTACGCTTTTGAGTTGTGTTGATAGGAATGCATGTGCAAAGCATGTATGCGAGGAATATACGTACAATGTCTCTTTTATGTAAGGGTACGTGTTTGTGTATATGTGGAAATATATATTTATACTTGTACTCATGTATAAGTACATATTTAAACATAAAAGCATAAATAAAACAGTTTCTGGCGTTACTTTGTGGAAAATCTTATAATTGAAATTGAAATTAAACCACTTGGCTTTTCCACATAGAAAACAATTTCTATTTACTACATAGGTTTCGTTATGGTATAACATCATCAGGTGAAAATACAAGTCAAACACAGTATGTATATATCTCTGGACGGAAGGGAAGAGGAGGGAGGGAGGGAGGAAAGCAAGGATTGGTTGAGGTAGGAAGAGGGGGCGGAGGAGGAGGATTGGTAATATTGATAAATTAGCAGGCTGGGAGGAGCCGCTTTCCCCGTTCACGTTACCCATTCCCCCACTCCTTTGCCAACTAACCGACGCCAAGCAAAACTTTTTTCAACATTGTATTAATCCCTCCTCCCAGCCTGCTAATTTATCAATATTACCAATCCTCTTCCTAACTCAACGAATCCTTGCTTTCCTCCTCCCTCCCTCCTCTTCCCCTCCGTCCAGATATATATATATATATATATATATATATATATATATATATATATATATATATATATATATATATATATATACTTATTCAAACACGAAATCCCGCCAAACGGCGAATATATATATATATATATATATATATATATATATATATATATATATACTGTGTTTGACTTGTATTTTTGCCTGATAATGTTATACCACAACGAAACCTAGGTAGTAAATAACATTTTTTTCTATGTTGAAAAGCCAAGTGGTTTAATTTATATTTCAATAAAAGCATAAAGAATATACCTTAACGTCCCCAGCGGGTTATTTGGTCTGCTCTTGCGGGGTATTATGATAATGTAGAAACATTAACCCACTTCCACTCGCCATTTTTGAATATGAATCCGATAGTTTTTTTCGATGGTGAATCGAGAAATTCACCCGAAGGTATAGAGAAAAGGTATAGTTACTGAAATTCGTCAAGTATATCGCTCGTTTTCATAGAAAATTTCGGATGAAACCATTGTGAAAATTATTAAATATGCAGTCATCCATCAGGAGAATGTCTGTTTTAAAAAGTTGGAGGACACAAAAAAGAGTACAGAGTGTATGAAGGTAGTTGGCATTATTTAATAGAGTCAGTTGGTGCATATGCTTCTTTTTTAAATACGTATATCTTGACTCGGACTAGAAAAATTATACCTAGTGGATATTTTTTTAAAATTTTTAGCAGCTCAAAGACAAGAAAAACTACATAATTATTTTACATAGTTGATGCATATGCATGAAACCCCAAATTTGATATTTACATATGGTTAGGTTCAATGTGCTCCCTTTCCCGTGTTCGCCAAATGGGATAGCTTTGGCCAATCACGGTATTTCACGTTCTGCTATCGGTTAGTGGAATTAAAAGTGGTGACTGCACGTAAATTTTAGTATCTGTCCAGTAGCAGTCGCGGTCGGATGCTCACCGGAGTGCGAACATCCCGCGCCTCGTCCATTTCACTCTCTCTCTCCCTCAGCGTGGCCGTCTGCTGGATCGCGTTGAGCGCTGCTCTAGGGAGAACCCTTTCCCTTCTTTTTCCGCAGATGAGGAGGCTGAAGGAGAGGCGGAGTGTTCACTAGCGAGGAAGAGACAAGTCTCCCGACTAGCGGCTCCGGAGAGGGGCCTTCGCCTTGACCCAAGGGCGCGGGGCCCTCCCTTTGATCTTCTTCGGCGAGTCAGGAGGAGGCATCGGCGAGGGGGCGAGACGGAGGGAAAAGAGTGAGGAAGCCTTCCCCACGCACTCGCGATCGAAATGGAGGCTAAGAGGCGACAGCAGCAGCAGCAGCAACAACAGCAGCTCTGCGTGCAGGTGAGTCAGTTTGCGGATACCGATGCAAATATCGATTCATACAAAATTCCTGCTTCAAGTGTGCACCTTTGAGTTTCCGGTCAAAGCTTTATTTTAAGTTTTGAAATATATTAAGGGCGGATCTAAGGGAAACCCAAAGATGTGGCGGTTAAGGGCTAAGTAACCTGTCGACGGTGACAGTTCAAATGTTTTGTCAAAATAATTCCCTTGGTCTTTATGCGCTGTCATTCCAAATATTTAAACTTAGGAATGGAAACTTGTATGGCACGATCATTTATTGTCTAGCGGTTGGCCTTTCCCACTTACCGGAATATAAGTGCCCGACCCTAATCGGAACATAAAAGCTAAATACACATTTCAGGCACACACCTCTATCGTTGTCACGGCACTCAGATAAATTTGGCGGGCCCAAAATTACTTGATGGAAATATTTTTGTTTATTGAACTAGGCTAGTTATTACCATGGTTCTTATTTTTCTTCCTCCTCCTCTTCCCGTTATTCTCATTGACAAAATATTTCATGCCTTTACCTGTCGATCTAGGCAAAGTCAAAAAAGTCTGATTTGGAGTTTTACCAGGAATCAAAAACCTCGGGAGTCAGCCGAAGTTCCGGAAAAGCAAAAAGGAAAATATTATATATATATTTCAGTTTACGAAAGAATTTCCTGTGGGGAGTTCGATTTGTGTAACACACATTTATTAATTTACAATCACCGTTGTCCTTCAATTCCTGGTTCAGGGTAAATTTTTTCCGTTTATGAACATTGCATTGGCCCATTTTCGTCCTCTGTGTCCTTGTGTGCACCTATTTTCCTTAAAATTTTGATTTTAAACATTAAGGTTTATGGAATGAGATTACCGATCCAGCTCTTTGGATTATCTATCCGAGGTAATACAGTTTTCACACCATAGTCTTAAAACCACTTAACCTCTTTTCTGCACTTCATGCTACTCGGAAATTAAATGGACCTCGTAAAGTCTCCGTATACTGGCAGCATCTAAAGAGTCTTAAATAGGGACTGAATAGTGAAATTTGTATAATGTCGAACTTTTACCTTCTTGTCACTTTCCCTCCCTACTCTTTCAACAAGTCCGCATTTGTCTTTTATATCTTACTCCAAAGAACTTGAGTGAGAGTTGCACCTTAGAATTAAGTAAATTCTACGCAATATCGGACATTCCAGTGCACTGAAATTTATTTAGCTTGCCTATTCCTTTGTGTGTCAATATGCATACCAGACAACAGCAAGTATAAAAGGTAAAAGGGATCGAGCGACCTTCTTCAAGGATGGACGCCTTGAGTAAGGTCAACGGCGTTGTCACGCTCACGCGATTCTTCGGGAAATAAAAGTACGAGGGGGGGCAAGCGGTGGGGGTGAGGGAGGCTATCGGAGGGGCATTTTGTCGGTGCCGCCCCTCTCTCCCCCCCCTACCGTCCCTTTGCCCCTTCCGGCGCCGAAACACGCGGACCGCCGGGACGACGGGCCCTGTGCATCGGAGCGAAGCCTTGCTGTCGATATGTAGGACATGTCGACACGGTCGTTACGAAGGATCGAAAAATGCCAGAGGTATAGCGAGGGTCGATAATCGTACGTCTTCGATATGCAAAATGGGAGATGATGTTCATGGATGATATTGGTTGTCTGCGGTAAGGTTTGAATCGTGTGTGATATCGTTTAGTATGTTGCGGATGCATGCTTCCCACCTTTCCCCCTGTGAACTGAGGAAACAGGCGTAGGTCTCGGTGATAGCATTCGATGCTGACAATATCGATTTTTGTTTCAATGTTGGGTTTGCATCTACGTGTTAATTTGAAAGGCGTAACGGGGCCGTGATGTGGGTGTGATTAGCCTGTAGGAAATTTGTTGGAAGAAAAATTTATGATAATGTATTTTCGGGTAGTTAGTTGATGATTTTGTCAATTTTGCCTTCCTACATTGATTCCTGGGTTGGAAAACGATCACTCTGATCGGAAAAATTCTCATTGTTTTCTAGCTTGCCGGTGTAGTGCAGAATAAATATTTTTCCTTCATTTGCCACCACTTTGCCACCACTTAATTTTGTTTTTATATTATTCAGAAATAAAAAAAAAACTTGCCGTGCTGGCTCCCTATTACTCTACTTGTATATAATATGAAATTTTAATAAACCGAAAAAAATCCATGTTATTTTTTTCTTTAGAATTACCCCACTGAGCCAAGTTTTTCGTTTAACTGAACAAAGTTTCTTTGATGCGGTATTCCCGGGTATTTTAAACATATTTTCTTTCCAATTTTCGAGATATACCTCTGATATAATTTGCCAACTATATATTCACTTTTATACCACCAAAAATAGTGCAGTGGCTCATTACATTGGTTATAAACAAAAGTAAAGATAAAAAATATTGGGCAACGGCGTCAATGTAGTGCGTACTTTCTGGTACAACCCGTCGAAATTTATTTTTCCAATTGAGGTCGATTTTGGAACTCGATTATCTAAAACATGGGTAATTATTCTGGCACTTAAACGACTTGGGTTCCGGTATTAGTCTCGTATTATAGTCCAGAAAAATAATTCGGCTTCAATATAACATCTACCCCGGAAATGTATCTGACACTGAACTCCTAGGGTCCAGATATTCTATCAAATTCTGCACAAATGGGAGGTGGAAACTCCACATGAATGACCCGTAAAGTTTTTTCAGGAACTTTTTTGTATTCCGTATCGGTATTTCAGAATTCTTAAAATTAAGAAAAAACTGGAAAATCCGGATGATCTATAAAAAGTCACAAACTATTAGATGTTTGAGGGTAAAATACTTGGAAAAATATATCATTGGTATCACGATTTTAAGATGTTATTTGGTTGACCATTTTCGCAAAAAATCTACTAGCACGCTATTATGTATTTCAGAATATCACCATAGCTGGTACAATGAGAAAGACTACACGGTAGTGGAAATAAATATCACACATTCATGTGCCTCGGTAGATTTTCAGATTTAAGTGGAACATATAGCCATTTAAAAGTACATACTTTTCCGGGTGTTTAAGTTTATTGCATTACTCACTGGTCAATGAATATACACTCCATATAGCTTGTTATAACCAGAGTAGTATAGTATCAATTATTTAGTAATGTGAAAGTTAAAAATTCTCTTTTTGTTAGGTCGAACTGACTGACATTTTCATTTGGAAAAATTTTTATTGTCCTTTGAAAATGATACGGAAGTCCAAGAAAAATTTTGGTACATTTATAATCCATACCAATAGTAATCTTGTATTTTGTTCACTCTTTTATTCGTCTTGTATAACAACATCCATATTTTGCTCTAAAATTCTTTTAAAATTACCAGGAATTTGATAATATGAATCTATTTAAAAGAAGGGACTTGATTTAAATAATGCTGCGAGTTTCGGGTTATGTGAACGTGCCTCTCTGCCACATAGTCTCCTATCGGTTAATGGCGCAGAAAGGGAGGAAGGCAAGCAGCAGTGCATTCACTGAACAAAAAATAAATGAAGGTAAATAGTGTATTTTTTACCACCCAAAAATCAAAGTAATCTTACCGTCCAAAAATCGAAGTATTCTGATCAATTGAGAAAAATGAGAACCCGTTACGTATCTAAAATTCAAAGAGAATCGATATTTTTTCTCTCTGCGGTGCGTTTTATATTTTGATGAAAAAACTCCAAACTTCATAGTACGCTGTTAAAATAAAATGGATCTTGCACCACTGGTCCAAAAATCTGTCTCGCTAGACATCACAGTACACTGAACCCCTATAAAGGGGTTCTCATGCCACTTGAGCCCTTCAGAAGCTTTCTGCATAGTTGTTCTGGGCCAAATGTTTTCGGGATGTTCGTAAACTCCTAAATTTCTAAAATACTGCATATTGCTGCAATTATAGAATAGGTGAGCCGGGCCGACGCGACCTGAAAGAGGAAGGGTACACTCCAAGGGTGCCAGTGTGTGACGCGGCCGGCGCCAACTACGGTAGGCGTCTGCGCGAAACTAGGGGCAAGCGAAAAAATTTACAACGTAATGGCCCTGGGTTAGCGGTTTCAAAAGAAAAGTTTCCTATACTTAGACGCTAAGGTTAACCCGAACGAGAACTGAAGATGCAGGAAGGTTCTTACACGTTGGCCGCCAAGAAACTTCGGGCAAGGTCTGTTCAAACGAGAGTTCCTGGAGAAATTTAAAGAACGCCATAATCTTGATTTTTTATTTAGATATAACACAGAGGTAAACCGTACGGACTTTAAGTGTCGAAAACATTACTTCCGGTGAGGCGAGACTCCTCCTGAAAGATTTCGTGGCAACGATTACATCCGTTTTATGAACGTACTAATCGTTGAACATTTTCCAGTAGACCATTGTCTCTTGGTATCGATTTGTTTTGCTCACTTCTCAATGGAACCATTTCAATGGCAACTCTGCCTATTTCGCCTTAATTGCGATCAGATCTCTAGCGGTCTCTGCATCTGTCCCATTTTGCAAGACGTTTAATATAGTATTGTGTGCTCCCTCCTAGTTAGAATGCATAGTCCAAGACAGTAGAAAAAAGCTTGAGACAGCTTGTTTAACTCACAAGGTTAATCCCGCAAAATATATGAATTTAGTTGTAGTCAAACAATTGACTATGGTTTGTTCTTACAATATTCATAATCTGAAAATAGAAAAAAACGGGAAGTATAAATTTATTTCGGTGACGCATCTGCAACCAGGAGTGAAATTCATAATTTTAACGGTCATTGCCACTAAACATTCGGTGAGGAAACGGTTCCTTGATTCAATGAATCTGTGAAACAATTTTAGACCGATTCGATGCTTATCACAAGCGATACAGTTCTGTGCGTTGTTATTAAAGAATTTAGCAGAGGCCAAAGAAATAAATTCATACCCTCCAGTTCATCACCAAAGGGACCACGGAAGAAATTCCTCGGATACTTCTCACCGCCAGCATAACGGCAGATGACGAAACGTATTATCTGCATGCATACCGGAAGTTCTTTGTTATCACAGCCATTCTCGCGCTTGGGCACAAGACGCTTGAGCGGGATACGGAGATTCGGTCTCAGGACTTGTGGGTGGGTTGGGGGGGATGGCTTGCGAGTTCTAACCCGGCGAGAACCACGCCCCCCCCCCCTCTCTCACCCCGGCGAAGTGAGTGACTGCCGTTGAGTCTCCCCTTTCTCCGCAGAGAGGGCCGGCCCCCCAAATGGGAGGGTATAAGGAGTGAGGGTGGAATTTATGATACCGGTCCGAACTTTCTTCGGCTTGAAAAAAGGTGAGGTTGGGAGATGAAAACGATTATGGCGAATCCTATTGTCCGTCAATATTTTTAACGACCCGGGAACTTGCGGAACCGGAATTTATAATCGCCGAGTTAACTCAAATGAAGATATCGGTAGATGCTTCAGTTTCAATGGAACAAAGCAGGGAATCATTTAGATTTTTGTGAGTGAAAAAACTCGTTGCGAGAGTATCACGTGAGTTATGCATTGTGACGCGCGAAGGTTATAAAGCACGCTATTACGCATCAATTGTCATTCTAATGGCACTGAATGATTATATCACGAGAATCGCCTTGCGGAATTTTTAGGCTTAATTTATTCCGAGGAAATTTTGCTGTTAGGTAGAGCTGTATGATTTACTCGTGCAATGACCGGTGTCAAAACAGCTTTTTGTGGTACCAAAAGGTTAGTGTAGAATTGAAATCACAGTGTGCGGAATAAGGTGCACTGCGCTGTGGTGCATTGGAAGCTGCACTGCTGTAGTTACACCTGTATGTAGAGATTAGGGTGAATGTCTTCATGCCAAGTCCCTCATTTTATATCGTGACTAGTGTTAAAATCGTGACTAAAATCGATATTTCAATTCTCAATATTATTAGTTGTGAAATTATCGGTTGAATGTTTATTCAGTACGGCAAATTATTGCGACTTGGACACTAATTTAAGGGAAAAAGGACCGTATAAATGGAGTAAATAGTTAAATGAATCCTCTTAAGATTATAGTTATACATAGAAATCACAAATTATTTGAGGTAATGCAAGGTAACAACGAATGTAACGCCTTTCACCATAGTCTTTCAACTTCTTGTTTCACGCATACGCATAGTATTTATGGAAGATAATGAATTATTTGAATTTATTATACGCATTGCTGTGGGAATTATTTGAACAATTTCATTGCGGCATTAAATATTCAGTTTTCTGATAATTTTCAGCCTTGATCGTTGAGCAACATGGAAGTACATGGTATTTGAAGATAAAATAATGGGGTCGTTTGGAACTAGCATTCTCTTTAATTGGATGTTTTTTTGGGCCAATCTGTATATATTTATTAATGCAAGTTAAGATAAGGCCTGTAAGGTCTTGTAAAGGCTGATAAGAGCAAGACTTCATTACCTATAACCAATTTGGAGAGGGTGAGATTAAATTCATACTGCAATCAGACATTAGCTGATGGTCTTTTAGCTGATAAGGGTTTGAACATGAAATAAAAGATCTATGCGCCATAAGTAACAGATTTAGAGTTTCTGTTTTTCACGAACGATCCTTGAAAGAGTTCCGCGAAGGTTATTCATAGAGGCAATAGGATTTTCATTCCAGAAGTGATTTTTGTTCGGAGTTTTGGAGAACAGAAATATTTTTGCAACACCAAGAACGAAATGGTTTGGCCTCCTTAAGAATGTCCTCCTGGCTCTTTAACTGTTATATTAAAAGTATTATATGTAGGATATTAGCTTAAATCTTAACGTTATTGTAATCAATTTCTTGAAATGTTATTTTGGTGGATAAGCCCTTCTGCTATGAGGCACTTGCATGCATATGAAAATATTGACTTACAAGAGAAGGTGCTAAGAAATGAGCATTTATATTATTACATCGATACATGTGAAGCATTGGTTAAAAGACGCTATAGCTGTAAACTTTATGGATATAGCCGTAAGTTTCCAAAAATTAATTATTTTTTGAAAAATGTCATCGACCTTTTGAAAATCCTGGATGAAAAATAAAAATGGAATTGTAAAAATCCACAAAGAAATCATATTTATAAGGCAACAATGGAAGGTTTACCCAATCCTGATTCCTGAATTTATTTTACCTATCCTAAAATTTTCCTAAATTCGCGAAATGGCTTGCTTGCAGCTGCTCTTTGTTTTTCGCAGCTGTCCGTTCAAGTTTGATTAGCGAACAGAGAGCATCAAAACCAAATATATTTTTGCACCGAAACGGTCTGGACAACGGAAATGGCCCGCTCCCTCGAAAGAAAAAAATCATCCCACCATTTCTCCTGAGAAGTTGAATCTTTACGGTAGCCGGATAGGATTCGACTCCTCTCAGGATATGATTTTTGCGGCCGATGGCACGCTCTTTATTTCACAGCAACAAAGAACGCTCGAGAATCCTATCAGTTGCCATTGTCCGCCGAGGACAAATCACCAGATTACCACCTTTTCTCGAAAAAATCTCTTTTCTTCGCTCCCCCCACCCAACCTCCATCCCGCTACCATTGCGATCGGATGCGGAACAAAAGGAAAGGCCTGGTAGAGAAGAGGGGCGAGGACCTCGGAAGGAAAACACAATGAGATGTTTTTGTATTTCTCAACTCTCCTATCACTTATCTAATGAACAAAGTGTTCTGTGAGCGTCCCTCCTTAAAAATGGCTCCAGGCGTCGGGCGAAGGTGTCGGGTGTCAAAACCCTTAGCGAAGAGGCTTCATTAGCACCCTCCCCTCCACGGGTCCACCCGGCCTCGGCGTCGCCAACTGCCGATCCTTATCGCTCCGCAGGGTCAAGTGCATTCACCCAACTGCTCGCTTCCTGGGGAGATAATGAGGGAGACGCAAGGTGAGAGCCCGCCCGCCCTCCCTCCCTCACTCCCTCCCCTCCTCCCTTGTTCTCAGGGCTCCCGAATGCCAGCGTCCCGACTCCTCTCGGACGTGTCAAAAAACACGAGAGTAATCTCCGCCAAACGGACGGTGGCGGTTTCACGAGGTGCAATGGGAAAATGCAGCATATCTTCCACTCTGTTCCCCGATCTTTCAACAGGTCGTTTGGTGGTTTTTAGAAACTTGAAGAAGCGATTTTTCTTCTCATAAGAATCACGCTTACAATTGTTGAAGAAATTAATTGTCAGCGTTTCCATGCAACAATTTCAGAGCGTAAAAATCATTCGCCTTGACTGGGACTCGAACCCAGATCCCTCAATATCCGGTCGAGTGCTTTAGCCACTTAAGCTACCGAGGCGTCCTCTTAAACTCTGAAATTTTGGGGCTTTTAAAGGAACTAGATGTTATGACGAAATACCGTACATACAATGTCACATGCATTCGTAGTCGTGCGCGAGGCGCCACTGTCCACGAGGTTAAAAGCCAACTTTAAACACGTATGGTGTTTTCCCTTTGACAAATTCCAAAGAAACTGCGGGAGATGCCGCAACAGTAACTTTTAACGGAGTCATCCGCTAATGTGCATTTTAATGCAACAATTTCAGAGCGTAAAAATCATTCGCCTTGACTGGGACTCGAACCCAGATCCCTCAATATCCGGTCGAGTGCTTTAGCCACTTAAGCTACCGAGGCGTCCTCTTAAACTCTGAAATTTTGGGGCTTTTAAAGGAACTAGATGTTATGACGAAATACCGTACATACAATGTCACATGCATTCGTAGTCGTGCGCGAGGCGCCACTGTCCACGAGGTTAAAAGCCAACTTTAAACACGTATGGTGTTTTCCCTTTGACAAATTCCAAAGAAACTGCGGGAGATGCCGCAACAGTAACTTTTAACGGAGTCATCCGCTAATGTGCATTTTAATGCAACAATTTCAGAGCGTAAAAATCATTCGCCTTGACTGGGACTCGAACCCAGATCCCTCAATATCCGGTCGAGTGCTTTAGCCACTTAAGCTACCGAGGCGTCCTCTTAAACTCTGAAATTTTGGGGCTTTTAAAGGAACTAGATGTTATGACGAAATACCGTACATACAATGTCACATGCATTCGTAGTCGTGCGCGAGGCGCGAGGCGCGTAGAGTGCGCGAGTGCGGGGCGAGGCTCAGAGTTTAAGAGGACGCCTCGGTAGCTTAAGTGGCTAAAGCACTCGACCGGATATTGAGGGATCTGGGTTCGAGTCCCAGTCAAGGCGAATGATTTTTACGCTCTGAAATTGTTGCATTAAAATGCACATTAGCGGATGACTCCGTTAAAAGTTACTGTTGCGGCATCTCCCGCAGTTTCTTTGGAATTTGTCAAAGGGAAAACACCATACGTGTTTAAAGTTGGCTTTTAACCTCGTGGACAGTGGCGCCTCGCGCACGACTACGAATGCATGTGACATTGTATGTACGGTATTTCGTCATAACATCTAGTTCCTTTAAAAGCCCCAAAATTTCAGAGTTTAAGAGGACGCCTCGGTAGCTTAAGTGGCTAAAGCACTCGACCGGATATTGAGGGATCTGGGTTCGAGTCCCAGTCAAGGCGAATGATTTTTACGCTCTGAAATTGTTGCATTAAAATGCACATTAGCGGATGACTCCGTTAAAAGTTACTGTTGCGGCATCTCCCGCAGTTTCTTTGGAATTTGTCAGCGTTTCCGTTTAAAAGTAATAACTTTCTTTTTCTTTGAGTAATTTACGAATGCGAATGCATAAGGAAGGACAAGCTGACAAAAATTAGGATTTATTAGAAGAACAGTGAGGAAATGTGATGAAAAGATCAAAGAGAAACGTTATCTTTCGCTGGTTAGGCCTCATTTAGAACATGCTGTTAGTATGTGGAATCCTTTCGGAGTTGGATTGATTGCCGAATTGGATCGGGTGCAGCGTAGAGGAGCTAGATTTGTAAAACGCTGTTATGATAAACTTAGTAGCGTATCCAAAATATTAGAGCAGCAAAACTAGGAATCACTCACGGAGCGAAGGTTAAATTACAGATTAAATCTCTTCTCGTATAAATTGGAAGGACGCCTCTTTAGCAGTGATATTGAAAATGTATTATTACCCTCAAAGTACTAAAATCATGTCAATAAAATTAGAGATATTAAGTGTAGAACAGATAGATTTAAGATGTCATTTTTTCCAAGAACGATAAGGGATCAGAATTACATTGCCCGACCGCGGTAGGGTTATATTCGGGTCAAAATTAGTTTGGTGTATATTCACCCACTGCCACACACCCTAGTGGTGGCTTGCGGGGCACTAAATTAACTAACCTACTAAAATATTGAGTTGATTGCCAATTAGCTATGCATAAAATGGAACTTTATTGCTTTATACAGGTATTGTATGTATGTATGTACCAGTATGCATGTACCCGTATGAATGTACCTGTATTTATGTACCTGTATTTATGTACCTGTATGTATGCACCTGAATGTATGCACCTGAATGTATGTACCTGTATTTATGAATGGCCATGTGCATTTTTTTACCGTCTAAATTCATACCGTTTCCTCGATGGCTGATCCTACCTATATCCTTACTTGTCTCGCGATTCACAGGATATTTTTATTTGGTAGCAGTGAAACATTCGGCATTCCATGACTTGCTCATTGAACCTAAACCATGCGGAGGAGTCAATCCTCATTCAAGAAGAATTGATGTGCTCCTTACCTTTTGGTTAGTGCAAAAATGTTTTTGGAGTCCTTCGTGCGGAATGAAAGTTAGAATCAAATACACCCAGCCAAATAAAGAAGAAAATTACCTTGGAATATGTGTTTTTATAAATTATCCGTGGCGTTTATCTCGGAAACTCTCTCACATATTAACTTTCATGTGGGTATGAACGATATTGTTTTTGGGAATTAAAGGTGACACGCTAAGATACAGTACGATTTCGGTACTATTGATGCAGATTTTGATAGGTACGGTCTGAGTCACACGCTCGTAACCTTGTCAAGTCAACTTAACCATGAAGTTAAATATCTCTTATAAAAGATTCCTTGTATGGAATGCATTGATATAAACTCCTTACCTTTGAACGGTGATAAAATCCAACAACCTTTCACAGGAGATAAATTCGAATCCAACACGGAACTGTTCATATATTTTGTGTACAGTCGTTGTTTCATCAACATTCACATTGGTTGTGTGTTATATGATTACAACTTTTGCTCCCGTTGGGACTTGCTTCAGACAAGGGCCAATTAGAGGGCATCTCGCTAGTAAAATAGGCAAAAGGGGAGAGGTCAGGGGCGGTTCCCAAGGGTCAGACACGTGGCCAGAGCGTAGGCGAAGGGAATAGGAAAATTGCTACGAAAAGATGGTAAGCGTAAGAGGTATGATGGAGGAATTAGAGTGGGAGCCTCAGTATTCTCGATGAGAACAGGCTACACTTAAACTTAACAGGATATCTGAGTGAATTTGCAACATATGGGAAATTAATAAGACCCTGAATTATATTTGTGGACTCGACCACCGGGATGAAATAAGAGAGAAAAACCGTCACGGACAGATTCAAGTACTCAATCATCCCTCGCACGATACGCGGTCATAACAAAATCTAAACCCAATCCGTCGAAAGAATGAACTGAAATACAAAAATTTAATGTATTAATCAAAGTCAAATAATTGCATAATGTGTATGGGCATTAATGTGCATGAGTGTCTTTGTTTGTGTGCTGATGTATGTATTGAAATGTCTGTACAAACGAATAGTCGTGCATGAATGGCTGGTGTTCTAGCATCCCCGCCAGACACCCTTGCGGCGACTTGCGGATAATCGGGGGGATGTAGATTTAGTTGGAAGGAGGATCTCGATCCGGAGCCCTTGATCCCTGATTATTTCCCGCAATTTGCGAAGTATTTTAGGGCCAAAGAATTTCAAAACTATGGGGCTGCTTGAAAAAGTTTCATACTTCCTCTTTGTAATGTGTGAGCTCAATGTTTCCACCGGTGATCTCTAAAATGTCGTCCTTCGACAATAAAGAGGCTGCGATTTCACAACCCCATTAATCCCAAACCTTTAAAATTCAGGAGAAACCATGATCATCAAGTCAGAATTTTGCCTTTGTCGGGGTTTGCCAATTTCAAGTCCGAACCGAACAGCCCTCTTCACGTGTATTGGTCACTGCCGAACGTTTCAATTTTAACTTTTTTTCCTATTTCCTGCCAATGATTCCAGGGTAAGGCACCGAAAAAATCAGCAACAGAATACTCAACCTGGTGGAACGCCAGGAATTAACATTTTTGAAAAACGCGTAAAAAAAAGGATTTGTAACTGAATACGGTCTTCACGCATAAACCTACAGAAGTTATGCCAAATATTCGCAGTACTCGGTACAATCGGCCTCTTGAATTTTGTGTCTCCTCTAAGGTTCGCTACTCTAGTTACAGAGACAAAGACTACTACAATTTTACAAATTTCTACAACAAATAATATTGAGTGGAAAATTGTAGTAACATTCGTCTCTGTTATTATGGAACAGTCCCACCACATCACACCTGAATCTGTAATTTATATTGCTCGCTACTCTTTTTCACATGGGTGAGGCTAAAGAGGTTATTACGAATTTTCCCGGAGGGATCGAATTAAGAATCGTATACTCGTAAATGGGTACTCTTGTGATGCTTTTTGCCACCCTAATTATTTTCAAAATGAATGCATATTCCACGCCATTTCATAATTGTACGCCATAAACATATAAATCTTAGGATCATTTTTTGGTTGATGGCATTATGGTCCGCTGACTGAACCCATTTGACCAACCATGAAGGAAATATCCAAGGAAGAGAAGTAATCACTCCCTCCCTTCTGTATCCAAACGCTCTAGGCACATGCGAATGTCACGTATGCATATTAATATTTACTTGCATTTTATACGCAATCACTGGAACACACACACACATACAAGCCTATGCACACCATGCAACAATGGGCGGTTTTGATTAAATCATTAAATTTTGTTTTCTCACAAAAATACTCGCGAGCTAGAGCTCGATTTTGTTTTGGTTGCGCAATATACGAGGGAAGAACGAGTACTTGAAACTGTTGGCGACGGCTTCTGTCACTCTATTTTCTCCCGGTAAATTTGGGGTTATAATAATTCCCTTTCAAACAGGCTCGGATGCCCTATACCCTTCTAAAAGCCTTGTCTCATCTTCTCTTCGTGAATGCTCTTCTATATTTGTAATCTGCTGTGAAAAGTGTGCGCAGGTCATCTTTCAAAACATAATTTGAAATTAAGATTGATAATGAAACCGTCCTCATAATTTTACACTGTCGAGTTAACATGGAAACAGTTATGGACTAGTGTGTACAAATACGCGAATGGCACACTAATAGCAAGCGGGCCATGTTCAAAAAAAGAGTCGCCTCGTGTTCCCAACGTATGTTGTATGAGAACCTATAGTATGTTGTCGCGTAATGTACTTAAGAGGGATTGACGTGAGCTGGGGTGAGTGTAGAACGCCAACGCGGTTAAGGTCGTTGATATGCAGCTAGAGCGTCATTTCCTCCAGAGGTAATCGTTTGTCGAGTCGGATGTGGTGAATTTCTCGGACGAATCCTAATTTCTTTTTCACGTCCCTCTTTTGAACGACTTGTGCGGTGGTTTCTCCGACGATAATGCGGCGATCTGACGAAGAGTGCCGTCTTTTTTTTTCTTTCCCCGTGCATATTGTGGCCATTTGCCTCGTTCCCTCCTTCCCTCTCTCTCTCTGCGTCCTCAGTGATCATGGACTCGGAAGGTCGGGGAACTCTTCCGAGTCCGTCATTACGAATTCAAAAATCCTGTAATTGAAAGGAATAGAAGGCCGGAAAAGGGGGAAAGATCAAGCGTGTGAGTCTCTGGAATTAAATTTGGAGAAAAAAACTCCTCGCAGAGGGGACGACGCTCATTTTTCTGATTAACGCGAGACGGCAGCGTCGGGCAACGTGAGAAAAAAAACAGGGGCGCTGGCGGCCTCGAGCGCAACAATGGAACTTTTGCGGAATATTTGCGATAAATCCTCTCCCGTGTATTTTTTTCCAGTTCCCCTTTCGAGGGTGTGTGTGTGTGTATATATATATATATATATATATATATATATATATATATATATATACTACCCCCCCCTACCCTGATGTGTGAATTTTCACACGCCGTATAGGACTTAGTACTGGGGGATCTCTACCATCACCTACTAAACCGACCTTCATGTTGATTACTGTGTTTATGGTTAATGGTTTATATATATATATATATATATATATATATTTGAAGAAGGCCTCTGAGATATATATATATATATATATATATATATATATATATATATATATATATATATATATATATATATATATATATTTGAAGAAGGCCTCTGAGAGGGCCGAAAGCTCGAACAACTTACCGTGTGAGTGTCCTTTTAAATGTTGCTATTCTATTCTATTGGTGTTGTATTGTGTCAGCCCATTATATATATATATATATATATATATGCCCGGGAATCGAACCCGGGACCCTCTGGTCAGCAGTCCAACGCTCTACCCACTGGACTACCGCGACCCACATATATATATATATATATATATAAATATATATATATATATGTATGTATATATATGTATATATATAAATACACACACACATACACACACACACATATATATATATATATATATATATATATACACCCATATTTTTTGTTGCGGTAGCGGCGCAAGCGACACAGGAGTTGGCGGTATCACCGTCATTTTCTCACGCCTTTATCCCATGCTTTTCCCATCTCGTCCGTTATTTTCCTTCGCCTTAACTTTGCTCTCACCTACCTTTCCCGGCATTAACTTCCATTACAGCTCTTATCTTCTGGTTCGCTTCCCTGGCTTCTCATCGTGCATCAAACTTCTTCCGCTGTTCCTGTTGTACCCACTCTTTAAATCCTTACACTTCTTATGCCGGGGCTTTCTTCGCTATAATCGTCTCCGTCTCGTCCCATCAACGAACCATTCTCTTCCCATCCTTCCAAAGGACCGATGATACGTCGACCAATTTCGTGTCTCGCATCCCCATCATCCTACAAAAATTTTGCCGACAATTGCTGAAATTTTTTGGAGCGAAGAGTGCGACGAAATTGCTCGTTTTTTGTCGGCAGTTAAAAAAGAGTGGCTGAAAATTTTCCCGAGGAATTTGCCCGAATCAATTTCGACCAGACTGAACAAAATTGGTTCGTGTTTCAACCCTGAAGTTGGGAATTCAACTTTGACTTGGCCGTCCTCCTGTTGATAATTAAACGAAAATGTTCTATGCTACAATATTTTCCCGAAAATGAGTTCTATCTTATCGGGTTGGAGAGGAGGAAAGTCGTTATAACGCCGGCCTCTACGCCTGTAATCCGTAAGCGAAGGGCAATCAATATAGTGATCCGGTGAAAAAATTTTCATTGCAGTAAATCCGATTCCAACCAAACGATATTGTTTCATTTGCTGTAAATAAAATGGAAGGGAAGATCTTCATGTTTTAGATTAAGCATGTTTCCGGCTTTTTTTTCGGAGTCTGCCCGATGGGTAACGGTGGGTAGGAAGATCGTTGAGTTCGCGGATCGGCGCAGACTTCCTTTAACTAATGTTTCGAATTATGAATGCCATCTTTAGCAGAAATATGGTTTCATGATTTGATAAAAAGTTCAACTTCGAGTCGCGGAAAATGACTGGCAGATATAAGCAAGCGGAAATAGAGCTATTACAATGAAAGCGTTAACATTTCCGGTTTTTTTTGTACGTCCGGTCAGTGACACAAACGTCGGTTAACCCGAAGGTTCATGGTTCGTATTCCGCCAAAGGTGTGGATGTTCTGTTTTTGAGTAATGGATTTTTCCGTAAAGAGTTGACGATGACATTCAGTCTTAGGACCGTCAATGGACCTTCATGACGAAATTACATTAGAGGTTTCCTGTTTGAATGATGAAATTGCATTCAGCGTACCCAATGATAGAATCATATTCGTAAATTGACGACTAAAAATATGTTGGGGGCTGAAATTTGTTGATCGCGTCACTTGTCGCTCTGATGAGGCCCTATCTATCTTGAGCATGTATCCATTGCCTTGGATCTTACTCGAATGTAAAATCTGGAATAGCGGCTTTCTACCCCAAATAATTCCAATAATACTTTGCGTATCGCAATTTTCTGCGCAATATTAAATTAATTTCCATCAATATCTAGGGAAACACATTTTAGAAGCAATATGCATAATTGTTGGTGCAATTTTCGTAAAAAAGTCGTCAAAAACGAACAGAAAGTGCTATTAGTGGATAGCAGGGTTGGGGGACACTCAAAAAGTGAAGATTACATGAACGGCTAAACATTTAGATAAATGCAAGTCATTCAAGTGTTATGCTGACACAGGAGGAGTAATTTTAACGCCGCATAGCATAGGCAGGCGAGGCAACAGCGAGAAGTTAAAGGGAAATGACTTCCGAAGAGAGCGAGTTAAGCAATCCTTTTTCTCCCTACCCTGACATCCCCACGTAGCGGCTCGTAGGGTAAGATGCAGATGAAGGACAACGGCAAACGTCTATGCCCTCTGTGAAAATGAACCCAGGGATGAGAGATTGGGTCTCGCGGAATTCCGAGTAGCGAATAAGATGTTACATGGCTTATACCGAAGCTGGTGATGCTTTTTTTAACTCTTCCGAAGCTGTTAATGAATAACCCCGGGATACCGTTACAACATTTCTGCGAGACCTCTAGTCATTTTACCGTCATCAGCTACCTCAGAATCTATTTTCCACCGCCTGGATGCTTTGCTATACTACAAGGAAGAATTTAAATCTGTCCTGAACTTGGGACTAATGTTAGATACTCGTGATCAGTCGAGTGTGAACTACGAGCGCATGCTCGGATACCTTCGGGTAAGATCTTCCGAGAGTGGTAAAGAGGATGAGAAATGGTAGTAGGGAATACTTGCGTGGTCCCCATTTAAAAATTATATTTAGACTGGTGACTCGCTCTTTCTGGCTTCAGTTGCGATATTTCGATTTTTAGGACAGTTTGCCATAGTGAACGAGAGATAACTGTGAGAGGTGAATGTGCTCTCGGTGTTACAGCGATGAGCTTTGAGAATGGGCGAGTTGATGCAAAATACGTGTCGCAAAAATCCAGGTCTTACTACCTGGATATACTATGGATAAGCCTGAATGTGGAAATAAAGTAATGCTCGGAAGCCCCGCCATAAAACTGAGATTTCGCGATAGGGAACAGGACAGAAGCACATCACTGAATCACCGAGACAACCTTCGGAAGAAGATTATATTTGACTTCTCGAAAATATCAAATTATCCAATGCCATGCTATACTTTCCTTTCTTTCCTCAAGAGTCTATAGAGTGTGCCCGCTCAAAATTACTGTGCGTGCTTGTGGTGTCACACTCTCTTTTTAATTGGAAATTGATGGACGGCCACCATTTGTCGTGGCACGCCATACATAGAAGTCATTAGCACGTCTCGAGGGAGCGTGCTGGTTAGACAGCACACAAATGGGCCAATTAATTAGTAAGTATTCCGATTTAGGGACCTTCCTTTTCATTGGTGTGTCAGTGATGGCAATTGAGGACTGCATCATGAAATAATGGTGGCCTGAGCGATTTCGGACCGTGTGTTTAAAAGCAGAGGTGTCATTTTCAAGTTTTTTTCCCTGAGAATTCATTGCCTAGTCTCGCATGTTTCGACGTTTGAGGATCTATCGAGTTAGGGCCGAGAGAGATACCATCTCCCGAATCAGGTATTCTTGCCACCTTTCAAAATGGCAATGTTTGGGTGAGTGACAAAACGACTGCACTTGTGTGTCTTATAAGTAGGTGAGTCGCATATCTTAAGGCATAATTAAGGATTGTGCAAAACCGTAGGATTTTTTAATATTGTACGACACGGTTGTCATTTCCTTCACTTTGTTAATAGTTACATGGTTAAATTGCCAGCCCTCACCACCATTGGCTCTTGGTTCTTCCACAATAAGGGCAGTATTTAAAATGTATTCGTTTTCCTGATTTTATCCCATCAGAAATAATCTTAAGCAAAAGCTTTGGCAAACTCTCCCTTAGGCTCAAAGTTTGTTGGTTTAGATGGAATGGCCTATTCGTTTCTCTGGACATTTCTTTTGGAAGAAGAAACGGAAAGAATTTATAAAAAAACGACCAGTGTGGACATGGCGTATTTTGCTTTTCAAAATGATAACGTCATCATTATGTTCCTAGGCATTTAGTTAGCTACGTATACATTGCTTGTTTTTGCGTTGTTTATTTTTTGTGCACCCATTCAGGTGATTCATGTTCAAAACCTGTGAGATATATTGTAAATATGGATGAATAGGGATGTAATGATACCTTACTGTTTATCCAGCCAAAATATATTTCGATGGCCGCCTAAAATTTTTCTTTCCGATTTTTACTTTAAAAGAGCTCTCCGTGGCGAAAATGTCTAATGTCATACTCTGGAAGGAGTATTAAAATGTTTTAATCTTGACTTTATCGATATATTTAACACATAAGAACAATTTTGTAACTTTCAAAGACATTTCCGTTGGCCGCGCCACGACAATTACTGGACAATAACAGGCCAATTCGCGTTTCATAGCGCATTCTGTTAAGGTCAGAGAGTTCCCAACGAGCGGAAGTGAATACTAAAAACGAAGCGGTAACATATCATTTAATTAAGTCTATCATGACTACACAGGTCAATGCCTCGCCTTAGTTTGTGTATTAATGACGAGTGAGGACATTAAGGTAGCATTCATTCATGCGTATTTCGTTGTCGGATATGATGTGACTACACAGTTTTTAAGCACTCTGTGGTTCTAATAATTTTAAAACTTGCTCTTAAAACCGAATTTACAGTTACTATTTCTGAACCAATTTTGGAAAGCATACGAAATCCATTGTTTTTTACCAAAAATCAATTAATACTATTTAAAAAATGGCGCGTAGATGATATTATGTCTACATTACCACGACACTTATAATTTATATCAGTTTTCCGTGAGTTCGACAAGTAATCCCTAATTCTTCTGGTGGAAGTCCTCCGTTTCCTTAAGAATATGTACGAAACCTTAATATTTTCTTGAATTTATATGAAAACTAACGCAGCAAGAACCTATTTTATCATCTTCTTTGATAGAGTGCACTTAGCACTACAAATGGAGAAAATTTTATCAAAATGACATGTACTTGACACCTCGATGCAACTTCCTTAAGCTTCTTTCAAATATTTCATATGCGTTTCGCGTCATCTTTTCACCTTATGCTCCCTTCATTCCAGTCCTTCCCCCCTCCTCGTATCGCCCTCACCGTTTGCTACTTCCTTCAAGCCGCCACCCCTTTCCGTTCCTTAGAAAAATTTTCTCGTGCCTCGAGTCCACAGTTTTCACGAAGGTCTCGACGCGGGGGGACACACGTGGAGGGTCGTAATCTGTGCCCGTGTCCGCAAGAACGATGAGAGTTTGAACCGCTCTACCGCGGTAAAACCCTTCACGGTTTATGAGTCGAGAACAAAAATCCTGACTACGTGGTTATGTGGTGAATGATGAGGCACATAAATTTCCCCAAGTGGTGTAAAGTCCTCACCCAAGGAGGTAAATGCATGCGGAATGAAAATATTTTCTTATTACTAATGATTCCAACCTGTTCACTCTTAAAAGAGGTGAATTGAAAAAAGACCACTAATAACGACGACTGCACGCTTCCACCGAGGCGAAAGAAATCTTAAATGCTCTCTTTTTATCGCGTTTCGCCGAGAAACTCTTAATGATGGCTATCCCGCCGCTTTACCACCATAATGTGATTGTATGAAAACACTCATCATATCCAGTTACGCGGAGTTTTGATGACTATAAGCTCACCTCTTCGTTCCATGAAGGTTGAACGCGGCATGAATTTAATCCACTGTGCTGAGCAATACTCCTTGATGCGCAACAAAATGGAAACTTCATAACAACTAAAAGACGCGTAACATGCTAAGAAGTTCAATTACGGTAGCAACCGTTTAGTATTTGTGGAAGAATTATTTTTTTTGGTTGAATCTCATGTTTTCATTACTAAGAGAATTTGAACCAACGACCAATTGAGATTTATGCCATTAGAAACAGCTTATCGCGGAACAAATAAACACTCAATCATATGAGTGGTTACTTCCCCAAGGCAATCGTTTAGTGTGAGAACATAACCATTTTTCTTGAAACGCGCCTATGAGTTTTAACGCAAAGTATAATGTCTCTACGGCATTTAAATATCTCCCTCCGCATGCAGTCCACCGGCACATTAAACTTCTTACGTGTCTTGAATGTTTCGAGTGGTGGCGGTATCAATGGGACTTCGTTTAGCTTTCTCTGCCCTACATCTGTCGGATTGTATCGTATTGTATTTGAATGTGTGATAAGGTCAATGTAATAATTTAGAAGAAAATTTGTAAGCTTCTTGAGCCACAAAGACAAACCTATGTCCTGGTGTTATGCATACGGACTTACCCAAGGGTGGGAAGTGACTGACTTGGGCAGCGGCGGCCAAGCTAAAGCCCGCGGGCTTGATCCGGTCTTATAAGCAGTTCAATCCGGCGCGGGGAAGGCTGTGGGGGGAGGGTAATGCTGGGAATTAAAGGCTAGGAGTTTGACATGTAAAACAAAGCATATTAAAATCTTTGCTGACGAAAAAGAATGTTTGAAAATCTGATGATAATTTGTATTTTTTTAGTCACAAAGGGTCAATTTCTATAGAAATAGCCGCGATGAAGTCAAGATCAGGCCCACCGATACTTCTGAAAGAAGTTAAGAAACTCGTGGTAGATATATTTTGGGCGTCACCGGACTGCAATATCGGAGGTGAGAGAATGAAAATAAATTACGGCAGCGCAAACGACCTTTAAATTAATCTTGTGCCAGTTTACCAAGGGCGGAGTATTCAGGGTGAAAGTATTCAAAATTTTCATTGATACATTTGGGCATTTAAAAAGACTTTCGAGTGGAGTAGCGAAGATTTGTTAAAAATAGGATTGGAGACATTTCCTCCTGTGATTAGTTTCTCCTGTTGTTGCAGTGCCCCCATCAAGGCTAATCTCTCCCGAGCAAATTCTAATCATGGCCGCGTAAATGTTATATCGAACTTTTTACTGTGTCTTCTGTGCCGTTGCGTTACAATGTTATTGCATGGTGACGAATGAGCATTAGAATGCCAAATTTACTCTACGGTCAATTTTCAATTCAATAGAAGTCTTCTTCCAGAAAACTTTAAATCGGAGAAGTCAAGGAAATTCTCTATTCTAGTACAGATATGATGGGGGAAAGGGTGATGCAATGGGGGAGGAGAGGGACGGTGGTGGAAGACAAAAATGTGTCCCAAAAGGCACCGCGCGATTAATGGACACCCAAAGTCCACTTCCCCCCCTCCCATTCCCCGTCTTCCACTTCGACGGCGACTGCTTGCTCCCTCCTAGGCAAGGTGGGCAATACCTCCAACCCCCCCTCCCCCGGCGTCCCATGACCCCTCCCTCCACAATCTAACAGCTCTCCCCCACCCCCTTTGTTTGTAAATTGAATCCACACGTGCAACGCGGCAAGGTCAAGAGAGAATAGAGAGCGGGTTCGGGTTATGCGGCGGCGGGTGGCGGAGGGGTAGGTGTGTGTGGGAGGGGAGAGATTTTTCCAGAGAGAGAAAGAAGAGAGAGAGAGAGATTCTCTTTTAGAGGGAGGAGGGCACGATTTCCCTGCTGTCCGCCCGGCCCGCGTGTGCGAGAGTGCGTGTGTTACGTATGAAGGAAAGGAAGAAGGCCTAAAGGGAGACGTAAAGAGGTCTGGCCGCGAGCTTTCGGGCTGGAGGAGCAGGGGGAAGGGTGGCGGAGAGAAACGAGGGTGGGCGAGGGGAGAAGGAGGCGGAGAGAAATGGAAGGATGGTGGGGGGAGGGGGGGAGAGAGAGAGGAAGAAAGAAAGAAACAAAGAAAGAGAGAGGAAGGGGTGTAGGAGACGTCTGAGGCCGAGGGGGCGGGTGGGTGGTTTTGTGGGGGATGACGAGGGGCGAGGAAGGGAACGCGTGCTTTTCCGGAAGGAATCGCCCAGAGCGGTGATTCCATAAGTTGATTGACCTCGGCCATGACCGCGGCTTGAGAGAGTTGACGAGAGATGAAGTGGGGGAGGGGAGGGGTTGAGGCGTGTGGGGAGGGGTAGAGGCGGGGATGGTGCGTGGGATAGAAGAAGGGGGGGAGTGTGTGTATGTGTGGAGTCGGGTGTGGTACACGGAGGCGGAAGGATTAGCAGGGCCGACGAGGAGGAAGAGCTGACGGAAGATGGACGTTATTACGAGGGAATGTGAGGTGGATCTCGTCTTAATTTCTATTTCTGCCTTCCTGTCTTGGCCGCCGCGGAAGAAGTGTGCCGGACTGCTTCAACGAGAGGCAGTGAGCCCTTTGAAATGGGAGAGAGCTCAGTTACTCAATTAGATTAACGGCGTCAGTTATCAATCTCGTAGCCATTTTCGATTGACGTATTTTCCAAATGAAATCTCCGGAGTTGTTTTTCACTGAATGAATTTCCATCGCAGGTTGACGACGGAGCTCATGTTTGGAATATTTCGGCCGCTCGTTTGTCAATGAGGCTCGGACTGAGTTGCTCATAGATTTTAATACCCCTCGGAGAATGCAGCATTAAATTGTCTGTGAATTTTTAATTATCGAGCGAGGTACGCGAAATACTCTGTTTCGGAACTGGTTAGCTTAACGAAATTTAGGCCAGCGTCTTGGGATGTTTCATGCACATTAAATAGTTTGGAAATGGGAACATAAGATTTGGTTGGCATTTGATTAAGTATAGGGAATAGACTTAATGTTATTAAACTAATGTTTTGCATGGGAAATAATTATTTGAAGTCAAGGTATACCTACCGGTGGAAGAATTAATTTACGTCTTTAAGTATATCTCAACATGTCTGATATCTACTTTGTTGCACACCATACCGTGACAGGACTATTTTTTCCGCGCATAGAAGCAAAACTTTAGAGAAAATATTAACTGGTCTTGAGAACTCTGCTCCAGGAAGCCTGTCTATTTCAAATAAACCTCTTTTGGGGGACTGATGACAAGAGGGATTTTTGCGGTTTCCATTTGGTTTAAGTAAAGGCATGTGTGTAGGACTGTCTGGAGTGAGAAAATGTAGGGAAGACAGCCAGAGTGGAGCAGGAAGGGGGGAGGGAAGGAATGAAGGAAGAAAGGAGGAAAGGCGGAGGAAAAGATGCGGGCGATACGGAAGACAATGGCAAGCCAAGAGGGAGATGGTCGCAGACTCATACAAACGAGGGAAACGGCTTTATTTGGGTGAAATTGAAACCATACGGTGCCCACTCATCGCATCCGATCCGTTCTCGAGGGAGTCGTAGAAGAGGGTTTGAAGGGGGGAGAGAGAGAGAAAGATGATGGGAGAGGTTGAAGACGGAGCGTGAGAGAGAGAAGAGAAAAAGAGACTGGGTGGGGGATTGAGGAAACTTTTCACGTGAAGCTGCGGCAGAGGGGAGAGATGATGGAGAAAGGAGAGAGAGTGGTGAGGGGGCGTAGGAAAGATTTTTCAAGGGGAGGACAAGGAGACGGTGGTGGGGGGAAGAAACGTGCATTTCCACTTTCCCTTTCCACCCGCCCTCCAAACATGCGTGAAATAGCCCGGCTGCTCCATCCGTCCTCTCGTTTCTGAAAGCGTCGAAGCTCCGACGTTGACGTTTTGTTCGCGGGGTGTTGGGCAGATATTCCCTTCCCGGGAAGAGCGATTGAACGGGGATTGAAAGGCCCCAATGGACTATTTACGATCGCATCTACCCCATCTTGAATGACGGCCGACGATGTTTATTCTGGGAGTATCTCACTCCGTCAATCGTTTATTTACGGCGAGCGGGCTTGTGTTGCAACGGATGCATCCATTGATGGGTTGTTTGCGTTGAACCCTCAGAAATAGACCTGCTTGCATCATAAAAGGTAGTTATGTCAAATAAATGTAAGCATATCGCATTTGAGTAGTTTGTTTGGAGTTGGGTTCTAACGTCTTTATATTCTCGATGGATTGAGGTTACGAAACTTGAAATTATTGCACCTACCATTCTTTATTTAATCATCTGACTTCACAGTGCTTGCAATTTAATTAAGCAAATAAACTATGGAACAATTGTTAGCCTAAAAATTACACCAGGTGTCCACGTATGAGTTAGCAATCTTCGCAAATTAATCCTTGTTTTAGCATACCTTCCACGCAAGCAAAAAGTATGGTCTCATCGAAATATATGGTATATTGTGGAATTATTAAATAAAATAGTATGATAATATTCGGCTCAGAGTATCACAATGCTTCAGATTATTAATTTAAAAAGTGATGTAATTTTGCAGTTATTATGTCGTTGTAAGTTCGTTCCCGTAAACTCTTCCCCATATATTCAAGAAGTGTATGATGGGGCGTTGGATGAAATTCGTTGAGCTCTTAAGCAAGCTTTATGGATCGCCAGGATGTGAAATTTACGTGTCGGGATTAAGATTTCTGCGAATACATAAAGGTAACTCATTCACTGTTAAGAGCACCAAAAATCAAAACTTGGCGCTAAATTTATACTTTTGACTACTTAAACTCCGCTAAACCTCATTGCTGAATTCCCGTTCACAAACTTTAAGATTTTTTTGCAGCAGCTTTTGCATCTAGCAGGTTGCGGTTTAGGGTTTTTGGGTGCGTGCTTAGCCGCCGTAATTTCGACGATCGTGGCTTTGTCATCGACCTGAAAATAGGAGTTCTGGGAACAAAAGGCAGTGACTTCAACGCCCGCATGAGAAAGGAAAGGTTTCTCTACGGGCGAGTCGAGATTCCAATCTTCTCACGTTTTACGGTAATCGTCCTCTGCTACGGTAATATGGAATAGATGGTGGCATGGGTCGTTTCCTACCTGCTAAAGACCAAATTTGGAGAGGGGATTTACCGGAAGTGTGCTGCTGTCTCGGAGAAAATATTTTTGGGAAAGAGTCGAAAGCAAATGGATGCTCTTCCTTCCGTGATGTATGATCTGGAAATTGAACATTTTATTTCAATAATTCGAAGGAAGACTATAAATATATTCTCTCCCACTACATAAGATACCGGGTTCTAGAGCTTCTGCCCCTTCGAATGTATTTTAATGGGAGGTAGAAAATATCTCATATATTTTAGTATCTTTTTTTATTGCGTTACGACGCTCTTCTTCATTGCCTTGCATTGTTATACGTGTGAATGGAATTTTCTCACCTTCTTGAGTTTTCTTTCAAATGCCGGCTGCGAATAAGCATAACTTAATGCATCTTTACGAAGAGTATTTAATTTATTTCCACTGTCTAGGTACATTTGGCAATCATAAGATAGTCCGAAATTCAATTCCTGCCGGTCCATTGATTGGTTTACTCGGAATTTATTAATAGTTCCTCCAATCGCCTATAAGAATACCAATTACTCATACTATATAAGGGTAGTAAATTAAGATTACACTCATACAATAGTATATGTATTAGATATAAATTCAAAACAATTTGGAAAATTTCGAGAAAGTTATGCTGTAAAAGTACTTCTGTTGTCGGAATGTAAGAATTATATTCAAGATTTGGAAAAAAAGATTATTAGAATGAAACACGCATTTCAAATGATTTTCCAAAAATCCTAATGGGAATAAGTTTGATAAACTATAGCTTTTATTACCAACACTGTGCATGAGGTATCCGTGCAACGCTGGCGTAACAATTGTATATTATCGGTTACCTTGATTATGAATAAGTTTTGTGTTTACTAGACTTGGCATATTAACTAATTCATACCGCTGGGATGTTGAGAAATGACAGGTCCAATAGTTGTAGATCATGAGCACCCTCACAATTCCCTCTCCTTGTTGTTTGCATCTGGGTCAGAGCCATATGAACTGTTTTGCATCTGTCTGTTATGCGGCACAGTGACAAGAGGAGATTATTCATGACACCTATTTCATACCTCTGAGCACAAAAATTGAGTCAGGAAAATATTTTTTCCCTTTCTTTAATAAATTAAATAGCACCAATCTCAAACTAATTGACACGGATGACCATTGTTATCTGACGCAATTTGTATTCAATTCTAAATCTGTATTGGATCAGGGGGCATATTAAAAAATTATTTATCCGTAGTAATGCGGAATTTCAGCGGTACTGTTATTGAAAAATTAAAATAAATTTTAAATATCTACGGGCCAGCGAGTGAAAAAAATAAATAGAATATTATTTATTAGTCATATTAAAAAATGAATTAACATTGTGCATAGCCAGGAACTAGTCATTTCATAAATAGTGAATTATATAATAATGACAAATAAAAATTGAGAGAGTATATATCAAAAAATACCTAAGTAAAAATACGACATATTAAGGTGACGTATTGTATTTATGTCATACGTATCATTATTTATAAATTAGAATTATGAATCAGTTCAACTAAAATCTCTATTTTTGTGCAGTCAATTATGTCAGTATTCTTCAAAAATAGGCCAGGTTGTGCTTAAAATGTTAATCTTTGCGCAAACGCCCTTAAATTAGTTGAATGTTTGTTTTTATAGAATTACCAGAAAACTTAGACATTGATACTATTCATTACATTTTCTTAATTTGCCTTTGATGTTTTTTTCCGTTTTTCGACGAAGTGCCCCGGCAAGGGAGGAAGAAGGGAGAACTCCCCTCTCGAAGAGGAATTGTGGGCCCCCCCCCGTGCGATCAAACAGGCAATCAAACAGGCAACAGGCCTCAGGCCACGAAGGGCAAATCTCACTTTGGAAATTCCTCCCACCAATTAGGTGGGACTCTCGGTCGCAAACGCGAATGTTTTCTATTCAAGATGGAATCACTGTCATCTTCTGCTGAAAATTTCAAGCTTCGAGTTCTAAAGTTCAAGACCTGTAAGGCTGGTTTTGATTATTTATATTGTTAAATATACATTAGCATCGGTTCTACCATTATGATGTGTGCGCAGGAAGCCGTGATTAACGAGGAAATTGAGATGGCACGAAAAAACCCGTGCACCTATTCAAGCACATAATTTTCTTCACAAGAAATTGCGCCCAAATTTGTTGGACATCGAAATAAATGATTAGGGATGTTTGCTCTTGAAAAATTGAATATGTATGTAAAGGATGTGAAATAAAAAAAAGGGTAATAAAATAGTATGACTCGAGAATAATAACTATAATGGGAAAAATGACTGAAGAAGAAAGAAGGGCACAGATACGTGCAGTCGATAGCCACTGAAGGTTATTGTTGTGACTTTCTGCTGTTCACCCGTTGCTGACTCTTGGTGTTTTGTTATGGCACATTGGGAAACTTAAGAGGCTTGTGTTGGAAACTGGACTTATTTCGATTAAAGAAATCCTGCATTTGTGGAAACCACGAAGAATTAATTGGCTGAATATTCATATATAGTATTTATTAAATGGCTATATCAACCTGCTTAATATTTAAATGCCAAATCAGTTTTTTCCTTGCCCTTATGAGTCGTCACTACTTCTTACGTTTAATTCGTCTTTTTTCTTTTATATTTGATAACATCATGTATAATTATATTTTAAAGACTTACAAGGAGTGAGTGGGAGAATTAATTGAGTTAACTGATTATCTGCATCTCAAGAATAAATCGAATTTTTCCGTGCTTTTAAAAAATAATACATTTTCTTTACACCGAAGAATATTTCGGTAACCTGCCGAGACTTTTTAGTGTAGCTATGAAAACTGATATTGCATCATGCTTTTGGCATCTCTTGGTGCCAAAAAAGCTTCTAAAGGATAATTTAAGAAGTTTATTGGTTTACCTAATTTTGGTGAAAAAGAATGTTTCATCCTTCATGATCACTTAAGGTATTGCATTACCATTTTATTTTCAAACGCAATATTCTTTAGTTAACCGAAGTTGGTTTTATCAAACGAAATACCCTGGTTATTCAAAATTCCTATTCTGAAACACTCATTCTCTCAAGTGTATAACGGCGAACGAATTTCTCATCTTGTTATGGTGTGGTGACGTTTTCGAGTAGAGTAGTTAATTCTCATTTCGGTGTTAATATTTTCCCAGCCTATTGATATCTGAAGTGACTTTTCTGTTAAGGCTGTGAAAAACAAGGTCCCAATGGGTTTAGTGGTTTTTTGAGTCTCCACGATGTATAAATGGTATAAGTAATTAGTTTTCATTCCCCTGTCTTTAAAGTCCATCGAGGCTCGTAGGTTGTGTATACTATATTTACCGAGTTGAGGTTGATTTTATACTATTCCTGAAAACTACGTGTATTTCGCTTAGCGCTTAGTTACAGCGCACTTCATTAAAGCATAATCATTGTTTTCCACGCATTAGTCCCTACAAATATCTCTACTTTTTCTTCTTTTTACAATTAAAAATTCTCATTTTTTTCTCTCCTTGGGTTTTCCATCTATAACTGCCTTTGACATCCCATTACGCCTTTAGAATCTCCTCCTCCCGCTTTCTCTGTCTTCTTCCGATTTTCTCCAAAAACGTCCTCTCTTCCCCTGACCATGTTTAACTCTTCCCTTGCCTCTCTAATTTCTTCGTCCCTCTTCATCTTGACATTTCCAAAATCTCGATTCTACGGACATCTTCGCCCCTAAATGACTAGGTTTCAGAGACAGACAACGGAACGCTCATTATTCAAGTCATTACCCTTACTTTCTTCGTATATTTTCTACAATTCTCTCTCATCACTTTATTTTTGTGAATTCTTCATTTTCCTGCGTCATTTTTCTTATATATTGTTCGCATCCTAGCATTCTTCAAATCGCTGCTATGATTTGTGACCTCCATTAAAGATTAATATGTAAGTCTCCCAATACCTTGAAAATAATAATACTTCCGTTAACCTTATTTATATGATATTTCACTCTGTGATCGTTTCATTTACTTAACAATTGGTGCTGAACCCTCCTGGTTTAGAGGTTAACCAGAACATTATTCATGCTCAGCATTAATTCATGCTCATGCCCAGCCTTGAAAGTCTGCTATTTCTTTGATGGTATGTTAAAATTACGAATGCTAATAGCTTTCTCTGATTCCCTATCTGTTTCTGCCAATACTAATACCCATCCGCCACTTTTGTTACTCAGTGTACAACAGACAATATTCCATTTGTGATGATATAAATGATGTACTCAACCCTGGACTTTCTACTATGCTCGCTTACTTCTATTGCCCACATAAATCAGTAAAGCATCAGGCATGGATTGTTGATATATTTAAACAGCAATGATTCATGCGGAGACCATGCTTGCAATTCCTCTTTGTAATTCATTTGATTGTTCTCTCTAAGTGGTTGTTTTTTGGGTTATCTATTATTCTATAATGAGTATTGGCGGAAATTACCATGATAATACGCCCAATCCTATCCAAACTGCTGTCAATTCATATTAGAGAGAAGGTCTGCCTAATGCTGTCCGTCTTCGTGCTCTATTCAAGCAATCTGATTTATTTAGAGCAGAGGTCGCCACACATACAGGTCTCACAGACCGATAAATTTACAATTTTGGTTCCTGCGGTTTACTAACGCGATTTCTTTTAAAATGGTACACATATTTGTAAAATAATGATCATAAAGGTTCCATGATATTAAGAATGAATGGTAATTACACATTTTTGATTAAAATAAAATTTTTATTAGAATATGTGTTGCTGGTTGGTTGAAGTTGCTTCGCGAACTATCAGGGTTCAATCGAACAATGCACATGTGTACGATAGCCCCCCAGCCTATTTTCATGTTCTGCACGTGAACCTTTAATCAACATTTTCCACCTCAATTTATCGAACGACTTTTGAAAATCCAACGAGTAAGTAAAGACAGTCCCGCCAGTTCTCATAACCCTTTCCATTAACATTTGCATGTCATTACCGTTCTGGCATCTCCCATTTATTTAAATCTCCCAAACCCAAACGGATATTCACCTATGTCGCTGTTTCGTCTTCTCTGCCGTTTCGCTGATTCCCCTCGGCATTAGATTCACCTACGTATTAAATTAATCATATTATTTCTTACATACTGTTAATTTACTATTTTCCGGATGAGTATTAATGTTAATGCATTAGAATTTTTTGCCTAACGCCTTCCTTGTAAATGATACTAATTATTCCAAACAATTATTCCTTCCAAGCTTCCTTAAAACCATGAATAATTCAGTGGGGATATTAGCTATTCTCACTAGTATGTTAGCCTTAATTTTCAGTTGTGTTTTTCCTTCTCGCTAATTAGCATCTTTTAGGTGATGCTATCTTCATCGAAGACATATTCCCTATTTATACACCTATTATAGAGATTTAAGCTTTATTTTCACACAACATTTTAAAGACCTATTTACTATGAATTCAGTCCAATTATCCTTCCTACTTCAAATGAATCTAAATCGGTTCCATTATCAAACGTCGTGCAGTATCTTCCATAGTTGATGTAGTTCTTTTTTTCCATGCATTTCCTGGAAAATCTTTCAACTTCCTAATTCCAAAGAAACTGCGGGAGATGCCGCAACAGTAACTTTTAACGGAGTCATCCGCTAATGTGCATTTCAATGCAACAATTTCAGAGCGTAAAAATCATTCGCCTTGACTGGGACTCGAACCCAGATCCCTCAATATCCGGTCGAGTGCTTTAGCCACTTAAGCTACCGAGGCGTCCTCTTAAACTCTGAAATTTTGGGGCTTTTAAAGGAACTAGATGTTATGACGAAATACCGTACATACAATGTCACATGTATTCGTAGTCGTGCGCGAGGCGCCACTGTCCACGAGGTTAAAGCCAACTTTAAACACGTATGGTGTTTTCCCTTTGACAAATTCCAAAGAAACTGCGGGAGATGCCGCAACAGTAACTTTTAACGGAGTCATCCGCTAATGTGCATTTCAATGCAACAATTTCAGAGCGTAAAAATCATTCGCCTTGACTGGGACTCGAACCCAGATCCCTCAATATCCGGTCGAGTGCTTTAGCCACTTAAGCTACCGAGGCGTCCTCTTAAACTCTGAAATTTTGGGGCTTTTAAAGGAACTAGATGTTATGACGAAATACCGTACATACAATGTCACATGTATTCGTAGTCGTGCGCGAGGCGCCACTGTCCACGAGGTTACAGTGGCGCCTCGCGCACGACTACGAATACATGTGACATTGTATGTACGGTATTTCGTCATAACATCTAGTTCCTTTAAAAGCCCCAAAATTTCAGAGTTTAAGAGGACGCCTCGGTAGCTTAAGTGGCTAAAGCACTCGACCGGATATTGAGGGATCTGGGTTCGAGTCCCAGTCAAGGCGAATGATTTTTACGCTCTGAAATTGTTGCATTGAAATGCACATTAGCGGATGACTCCGTTAAAAGTTACTGTTGCGGCATCTCCCGCAGTTTCTTTGGAATTTGTCAAAGGGAAAACACCATACGTGTTTAAAGTTGGCTTTAACCTCGTGGACAGTGGCGCCTCGCGCACGACTACGAATACATGTGACATTGTATGTACGGTATTTCGTCATAACATCTAGTTCCTTTAAAAGCCCCAAAATTTCAGAGTTTAAGAGGACGCCTCGGTAGCTTAAGTGGCTAAAGCACTCGACCGGATATTGAGGGATCTGGGTTCGAGTCCCAGTCAAGGCGAATGATTTTTACGCTCTGAAATTGTTGCATTTTCAACTTCCTGTATAGGGCGACCATTTTTCCCTGTCTCTTTAATTTCTCCACGTCGTTGCGTCGTTCTTTCCGCTACGCTACCTTCGCCCTATTAGTTTTATGCCCCTGTAATATAATTCCTGGCATGCTTCTCCCAAAGTTCGTATTTACGTTCTCCTCTTTCCTTCTGTCTTACACCTAATCGCGTTTCCCGTAACCCAGGCTTCCTAATTCCCTTCGTATTTACCGTTCCTATTGTTTCCATCGTTGCTCTTGTTATCCTTTTTTCAAGATCTTCCCAGCTTAACTCTACGGTTCCCATTCCAGAACCCTCACTTAGAATTTCAACCGATTCTTAAATTCCTTCCTATTCAGTCGACTTAGAGTTTCCACAGTCCATTCTCACACGGTCCTTTCCCTTACAACATCCTGAATTAAAAGTTACATGTCATAGCAGTTAAATAATTTGAAGAGTCGGCATTGAATTCTTGTAATAATTCGAATGGCTCACTCTCATCCTAAATATACACATAACTATATGGTAATATATTTTTTATTTCACGGCATTTTCCAAGGAAGCTATGCCTCTAGTTGCATTTGAACCAGTTTTGATTGTTCATTAACCCCATCTCTTTCCCTCAGCTTAGGTCATTCCTTTTGTCTAAATCGTGCTCCCATGCCTCACTCCGTTATTTCCCTTCGCCTACCACGTGTTCCAATCCATCAAGTTTTTTCTTCCTTAGTTCACCGAGAAAGTAAACATTAATAGGTCTCCAGTATGTGCACCCAAAATATTCTTAAAAACGATGCCTGCGATATGGTGAACAGATATAACAGGAAATCTTATTCTGAATCGGTCTCAAATGGCTGCTCATCATCTACTGTTCCGATGAGCTTTCGAATTTCAAATTGAGTGGTTTGAATCATATCTCTTTGAGAAAATATCAAATTGATTAATTTTATTGGATTTTGTTTGAATTTTCTCGTACGAGTACTTTCAAGATAATTGAATGGATATCGTATTTTAAACGTAGTGGTTTGTTGTCACTACATTATTGAATGGATATTATAGTAATAAGTTAAAATATCAAATATTCTGTTACCTAATTTTTAACCCTTGCATCTTCTATTTTCCTTTTTTAGTTTACTTCAGTCTTGACTTCCTGATGGTTTCTTTTTTCCGAAATGTCATAATGTCTTTTCGCCTCCCCAATTTTGCGTGTTATTGTAGTTTTTAATACGTCATTAGCTATATTAATATTTTTATAAATTACGTGAATTATGTTGTATGCGTCAATCATTCATTTTGCACCCGTATATGTTGACCTGAGAAAACTAAAGTAAAAGCTTACGTGAATCCAAATTGTTTACCATGGTTCTCATAACATTTCCTCGTTGTCCCCTCTTTATCCCCAATTTGTTATCTGAATATCATTTCATAATTACACAACATGGACGAATCTGTGGCAATAGCCATGGAACATTGTCATATATAAAATAATACTTTCGATACCTAAGAGAAAAAAAAAACATTTTGAATCGCATGAATAATGATTTCGTGTTTAAGTCTCTCACGTCGTTACAGGTTATTGATCCTGGTATTGTTTCGTAGCAGTCCTCCAGACCGTATTCGTCTCTGCAAATCACTTTATAGTGGTT